>NW_021635919.1:0-576417 GCF_004799145.2 Neltuma alba | reverse complement strand
TTTCTTCTTTTGATTCCGCCATGAGAACTATGTCATCTGCGAAGAGCAATGGACTTAGGGATTCTTTCTTGAATAGGTTCAGTTAGAGCATCCAAATAATATTAAACAAGTACAAACTCAAAGAAGATTCCTGATATAGGCCAATCTTAATAGGAAAGTTCTTTGTTTCACCTTCAGGCGTCCTTACACTGGTAGTTACCACCCCCTCATACATATCTTGTATGGTTTTGATAAAGCAACCTGTAACCTTTCTTTTTCAAAGCCTTCCATATTACTTCTCTTGACAGACTATCATAAGCCTTTTTCAGATCATAAAAACCATATGTAAATCCCTTCTTTTACTCTTATATCTTCCATTCCCCCTTAGTAAATAATTGCTTCTGATGTGGATCTCCTTGGCATAAATCCAAATTGGTTTTCTGAAATAAAAGTCTCCAGTCTCAATCTATATTCCATCACTTTTCCTATAACTTCATTGTATGACTCATAAGTTTATTCCTCAGAAGCTTGCACAATTTTAAATGTCTTCTTTATTCTTGTAAATAGGAACTAAAATGCTTCTCCTCCAATCATCCGGCATATTTTTATAGTGTAAAATTTCATTAAAAAGCTTGATTAGCCACACCTCACCCTCATTGCCCAAAATATTTCCAAACTTCAATAGGAATACTATCAGGCCTAACGGCTTTACCATTGTCCATTTTCTTGAGAGCTGCTTAATCTCTCTGATACGGATCCTGCGGTAAAAAGCCAAATTCTGATCATCTTCGTTAATTAGCAAGTCCTGTAAGTCCTTAATCACATAATTGCTTCCCTCATTAAACAACTTGTAAAAGTAAGCCTCTCATCTGTCTTTAATATCACCATCAGTAACTAGCACTTTACCATCTTCATCCTTTATACACTTGGTCTAGATCTCGTTTTTTCCCCTCCCTTTGCTTCGTAATCTTGTAAATATTTCTTTCTCCCTGTCTTTATTCCCAACTCTTGATAAAACCCCCTCATAAGCTTTAGTACGTGCTTCATTCACTGCTCTCTCTTCTCTATATCTGTTTTAGCCAACTGATACTTTTCTCGTTTTCTATCTATTGTACAATGTATGGCCTTAAAACATCTCTTTTCTGTTTGACTTTCTCTTACACACTCTTATCTCTCTGACTAGGAGCTTTAGATTCTCCCAAAATTGCTTTAGCTACGAAACGAACCCTTGTAGTTATCTCTTCCCACATCATGTTTGCATTTCCCTGTGACTCCCAATTCCCTTCCTCCAAAAGGATCCTTTTGAATAACTCCTGCTTCTCACCCTTTAACTGCCACCACTTAACCCTGGTTTTACCACTTGATGGTACTTTTGTCTGGTATTCTTAAAACGTACATCAAGAATAAGTACTCTATGTTGGGCAATCACCCCATCTCCCCCGGAATCACTTTGCAATTAGTATACAGTCGCTGTCCAGATTCTTACCAACCAAAAAAATCAATCTGTGATTTTGAGGCACCATTCTTGTATGTGATTAAACGCTCCTCTCGCTTCTTAGAACAAGTGTTTGACAATCTTGAGATTGTATACAAGAGAAAAGTCGAGAATAGATTGTCCTCCACTATTAAGCTCCCAAACCAAAACCACCATAGGCCCTGCTGAATTGTTCTGCTTCCTTACCGACATGTCCTAAGATTCCACCGATAAAATTTTTTCTTCGAGTGGTATGCTTTGAACCAACCCCTCCATATCTTTCTAAAACTTATCTTTAAGGTGTGTCTCTGCCCCAAACTGAGGTGTATAGGCACTAATGATATTGATAGTATTCTTTCCAATAATTACTCTTAAAATATTATTCTATCATCAAACCTTTTAACTTCTACCACATTTTTTTTTCATGTTCCATCAACGATGATACCAACCCCATTCCTTACACTCACCTTCCCTGTGTACTAAGGTTTATACTCTCCAAGTTCCTTGGCAACTTCTCTAGTCCATTTGGTTTCTTGGAGGCACAAGATATTAATCCTTCTGTTCCTCATAACTCCTACTACTTCCATAGATTTCTCATTCAGCATCCAATATTCCAAGCGCCAAATCTAATCTTGGTTTCATGAACTAACTTCTTTAACTCGAGCCATACAGCGCGTCACTTCTAAGCAAGAACTTAGTACAGAGCATTGGCATAATTACTTTGTTGATCCATGTTCATCAGATTTGACAGGTTTTTATATTGGCTGTCGAGGGCCTAACACAACCCTCCTCCTTTATCCGGGCTTGGGACCGGCTATACAATACAGGCGGAGTTAATATAGGCCAATATCAATCTAAGAAAATAAAGGGCATTAATAAACGTTTCTTACACCATACTAGAGACAAAACAGATTATGAACTTTAATCTATAATTATGCTCACTGGCTTTATGGCTCTACACATGTGACTGTTGAAATAAAAATAAAAACATTTTCATTTTATATTTTATCTTTTTTGGAGGATTTGATTGTGCCAATTTAATCGTTCAAAACAAATTACCTGAGCTGAGAGAGAACGAGTCAGTGCTCCCCCTATCTCTTGATGATTGCATCTTGCTTCATTTGTATCTTTGCTTTAACTTCATCCACAGCTCCTAGAACGTCACACGGGTACATATTCCTTCCTGGAAATTGCAGGTACAGAATTTTACATGTCAACATCATCTTAGTATCTGCTAAACTGCAAAGGAGCTTGAAAAGATGATACCTCAGCTTGCTTAACAGGATCAGTAGCTTGTTTGTGATAGTCATCTAATAACTTCTGAACAGCCTTCCCTACCGAGGCATCCTCAAATGTTGGAAAACATTAGTGAATCTATTTGATAGGATTTGTCAGATATTGGAACAAATATGGTGATAATTAGTTTCCAATTTATAAGTGATTAATGCATTTGGCTGTGGGGAAAAAGGGAAACACGAAATTAGTGCAAAAGATGCAAGCACGTGAAAAACATATGCTTGATAAGCATACCAAACCTAGATTGAGATCTTATGCAATAATAAAGTAAAAGAAGCAAAATGTGTCTATGCCACTATTTATTGTATCCACTTTTATTTTCTGTTGTCCATTTAAGTATTTACTCTCAACATGCAGATCAACATTCCTTGGAACCCTCTCTTAAAAACATTGAGAAAGAGGGTAATAAGTGTTGTTGTTATAACCCTCCACCAACAAGAGCATTTTAGGAAGCTGCAAATATGATTAGGTCTAGCAACACTCAACATGAAAGAATTTCACATGTATACCAGTCTGATCATTTAAAATAAATTACCTAAGCTGACAGAATAAGCCATTGTTACATGTACACCATCCTTCCTGGAAATTGCAGGTACAGAATTTTGCATGTACACCTGTCTAATCTCTCAAAATAAATTAGCTGATAAGCCATTGACCTCTCCCTCTTGATGCTTCATTTGTATCTGTGTTTAACGTCACCCACAGTTCCTGGAATGTCACATGTACACCATCCTTCCTGGAAATTGCAGGTGCAAAATTTTACATCTCAACATCTTAGTATCTATTCTGCTAAAACTGTGAAGAGCTAGAAAAGATGATACCTAAAGTTGGCTTAACAGGATCAGCAGCTTGTCTGCAATAATCATCCAACAATTTCTCAATAGCCTTCCCTTTTGGAGACATCCTCTCAGTGCCCTCACACGTCCATGCACCCTTAGTGTTATGGCTGCTTGTAGAATCACTTCCCTCCCTCTGACTATTGCTTGTAGCCTCACCACTGCCTTAAAAATTTTGAACACGTTCACAATTTTATTATGAACATGGATAAGAAAATCATTAGTGACTCTATTTAATGGGATTCTTTAAATATTGGAACAAATATGGCGATAATTAGTTTCCAATGTCTAAGTGATTGGTGGCATATGGCAGTGGGGGGAAAAAGGAGAAATGAGATCAGTGGAAAAGATGCAAGCACATGAAAAACGGAGGCTTGATAAGCATGCCACTATACGAAACCTAGATTGCGATTTTTTGCAGTAAAAAATAATGTATTTGGCGAAATAAAAGAAACAAAATATATTTGCAACCACTTTTTTTGTATCCCACTTTTATTTTCTGTTCTATCTCTCTGTAAATCCATGTAAAGTATTTACTCTCAAAATGCATATCAAGATTCCTTGAAACCCTCTTGTTATAACCCGCCACCTACCAATAGCATGTCAGAAAGCAGCACATAGGTCTGGACACATTCGGCATAATTTATCTCAAGTTAATAAAACAATAGCACACTGTAATTAAGATTTCTACAAAAGGCACAGAAAGATCAATTTTTACAGGTGAAGACTGTGCTAACATTAAGAGGCCTCAAGTATAATGTAACAAGTTGGATCAGTTACTAAAACCCTTATAAAAAATTGAGATGAAAGATTTGAAAAGCAGAAAGACAAGCATAGTATGGCTTAAAGTATGGTAAAAAAGTTCATAAATGAGATGCTCATAAACACTCAAATCCTTTAAAATCTTCAGGTAAACGATTTGGAAAGCAGAGCGACATGCAGAACATGGCTGAAGCATGGTAAAATTGGCCGAGCAGCGAAAATCCCACTTACTAAGAAACATCATAACAAAGATTGCATGCGAATAGCAGACCGTTCTTGCTTGATCAACCTCAAATCTAATTTAGGAGCAGCTCGGACCGCCACAGTAGTCATGGCACAAGCAAATGCATCATCCACCACAAACGTAGATGAACCAGACTAAAGCATAAAAAGACAAGGATGCAAAACTTTGCATATGAGAGGAAGGGAAGTCATAAGCTGAGGGTTCTCTTCAGTGAAAAAAACTGTGTTCATCAAATTAGGCATCAGGAAAGCCGCACAATCAAATTGCACAGCAAATCTGGAAATTAAATGAGAATGAAGATTTCATTCCAGTGGAGGAGCCATAGGATCGTCTAGTTAACAATCATATCCAAAAACGTAGATGAGTCCGACTGAAGCATCAAGATACAAGGAGGCGGAACTTTGCATATTAGATAAAGGGAACTCATAGGCTAAGGATTCTATTTAGTAAAGAAACTGCGTTCATCAAATCAGGCATCAGGAAAGCTACACAATTAAACCGAGTGAGAAATCAGGAAATTAAATGAGTTGAAGATGCCATCCAAGAAGCCATAGATCTTCCAGTTGATTAACCTGGAGTATCGCACCATATGCATATTAGCGACAAAACAAGATTTCATCCAACTCACAAAAAATAATTGAAAATAAACCATCGAGAAGCAATTATGAATGAATACTTTATGGCAAGACATTCAAAAACCAGGCTCTAACTTTTGGATAAGAGATCTGACCAGGAGCACCGGCAAGAGACAATCTAAACACAATAAAAGAAGAAAGCAAAAGGAAAGACACAATACCTCTGACCCACAATTCGGGTTCCGCGCTTCCTTGGAGAACGCCCTTTCTGAAAATCAATCAGTGCTCTCTCCAACAGAGTCCTCCGAGATTCTCACGTCGGGAAGAGGGGAGAGCAATCTGTACAAGATAGATCAGTATTAATTCAAGAAGAAGACGGATATACGTTTCTTATTCGATACTGGAGTATGAAGATCTCACTTCATAAATATCTTAATAAATGAAATTTGCGTTCAAAGCATGACATAATTTAAGCATAAAAAAACAGGGACACAAAACTTCCATAGCATAGAGGAGAGGAAACCTTAGGCCTAGGAAGTAAAGAAACTGCGTTCATCTAATCGGGCATCGGGCATCGGGCAACAATTAACTGCGGAAAAAGACATGGAAAACAAATAGCCAGACGACATCCACATAAAATGCTTGGGTAAAAGCTTTGTTTCGGAACAACATCAACAATCTAAACACAAAAAAGAAGAAAGCCTAAGGAGACAGCAGAAGAATACCTCTACTTCTCTTGGAGGCTTTGGAAGCGACCGAATCAGTTGTCTCTGTGCTCCGAATAGACGGAACTGAAAAGGTTGCACTTATGAACGGTAAAATTCGACCGAGGTGGAAAAGTAGCCGTTGGAATGCAAAAATAACACCCGAAGAACGCTGAGACTTGGCCGGCCCGCTACACAAACCCATGAAAAAAAAAAGGTTATATATTAATATCTGAGAGTGTTAAATTATAGATTTGTACTTAATAGGCTGGCAAACAAAAAAAGATTTGTACTTTATTGCTCTCATTTGCCAGTCACTCATAGGTGAAAACAATAAATGAACTGCAATTTTTTCTCTGAATAATATAAATATTTTCTCTATTGTAAAAATAAACATTTTTATCTAAACAATAACATTGTCAAGACAGATTCTAAAGTATATCATTTAATTAAAAATCATATTAAAATAAATTTTATTTACTAATTTTTCCCTCCCCATGCTAAATTCTTACTTTATCTTTGCAAAAATTTTATCAAAAAAAAAGTTGCAGAGCAAGAAAAAATATTTTATTTTATAATCATGTGAGCGTGCTTAAATGGTGTCTTCTTTTTTTGTCAATATGTATATTTAAAGGATTAATAAATAAGTTTAAATAAACAAAAGTAAAAATTATTGCAATAATAATAATTTAGAAATAAAAAAGTAATTAACTTTATAATATGGTCAAGGTTAATCAATTTAATAATATAAAATTTTGTAAATATAAATTAAATTTTCTTGATAAATAGAAGTGTTCAGATGATTTTTAAGTAATATTTCTGTTAACAAGAAACTTTTTTGTTAAAATAAAATGTCAAGTACAATTTAACTGGCAACAATGTAATACTTTTTTCAATGGATGTTTATATAAATTATTAAAATAAATAAAAAATTTCTTTGGCATTAGTTAACCAGAAGAAATGCTACTTAAAAAAAAAGGAAAATGGTAAAATAAACGGTCAAAATAGAAAAATTCCATACAAAAACCCGTTTACAAAAAATGTTTGTCAAAACCTATATTAATGTTGTCATAAGTCCCTATTTGTAATTTTTTTATTTTAAAAGTTTCTTTTTGCCATTTTTCCAGAAAATATTACAGGATATTAGTGTGCTAAATAAAAATTTGTTTATAATAATGTGAGTGTGCTCCAATGATGTTTTTTTTTGTCAACATATATATATTTAAAGGATTAATAAAGAAGTAAGTTTAAATAATCATGTGAGTGTGCTTGAATGATGTCTTTTTTGGTCAATATATATATTTAAAGGATTAATAAATAGGTAAGTTTAAATGAACAAAAATAAAAACCATTGCAGTAATAATGATTTAGAAATATAAAATTAATTAACTTTATAATATGGTCAAGGTTAATCAATTTAATAATATAAAAAATTTATAAATATAAATTAATTTTTTTTTTATAAATAAAAGTGTTTAGATGACTTTTAGGTAATATTTCTGTTAATAAGAAACATTTTGTGAAAATAAAATGACAATAGTATTCATCCAGTCCTAAACATAAGATTCCTTTTGTAATGTATAATTTAACTGGCAACAATGTAATATTTTTTAATGGATGTTTATATAGATTTTTAAAATAAATAAAAATTCTGTGGTATTAATTAAATAGAAGAAATGCTACTAAAAAGAATATTACAGGATATTAATGTGCTAAAAATTAATTTAAAATAGTGAGTAATAAAATAAGACATTAATATAGTTCTTGATTCTTTAAATTTGTCTTCATTTTGGTTTTAATCTCTTTAGGTTTCTTTTATTTATAACATTAGTTCTTATAATCTGGTAAAAATCTGGATTATTTCAACGCTTGAAGGATTAAAACCTATAATTTGAAACTTGAAAAACCAAAACTAAAATGAGAATAAACTCAAAAGACCAAAGATTATATTAATCCTAAGAAAAACTAATAAAAACCAAAAAAATTTAAATTAAAAAAGAAAAAGAAAAAAAAAAGGAGGTGCGTGGCTCTTCCCCAAAAGCTGTCGTTTGGGGATGAACATTCCCCGCTTGATATTTTACAAATTCTCTTTCTTGTTTTTTTTTTTTGGGCCCTGAACAAATTCTCTTATTTAAAGTTAACCAGTGTTATGCAAACTTTAGTTTATTTTATTAAAAAATATAAAAGATGCATCATTCATCATCATTCTTAAATTCATGAATTTAAATTATACTATTTCGATGGCAAAAGAAAAATACACTATTTCATTTTCGTAGAAAAACCACTTGTAATCTACATTATCCATGAGTCATTCTCTACATTTGTATCTCCCAACAAGCTGTTGAAATAAAATCTATGGAAGGTTGAGACTAAGCCAACCTTTGTTGTCTCGCAAAGTTTCTCTGTTGGTAAGAAAACCTTTCAGGTGTTGCACAAACACCTTTCCACAAATTAACACAAGGATCAGAACCAGAACAAATGCTCCTACAATCTCCACTCATATTCAAGTAACGACAAGCTCTTTGTTTGGCCCTAGTTGACTCTGTCAGATTCATATAGCTAGGTCTATGAAAAGTCTTTTCCTCCCTCGTTTCCTCCGCAAGAGTATTGCTGCTAAATGGTACACAATGTGATATGGATGTGTATGAAGTTGATGATTCAGGGCTATCATCAAAAGTGCAGCTTTCAGAACTCGAGGTTGAAGATGATGATGATGATGTCAGAGTCGATTGGCTTGTTGTAAGAGACCTACTGGAAATAATTTCGGTCACACCATTCCTTCTTGCTTTGATCAACCCTTGTTCTTGAACAAGATCATTGCTTTTCCTGGACAATGGAGTGATAATGTCAGTTGAGTCATAATAGTTACCACCGTCCATCAACCTGCTTTCCCATGGCTTCACTGTCATCCATTGCTCTAACAAGCTCTTGTTCACTGTCTTTGTGCCTCTTGCTTTTGGACTTCCACCCACTCGTGCCTGTTCAAATTAAAGAAAATTAGAACGAAGTTTAAGATTTTTGTTGCAAATGTTGTCTCTTACTTGAGGATTTGATTACGCCTGAGTCTGAGACTGATCTTTACCTGAGCAGAAAGAGAATAAGCCATTGCTCTCTCCCTTTTGATGACCGCCTCTTGCTTCATTTGTATCTTTGCTTTAACTTCATCGACAGTTCCTGGAATGTCACACCATCCTTCCTGGAAATTTCAGGGACAGAATTTACATGTTAAATAGACCTTAGTATCTGCTAAACTGTGAAGAGCTTGAAATTATGATACCTCAGCCTGCTTAACAGGATCTTCAGCTTGCCTGCGGTAATCATCTAATAATTTCTGAACAGCCTTCCCTTCTGGAGACATCCTTACATTCATTGCCCTCACACGTGCCTGAACTTTAACCAGAGCATGCATGCACCTTAGTGTTATAGCTGCTTGCTTTCTCACTCGCCTTCCTCTGAATATTGCTTGCAGCCTCACCACTGCCTTCAATGCCCTCAAAGCTCGTCTAGCCTACATCATGTATTGTGAACACGTTTAGCAGAAGTTTATAGCCAACAAGGATATGGAAAAACATTAGTGATTTATTTGATGTGATTCATCAATCATTTGAACTATGGTGATAAATGGTTTCCAATGAATAACTAGCTTCTGGCATATGGCAGTTGGAGGGGAAAAAAAGAAAATGAAACGAAAGAAACAAGTAATGTGTTTAGTGAATCTATCTGACGTGATTCTGCAATCACAATAATGTATTTATTAAAAAAAACTATGGCACACTACAATTATTACTATTTCTACAACAGCCACACACAAAATTTAAAAAAAAAAGAAAGAAGTTTTTACAGGTGAAGACTGTGTTAAGATTAAGAGGTCTTAATTATAATGAACTTTAGTTAGATCAGCTACTAAAATGTTCATACGTGAGACACTATAAACACTCATCCTTGAAAAGTTGAGGGAAAGGAATTGAAAAGAGAGCAGAGCAACAAGCATAGTCTGGCTAAAGTATGGTAAAACATCCCACTTACTAAGAAACCTCGAAACACAGATTGAATCCGAATGGCAGACCATTCCTGCTTGATTAGCATGAAATCTTTAGGAGCAGCTCGGACTGCCACAGTAGCCATGGCAGAAGCAAGCGTATCATCCACCGCAAACGTAGATGAATCAGACTTCTCTGAAGCAGCTTCGCGCTTCTTCTGATGCTTTTCGTGGAGGACCCAAATCCAAAACCTTCTGAAGAGCTTCTCCACAGCCTCCACTTCTTCTTACTCTTATCCCCAACCTTCCCTTTTAAAATCCAAATCCAAAAGCAGAGCAGTTATAAAAACACACTCTGAAGTAACAAGCTGACAGAACATGAAGAAAGTAGCTAAGGGACTTACAGGGTCATTGGAGGAGGGCTTTTTATGAGAAATGAGGGATTTCAACCATCTTCCGAAAGCACCCATTTGGTAAAGATTATCTTTGAGCAGGACAGAGAAGATCAGATAATTCAAGTCCTGAAAATGTGATGTGAATGTAGACGGGCTACAGAGGTTACGAGTTTTCCTGGGGTTTCTGAATTCAGAGCGAAGGGCTGTCTCTACTTATTAAGTAAGGCGAGCATGAGACAAAGCTGAGAGACGAGAGCGTCTTAAATTTGTTTGAAATTTGAAATTAAATTGTCCCTTTGTTTTTTTTTGCAGAAAAGCGGGTCGATAAACCGTAACGGATATCTGAGAGCGAGGTCTTTTCCTCACGCTCCCTCCGATTTGACAATGCGAATGTCGACGTCACTAGCCGGTTAATACGGGCTGGGCTCGCGGGCCCAGCCCGCCAGCCCGCCCAAAAAAGGCGGGCTTGGGTTGATGTTTCCCATTGTTCCCAGCCGTCTGGTGCGGGTTACTTAGCCCGCACCGCTTTTGGCCTGCTCCGCCGCGGGCTAGCCCGCCAGCCCGTTTTTTTTTTTTTTTTTTACTTTTTCTGATTTTTAATACATTATATAATATAGTTAGATGATTTTGACCATTAATTTCATATGGACATTACCTCATCTATATCATTATATATATAATTAATTAAGCACTTCTATATATGTATGGTTATATCATATGAAGAGCACTATCCATCTCTTTATTTTTATATCTATTTGTCGTTAGTATGCACGGCTTCATAAGATTAGATAAATATGTGATTTTCATATAGTCATACATACACACACATAAAATATTTACTTAATTAATTTGGATAAGAAAACTAGTTAAATTAATTATTTATAAAAATATATATGTTAGTTTTTCTTAAATTTCTTCTAATATTATAAATTAATTCTCTTTTTTTTTATTAGAATCCATTACTCAAGTTTAAAACTCGGAGCCTAATTTCAACATTTCAAATTAGGCTTAACTCATACTAATATAATAAATTTTAAAAAAAAAAATTTAGGCGGGCTGGCGGGCTGGCCCGCCACCCGCCTTAGCGGGCTCGGGCTGGCAAAATGCCAGCCCGCCAAGGTGCGGGCTACTTCAGCCCGCACCGCATTTGGCCCGCATCGCGGCGGGCTGGCCCGTATCCGCACCGCCAGCCCGCTTCCCAGGTCAGGATGCGCCCCTCCCCCACCCGGACGACGTCGTTTCTCTTGGAGCTATTTATTCACCGAGGCCCAGCCCAACAATAGGTTTTCTTATTTATTGTGGGCTTAGATTCTTTTTTGCAAGTTTCACATTGTGGCCCAAAATAGTTCGTACCTTGGTTCCAAATAGCAACTCATTGATCGGCTGCTCAGAAGCTTGGGCCCTATATATTTGTGTGTGTGTGTGTGTGTGTCTCTGTGTGCGCGCACATTATTGGAGGTGTTGTAAATTATCATATGATGCAAAGACCCATTTTTTGTTTATAAGAGCCTTTTATTATTTATTTCTTTATTTTTTTCCCATTGTTTTGACCCACTAGAATTATGTTCATTCAAAGTGACTAGGGTATTTGCCTTTGGAATATCATAAAATAACAGTAGTTTTTCTGTAATATTGATAAAATTTAGACAATTTTTGTTATACAACACGGTATGATTTATGTTTTAAATGGGAAACTTATAATTTTATAAACAACTTTGGAGCTCAGTATAATATGTGTGCGAGAGAGATTGGAAATTCAACTTTTTTTTTAATCATAAACATGCTTGTTGTGTGTATTACAAGAATGAAACCCAAAAAGAACCATGGAAATCATTAATTATAATGAGTGTGAACAAATGATAGAAAGAATCTGCCGACAAAAATGAAAATCTTATGAATATTTTATTTATAACATCGATGATATCTGCTTTCAACAAATAATACAATAAATAAATAAATAAAATAAAAGAGAATTAACTGATGTGTGCGTATAGGAGTAGCCCCGCCCCCCAAAAAAAAAAAAAAAAAAAACAGACGCCGAGGGCTCTTTACACGTATATCCAAATAGATACAATAATAATAGCACATTTATATATACTATTTTGTTTTGTGCATGCATCTAGGCCTAATTTGCAGGAACACGTAGCCTTGGAGCGGGATGTTCCATACGCACAATCTGATCAGGTGACGAAGATAAATGGAGTTTTGGGGCGACACTTGCAGGAGAAGGTATAGGTATGGAAGCTTTTCTGCATACTTTTCCATGGCTAACGTTGACTCTAGCTGATATATGTAGGTTTTCAAATTCTGCAACTGGTGGCACTTTTATAGATATAGGGTACTGATGTTGATGACGATGATGGTCTCTTCCATAACCATTAATTCTTGGACCAACACAAGCTGTCCTTTTGCTTGACACTACTAATAATGGCTTCTTCTCTTTCACCTGTGAAGAAGATTCCACAATGATGGCTTCTTCCCTTTGATGACTGCCATTAACATTATTATCATCAACTCTGCAATCACCCTGTAATTCCTCGTCTACAACTGGTTTTGATGGAGGCACATCATCATCCACTGCATACGTCTGCATTCAGACAATAACAGTAGCATTGAAATATGATTCAAATTTGATGCAAACTATATATGAGCAACCTTGTGTAGTTTGTTCAGGACAATATTGTAGTATAATTTGCTACCTTCACATTTGTGAAGTCCACCTTATGCTTTTTCAAGAAGTTAATGAATTCCTGAAAATGCTTCTCCGTTGGGCAATAATGACCACTATAGGGCCATATAGCCTGCATAAATATGAACATCAGCATCAGTACTATGAAGTGATATTAAAAAGTGAAGAAGAACGTCGTATGAGTCCCACAAGGTCAAGGAACTCTCCCTCCTCTAATAGATTAGTCTTTTGAGATTAAACTCTAAATTCTCTGGACTTATGTTCATAATAAACGTGAGAGTTTGATAATATTCAGTTATTTACGAAAGGCTTCTCCCTGGTAAGAGGTCAGTATGGTGTCATTTATCAGTCAAAGGGCTATCTTCCTAATAAGCTAGTCTTTGGCGATTAGACTCTACTTTTGAATTTGTGTTCATGATAAAAATTTAAAAAAAAAAAAAACTCATGTGTTACGCACATGAAGGACTCCATGGGAAGCAACCAGTCTACCAGAAGCAATGGTGGCACCACCAGCAAGAAAACTGGAGTGATGAAAAAAGCCTTTCTTCTTCTCAGCAATGTACAACGTTCTGGAAGTGCTGAGTACAAATATCCACTTTGATCCCTCAGGTGTGTGTACAGGAACATTGCTTTTCCTGTACACAAGCTTACCTTTTCTTATTATCACTTCATATGCTCTCCTCTCTTCCTGCGATATATATCCACATACACACCACTTATATCAAACTTCTCACTTGAACTTAATTAAACTAAATATACCCCAAAAATGTTCATGCTAACTTAATTGAGTAGTAGCAAACTCCTTACAGGTTTGCAGTAGTGAATGCACTGTCTTTGTAATTCACTTCTTGGGCACTTCTCCAGGTCCAAATCTTTGCCATCTCCATCATCCAACCTTCAAATCATTGTAATGCAACAAGAAATTAGAAAATCAATTACAGTGATGCAGAAATATCTCTATATGGTTGCTAAAACTTGTGATTATTCTAATTAACGATTGATATTTACCAGTGAAAAAATGGTTGAGCACTTTGGCTACGAACCCAAACATTGTAGTAGAACTGCAGGTTGTGTCCATAACGATGATGGGTGTCTATCTGGGAAAATAGTTTTTTTTTAAAAAAACACAGAAGTTAAGAAACTTGAAACTTTGCATTGTCATGTATACGTGAAATTTTTGGTAAATCATACTCTTAATTAAAAATTACTGTAAATTCTTAATTTAGCTAACATGTTTTCTCAATTTCGTCCTGATGTGTTTGTAAAATTTTTTGAAAAATCCGTGCACTCAGGGACTGATTGCTCTAGCTGCTTAGTTGTTATTTGAGAAATGAAGAATCATATGGTTCGATAATAACAAATTAGAAATGTTTTGATGACTTTACAGAAATTAACATTCTACAAGACTCTTTAATAAAATTTAGTCTTTATAGTGCCATAAAGCCTTTCGAGACACTAGCATGGCTATTTCAGCCACAACAGTATAAATATCCTATTATATGTGAAAGATCAACAATTCAGTCGATTTCATGAGAATTTAACAAGTGAAAGAACTAAATTGATTTCTTTCAAGTAATCGGTTTTAGAAGTATATTTGTCATATATATTTTGAGAATGAAAATTTGTAATTCATTGTCCATCTGTTTGAAATATCCTAGCTTTGATCAATAAGATCGATGAAGCCGATGAGTTCAAAAAATTTTCTGTACTAAAATTATTGTAATTTATTTTAAAATATAATTTTTAAATTGTTATATTTTATATATAAATGAACGGAAGAAAAATACTTGTATAGTTAATCTTAATTTATAAGAAAACAGGTTCAGTGAAATGAAATCTAAAATTTAAAAGAAAAAATAGTAGAAGAAGCCAAAAAAAAAAGACACCAGTTTCAGGTTAAGGCATGTGAACTTACAACTTCAAGCCAGTGTCTCAGAGCTAACTTCTGGCCCTTGTCATCCTTGGACAAACCTTTTCCCACCTACCAACACACCATTAAAAAGGTTATTAATCGATTGCTCCTTCGTCTTTATATAATTATTGGAGTAAAAATACTGTAATTATATATAAGATCTTTAGTCAACTTGAAAAGGTGAAATGTTAGAAGTCAACAATATATATGCCCTTTTAAGAAATGATATTCAAGTTTTAAGGAAAAACAAAGACATCAACAAGCTGATCAATCAATTAATCAATATAATACACATTTAAAGTGAAGCAAACATTATTATTATTAACGTGAAAAGGGTCATCAACTTTTGTCGCTCCGAAAGGTTTCATACCTTTGCAGCCATTCTACCTATTCGTGCCCACTTACAAACTGCTGATTTTGATTTCTCACTTCGTGATTCATTATTAGTCCTTCCCCATCTATCCCCACCTGATGAGTATAAAGCTTTCCACCTGCACGTTTATGTACATTTCAAAATATCAACCCTCAGATTCATGCTTCTTACTGGCTAACTTGTACGTAATCTATTCAAAACTTGAGCTGTTAAAACTTTTTACAGCCGTCTTTGTAGTATGTTAATTATAATTAAGTCCGAAGGGAAACCCTAGACTAATCAAACGAACATTTTAATTTGTATGATCTTCATTTTTTTTTTTTTTGGTGTGGGACAAGTATGATCTTCTTAAAGGGTGTTTTGTTTTGGATATCGTTTTCTTATATATATCAGTTGATCAAGAAAAGTAAGGCCCGATGAAGGGTGAAAGTAATGTGATATCTTGTCTGTTATGAGGTATCTGCAGCATATCGATCGCAGCAGAAATAAGTCTACATCAACTTACCCCTCCAAACCACAATCTTGTGAAGCCAGAAATTTGAGCAAGAGTAGTGCAATTTGGAGCCTCTCAGTTTTCACCTTCTTCTTTCTCTCTTCACATTTAGATTCTTCTCTTGGATTCTTCTCATCGAACCTTTCAAGCTTAAAGCTACTACTTGAAATCCTCAACGCCATCTCTCCTTCCTCCTCGCTCTGGTCTATGCCCGCAATTCTTAGAGCTGGCATTTCCATTCCTCTGCAAAATCAACAAACACTTGAAAAATAAATTCACGTACGAGACATGCTGATACATTAATGTCATAAATTTAAGAGAAGGGCTATACATATACCTAAAAGTGAAAAAGTTGGGTTCTTTATGTTTTGATCTCGGTGTAGAGCAGAAACCTGAGTTTTGTGCGTTGAATAGGGACTTGGCTCCTCTTTTATAGTGAACAAGTTTGGAGGACATGAAAAGCGTCAATATGTTCAAAATTTAGAATCTTTCAAACACGTAGTCGAGGAGAAGGAAATTGCTTTTTGGAAGAAATAGGGTTAAGGGTGGTTTGAACGAAGAAAGTTAGAAAAGGGAAATGTTTGCGTGAGTCTCATCAAGAAATTACAGGTTGATATATGCTTTGACCTGTAAGAGAGTTTGGGAATGCGCGCAGAGAATTCACGAGAGGAGTTTGAATTGAAGAGTTCAGAACTTTTATATATGATTTTGCAACATCTTGGTTACCATCATAAAGTGTGATAATTTCCAAACAATTGTCAAGGTTGTAGCGAAAGACAAATAAAAAAAAGAAAAAGTCAAACTGAAGAATGAGATGCGACAGAGATTGAGATGTTTATGACTTTATGCGAGCAGTGAGAGATAGAGAGCTTTGATGATTCTTGCATTATATGAAGACCAGATACAAATAATGAAGGGGTCAATGAGTTTAGAGTTTTCTTTTGATCAATATGAAGAGTGAACTAATATTTTATTAGCTTGTGAAATGGGTTTGATTTTTCAATTTAATCTCACATTTTCTAACATTAAAAGAGTTTTTAAATACCATTATCATGAATTATTTTAACTTGATTTTTAATTAGGTTGCATCATGATTAGGCGCTTTTAAGGAGCATAAAAATATTAATTTAAATTATTTTCACCAAAGAATTATTAAGATTATATTATCAAACTTTAGATTAAAATCAATTTACATTTAATATACTAAAAATAATATAATGATAAATTAATTATCAATTCACTCAATTTGCTTAAAGTGTATCCTCATATCAAAACTTTAATGGTCAACATGGCCTTATAATAACCTAGCGGTATGAAGACTCTTCTATATATTATTGAAAAAATATGAAAACTCTTCTATAAATAAGAGTTTGCGGGATTGATTTTATTTATAATCTCACGTCTGATTTTAATTATAATCTCATGTCATTAACGCCTGTTGCTCTAATTTAAAAAATAATAAAACCTTAATTGAAAACTATTATGTTTGGAATGGACTGTGCCTTCCATTTTAGTTATAAGTCACGACTTACCTTGCATATATTAAGAAAATTAAAATTAGCTAATAAGAATATATAAACTCAAGGCAATATCAGATTGACCAACAGCCCATTGCCCAATACTTGTGCAGCCTGAGCCAGTCTGATGTTCAAGACCAGGTTTTGGTTCCATCGGGAAGAAATTATTAAATCTGTAACAAAATAAAATTATTTTCCTTATTTGCCTCTAATAAAAGGGTTTCTTCCCTCCACGGTAATAAATTGCTTTCATTTTTTAACAAATTTAATTAGTGAAGAGTATTTAAGGGAAAAAAGCTATTTAATTAACAGTACAAATACTTCAGAAAAAATGACTTATATTTTAAGAGAGAGTTAGAGGGAGTCTAACAGCCAATGGCCTTATAGTCTAGCAGTCTATAAATGAGAAGTCAAAAGTTTAGTTTTGCTTATAATCACAAGCCAATAGTATATATATCTCTAATTACTTTTAAAAAAAAAAAACGAGGGAAGTCTAACTGGGTAACCCATTGGTTGGTGTTCGTATCTTGTGGACTCAACACAAAGGGTTGATTCAATATATAGCAAATGAGAAACGAACAAATTAGAAGACAATATGACGACAACGTTGAATTTCTATTGTTTGAGAAAATCACATTCCAAAAACACATGCTGTTTCTTCTGACCCTGGCATGCTGCAACGCATCACATTCAATGTTCAATCAGTGTTGGCCTCAGCTAAGAAAATTTCCATTCCTTTTCTTCTATGTTCGTAAAGGCCCCACTTTAATATGATATTTTCTTTTTCAATTTGAGTTCCAAACTTTTTTCCACAAGTTCAAATGTGAAGCACATTTCAAAAGGTGAATATGTGTGTGTGGAAAAAACTCCTTATATCGACTACGTCAAACTCTCTAATTACATATGATATGACTATGTCTCCTCTTTTATTTCATGTAAATTTATAATTAAATGCTATTAAATATTAATATTTCAAAAATAGGAAGCATAATTATGTATTATTGGAGAACTTGACCTAAGAAATATAAGAAATCTGATGTAAGTATTATCCATTATAAATTATTGAAGGTCTTGTAAATCTCAAATGCTTATCATCACTATGCCGGAAATTTTTTTTTTTTAAAAAAAAGATGATGGTTGTTTGAGAATAATTAGTTGATCTATATATTGTCATAAGAGTAGGCTAAAAAAAAAAAAATTGTCAACTAAGAAACCTCTGGATTCGGTGCTGGGTTTGGTGATGGTCTTAAAAAACAAAAATGTCAACTAAGAAACCTCTGGATTCGGTGCTGGGTTTCGTGACAGTTTAATTGATAAATTCAAGCTGATCCTTAATATAAAATTTTAATTTACTTTATCACATGTATTTATTCATTTTGCCTAACTCTTGTGGTTATTAATCATGTTAAGGGTTTCTATTAAAAATAGTTTCAATGCATATAATTAAAAAAAGTATTTTGGAAAAAAAATAATACTCATTTATTATAAATAATTAACTTAAATATTTTTATTATTATTCAGAAGTTAGTTGTTTAGTTTTTATATTAAGAGATAGTAGTGTTTGCTAATTCATAAACTAAAATGCAATTTCGTGATGCAAAGCCAAACGGAGGAGGGTCAACGTGACGTACGTGAAAAGCTTCAAGCATTTAGGAATTAATCAATTGATTTTCCAATTTTGACAACTGAAGCTTCAGTGTTTACAACTAAACTTACGATATTTACAAAGCTTTTACAATTTATAATACATTCGCGACTGCATATTATTTTTATCTTTTACAATTGAGTTTTCGGAAACCTTACAACATATTCAAAACTGATCTACCAATTTTTACAACTTACATATTTTGAAATGAATATATTTCCCCTCTTTATAAGACATTTTTATCCATTTCCATTTTTATTTTTAACCTTAGTCCTTCTTCCTTGTTCCATAAATTTACGATCTTTCAATGTCATTTTTTTCCTGATCAGGTGATTCTTTTGCATCATTTTCCCTAGAAAATATTGTAATGATATTATAAACAACTAAGATGACAAAACCATTCTATATCTAATAGTCACTTAACTAACAATCCATATTAAAACAGAGTTCGTCTCCAATTGAGGGTAGTTTTCTCAAAGTAGTTTTCCAACTTCATGTGAACTTGAACTTAAAATCTTATATTTTAACAATAATATGCTCTTTCATAAATAAAATCAAGGTTTCTTGGAGAAGGAGGAATATTATAATTAAGTAATATTATATTGTTATGTTCCAATTTCGGATGGGCCAATATTGTTTTGATGGTGAATCCTAATACATACACGCACACAGACACACTTATTTGTATTTATATGTTGCTTGAAGCAGCACAATAACACACATCTGATTCATGGTGCAAGGGATTGACAAAAACCTTTGAATCTTCATCCATGTAAATAATATAATATATTAATTGAACAAATATTTGCACGACTCTTGCATTCAAATAAGTGATATTATTCACCCACCCGCCAAATAATTAATCTCAATCAGGTATTCAAAAATTAGTCTCGATCAATCATATAACAATTTACGCTACCCCATTTGTATTCAATTAGAAATAATGTATTATATAATATGCCTTATTTAATTATTCTATCTGTCTTCCTGTTAGCTCAGAGGGACATTCCAAAGGAAAATGAAGAAAAGAATATTGTTCAGTTTCTCCAACAAAATAGCACAGTAATTTTGATGAAAGGTTGATTATCCACGTCAAAATAAGAGGGATTAATAATTGAAACTAAATTGCTTAATTATGACCTCCAACAATTTGGTATATAATTATGATCTGATTAGGACATGGCCTAGATAAGTTTCAATTAATTTGTCTCTCTGGTTCAATTAAAGACTAATGATTACATCAAAATGTAGTTTTCATTTCTCCAAAAAATTAGCATTGTTAGGATTAGGACCTGGCTTGAGTTACCTAAATTACCCATAGTAAGCCACGACATATATACAAGCATGCATGCGCACTTCCTCCGGTCTTTATTATAAGGTATTTTGGACTACTTCATCTTCAATTGGACGAATTAAGGACAAATGATTAAATCATTAATTTTGTTTGAAAATGAAATATATTCTTGATTTTACTTACATTCAAATAGAGAATTTTTATATTTGTATAACATTCTCCCCATAGTTAATCACTTCAAATATGGGTGATATTGAAAAAAAAAAAACCTAATTAATATTTATAAGAGTTAAAGTGCATCTAGCAGCTAAAATATTTTTTCCAATAGCATTTAATATCTTAAAATAATTTATTAAAATATTAAGATTGTTTAGATTAGATATAGATCATCCAAAGGAGATGAGCTTTGGGTGTTCATTTCTCACATGAGCAATGAGCACTCAAACTAAATCCAAACTCACGAGATCTTGCAAGCATGAAAAATTAGGATAATATACTTTTGTTTTAAGTATTTTTAGTTTTTCAATACAAATATAACACTATAGGATGTTTTTCATGAGTAGAAACTATTCTTTGACGGTCAAACTATGTACTAGTAATATTTTTACCCAATTATTTTTCCGTTTTTACTTTTGTTGTATATTTGCTGCTTGTTTTTTTTTTTTTTTGCCTGCGGCTGGTCGGAATTATTGGTCTGTGAAGAGCCCAAGAAATTTGGGGCCCTTATTCGGAGCTAAGTCTACTGGCCCATACCGTACAAAACTAGAAGGTAGCCCAGGTAATTCAGCGTCCATTTGGTTTAAAGAATCATACAAAACGTAAAGGAATAATGATTACAAAGTATCTGTTTGGTATCTCACCAAAAAAAAAAAAGCATCTGTTTGGTATGCCATCGTAAAATCAATGAAAGAAATTTATGTTTTGTGTAGAGAATAAAAATAAAATTTGAATGATGTTTTACTCAATCAAGGCTAAAAATGGAAGTATAAATGTATAAATATTATTGGTGGGGGATATAAATGTTCATACGTTGATTTATATAAGCTGAAATCCAGATTACATAATCAAAGTTATGTAATGAGATTAATTGACTTGTTGTAATTCATTGTAATTAAGATTACAGTGTACTACCTCCAGTCCTTAATATAACACTCTGTTTGACTTTTATTTTAGTCTTAAATATAATATCCTAATCCACTTTGTCTCTTATATTTATACTTTTTTTCCCTCAAAGTAACCCTTCTAACAATGATATTTCTAGTTAATACACTTGATTAGCAAGGATATTTTAGGAAAGATAACATCTATTTAGGACAAATAACTAACTCAACTTACTTTTTTAATCTCTCCTTAAATTAGTCAACTGTCTCTTATAATTAGGACCGATGATAGTATTACTTTACTGTGCCAATTAAACCCCTGAAATCAACAGAGTGCATCAAGATTATCCTAATCCTGATGCATGGAATTGAGAACATGTTGACCTTTGTCCTTGTGCAGGCCGGAGTCCATCGTATTCTCACTGGACTGTTCGAACTATTTGCAGAAAGAAGAGATGAGATATTATATATAGGCAATTAGAGAGAAAATTAGGGGGAAAATAATATCCTATGATTCTACTCCATATGCTGCCCCTATAAATCTAGAATACTTACACCTAACAATAACAAGTAAATCTTTTATTAAATGCTCGGTCAACCCACAGAAGGCTATATGAAATTTTCAGACAATGCTATATCTATAGCTGCAAATGCCCCCTACTCCCTAACTGTTCCTCCTAACCTTGCAATTTTCTTTCAATTTATTTTTGGATAGCAAACATAATTTTCCATCATGCTATATATATGTGTGCGCGTGCATGTTGGCCTAGAAAATTTTACTCAACTGTAGTACTCCTCTGGTTCTATTTATAAAGCACTTCCAATCTGTTTACACAGACCAAGGAAAACCTTAAATTGCATTAACTCTTCATTAAAATATAGTAATTTTCTAACTTTACCCCTATTTAATATATACACATTTCAAAAAAAATAACTATCTGCACTATAATAAATGAAAGACAATATAGTACATTCATAGTAAAAATTTAATGAAATGACTTATAAATAGAATATAAAAAAATCTTCTCTTTCTGCCTTATAAATAGGACCAGAGGAGTATATCCTAAGTATTGTATTATGAACCACTCGAACCTTATGACTTTCTTAACATATAATCAATTTATGGCCTGTGAAGAAAAAGTTGCATGATTAAGTATATAACCAAATCAGAGTATATACTAATATAAGCCATCCTCAGTGATAGCCAAGCCTATCTTTATTACAGAGGAGAGAAGGTATGAGTAAATGAGGAGTTTGGAGCAAACGAGATTCAGCATCCCGGTACTGCATTAGAGTGACATACTCCAAAGCGCAAGCCATGTTAGATGCAAAGAATCATGAATGAGAACTAACAGATCCTTGATTATGGGATCTGCTGAATCATTGAATAGCTCACAGTGAATGAGGGTCCCAGATTGGATACATTGGTGGCTTTGGAGGATTGGATTGGTTTGTTCTGTTTCCCACCAACCAACCCCAAAAAAGTTGACCCCTCCACATTTAATCCCATCAACTACCTTCATTTATTTCTTCTGCTCATCCCTTCAATTTCTGTCAGACACGCACAACAATTTGATCCTCCATTTTCTTAATTTGATCCTCTAGCTATGGTTATTAACACTTAATAATGTTAGATTAGTATGATCATAGAATATTTTATTACTAAAACATGTCAGGATCAAACATTGCATCGCTCATCTCAGACATAGTTATGGTCCTATGTTGATTTGAATTTAGTCTTCTATCATAACAGTGACTATCAGACATACAAAATTTGACACCTGCTTCATCTCGAGTCTCTGGCCAGTAAATCATCTACTTTTGTTAACTATTTTGTTACCCAATTTAATGAGAAAACGACCCAAATTTAAAGATCACATGTAGTTTTTATTTTTGTTTTTCTTATTCCTGGTCATATCATCTGTTCACTTTTATGATGAAAAATATGAGATAATTTTATTTGGATGTTGCAGGCGCTTCAGACCAAAAAGGGTACTGTTACTCTGAGCTTCTGGACCACCATATATAGTGATCCTCTTTTAGATTGATTTGTGAGAGAGAGAGAGAGAGAGAGAGAGAGAGAGAGAGAGAGAGAGATTTGCTTTGCTTGTATTGAAAGTTAAGCAATCGAAGATAGAGGCAGAAAGAGAGAGAAGAGCAGTCCATTCTCGGCCTCTGAGAAGTCCAGTGAGATTTCAAATGAAGGTGAAGCTGGCTGGGGGTGACAAAACCAGAACCATACTTGCTTGTGACGCATAATCTCAAACCCAAGAACATTTTGGAAGCTAGCTAGCTCACTGGTAGCTTCTCAATTACTCTACCTTGTGATCTGTAAGTGGCCCAAGCAAAGAAACCCTACCTCTCTCGCACACATTTCCGCCATCTTCATCACCAGTTTCATCATTTGAGCTTCTGATAAACCATGAAGGACAAACTCTGTTTCCTCATGCTAACTCTGCAAATTCTTGCTTGGGTTTCTGAAGCAACGAGATCATTCCCACAAACCGATGCTATTTCTTATCCAGGTACATTCATTATATTGGTTTCACTCTTACGAATATTACATGAATGTAGACATTACTCTTTCGAAGGGAAAAATTAAGCTGTTACATTTCTTCAAACAGCTTACCTACCACATTAGAATGAAATCCTTGTATATTTTCTTGCATTGAGATTCTCAACAAAAATTCCTTCACAAACATATATCATCTTGTATTCAATCTGTGCCAGGCCCACAAGAGGCTCCACAGTCATCGCCATACAAAACATCAGAACCAACAAACAAGGTATAATATGCATGTGTGTTCAGTGTCCTTCTTCTCTTCTTCCTGAATGTTTAAAAGACTAACACAATATTCAAATACTGTATCTGTAATATTGTTTATTTGCAGAAGGGTATGGCAGAGACAATGCTAAAAGAAGAAGAAGAAGAAGAAGGGTATGAAAGAAGAGGGGCTGGGAATGTGGGGTCAAGCCCACCAAGATGTGAACACAAATGTTATGGATGCACACCATGTGAAGCCATTCAAGTGCCAAGCATTAGCAGAAGAAGCCATTTGGCTATTCAATATGCAAACTATGAGCCTGAGAGCTGGAAATGCAAGTGTGGTCCTTCCTTCTACAGCCCTTGAATAATGAAATATTATATTATTGTCATGTTCATACTAAGCCTATGTTAATGTTAATACAATCTAGTTCATTGATTTGATCATTTATAGTATGATGTGAGCAAGTAAATGTTTGTTGAATCCATAATCCATCTAAGAACTCTGCTATTTAGCAGAATATTTTTAATTAATACCAGATTAAATCCCCCCACCCCCTTTCGGTGAATAAACTGTGATACTTTTATTTTTTTTATTTTTTTGCCAAAGACCCTTTAAATAGTTATATAGACACGATTTGAAGTTAAAAAAATATTGATAAATAGCTCAAAATTTTAAAAGTATTATCTGCACAAAAGAAATATAATATCATTCCTTGTTATATTATATTTCCGTACTTAAAAGTATATATTTAAGTTGTTTATTATACAAAATTAGAATGAGTGAATATTTATATTTAAAAATATTTTTAAATATTTTATTAGTGAAATAATATGTTAATGATAAAAAAAATGATTTATCCCCCTAAATTCAAAGGTTTGAGTTTATAATAGAATTGTAAAATTAATATATCATGGATGACTATGTCCTAAAACTCTCAGTTGTGGTTTTCAAAACTTTAGTCAAGCAGAAGAATCAGGCCCAAGAAAAGAAAAGAAAAGAAAAGGTCAAGTAGGAAAGAAAGGCTTTACGAAAGGAAATTAATGCAATTGAGCCCAAATGGAACAAGAACTCTTCCATAACCACGTGATCTACCCAAGAAGCTTTTTGAGGTAGTGCCCTAACAATAAAGATGATTATTATTATTGTTATTATTATTAATGCTATTATAAGCTATTAAGTTGGATATAATTTTAAAAATTGTCCCATTTAAAGTTTGATATAATTTTTCACCATGCCTAGTTGGAATTCATGATTTTGAATATGTGTAGAATCTATGTATTTAATCAATTTAAAATGTTTGTTGTTAAAATTTAATAAATTACAATATCTTTTTAATTTAATGAAAATGAAATCCCTTTCTAAGATGATACTTGGGCAACATTATTCTTCAGCTATATTATTTATAGCCTAAGTCATTTGGTTGGCAAAAAAAAAATGCAATTCCTTTCTTCATTGGCCAAAAATAATGCAGTTCATTTGAGATTCTAGAAAATGTCTAATTTGATTTGCTCATATTTTTCTTTCTGAATAAATCCTTTCCCCGCATCAACAAGCCATGGGATTTTGCGTTTTTTTTTTTTAAAATCTTACTCCTCCGGTCCTTATTATAAGACCCAATTTGACTTTTTATTTGATCCTAATTATAAGACCCAATCCATTTTCTCTCTTATATTTATGCATTTTTTTCCAAGATAATCCTTCTAATAATGATAGTTTTAGCCAATATACTTAATTAGCAAGGATATTTTAGGAATGACAACACTTATTTATTATAAATAACCAACTTAACTTACTTCCTTAATCTCCTCAAATAAGTCAATTGGGTCTTATAATTAGGACCGGACGAGTATTTACTTGCTTTCGTCCAATTACAAAATTGTCCTTCACTTTTGGGAAGGAAACTGTCCTCAATTCCGCCCGATCACAGATCTGCGCAGTCCAAGCTTCTGCGACTCCTCTCCTCTTCTCTCCTCAGAAATGGCGTCTCAGGTAAGTCTCTCTTGGGTCTTCTAACTTCTGCATCCCATCTTTCCGAGTATTTTCATAGCAGTAATCTTGCTCTGAACACAAATCGCAATGCAGTAGCTGAACAGTACTCGATAGTTCTGACAAAGGTCTAGCAAAAAAAGCAAACTCTAGGGATCTGCTGTTGAAGTATTTGATTAGAATGGATCTTGGAATTATAAAAATTTGTTGAGTCTGGGATTTGATTTTAATGTTATCGATGTTCTGTTGATAGTGTTTTTGTTGTGGACTAAAACGACTGGTTGGATCTGTAATATGCTTGAGTTTTTGTTTATTTAATTTTTTTGGGAAGTTGGTCTAAATCTGGGATAACTTCTTCTTGCTCTTTGGGATCCGTTTAGAACACTATTTTTCTCACTTCTGAGTTCTGACAGCCATTAAATTCGCTTCCACAACTAATAGAATTGCAGTTAGGGTGTGAATGTTTATTGTTGGCTAATAAACTCAACCAAGGTGTCTCCAATTTCTAGATCTGTTACTGTTTAGTTATCGTTTTCTAAGTATGACCCCTTGGCAACTTCTTGTGAGGGACGCTGTCACTAGAGAACAGATCCATTTTCTGTTGAGGTATACCAAATTTTGCTGGTTAATGGTAATTGGACGCCTGACCTTATACTTTAGTTGAATGGGGATGGCTTGCATCTAGCTGAATTGAGCTTGTTTGTGTTGTTTGCATATAGTCATACCATATTTCACCTTTGAACGTTGAAATATAAGAATTAATAGAGCGTATATTTTTAATGTTTTTTGAGTTTCCTTTCCCTTTCTTCACCAGAGAAATGATACATGTTTTATAACTTGGGTTGGCGTGTCTTGTCATATGTAGGGCTTATGTCCATCAGTAAAGAACATTCTTCTTCTAGATTCTGAAGGGAAGCGTGTAGCAGTCAAGTACTATTCAGATGACTGGCCAACAAACAATGCAAAATTAGCTTTTGAGAAGTTAGTGTTCAATAAGACCGTGAAGACAAATGCTCGAACAGAAGGTATGCAGCACAGAGGTTTTTACTGATGGACAGAAACTAATCATTATATGAAGTGATATGATTTTTTTTTTTTTTGGAAGTTTCATAGTATGCATGCATATCTTCAAAACCTCTATTATGAATCAAGTATTTATGCTCATTTGAAATTAAGCTGTAGCGTTGGGCCATGACTTAATAACAAATTGCGCTGTCATTGCCAATTCTTGACTTGATCTGTAGTTATGTTTATTGTGATTCATTATTCAGTTATGACTGATATGCTGTTTACTATTATCTGCAGCTGAGGTCACATTAATTGAGAATAATGTCGTTATATACAAGTTTGTACAAGACTTGCATTTCTTTGTCACTGGTGGTGATGATGAAAACGAGCTCATTTTGGCTTCAGTTCTTCAGGGTTTCTTTGATGCAGTCACCTATTTGTTGAGGTATTATAGGTTATATTTTGCCTTCAACAATTGAAATATGAGTGCCCTGTTGCTCATGTTATTCAAGATTTAAAATGAGCTCTTTTTAAAATTTCAAATTTCAGGAGCAACGTTGACAAAAGGGAGGCGCTTGAGAACTTGGATCTAATTCTTTTATGTCTTGATGAGATTGTTGATGGAGGGTATGCTTGTGTTTCTTAGTTAGAATTTTTCGTTCTCATTAAAATTCTGATTATTTTCTGATTACTCTGTTACCGCCTTCCTTTAAGGATGATACTTGAAACAAATGGATCTATTATTGCCGAAAAGGTGACCTCTCATAGCATTGATGCTGACGCCCCGTTATCTGAGCAGGTGATGTGACTGCAGTTTAGTTTTTGTCCTTGCTTCCTATTTCATTTTACTCCGCAAAGTCACATGAGTCGCCATATAGACTGGAGGTTGCTAAATTATTACGCTTTGGTGTTATGCAATTCTCAAACTGCCTCTGTTTTTTTTTTTTTTAAATTGAATTCACATTTTGGCGAGCTATGTTTCATTGTGCACTGGTCATTTTTGACTTTTGATGTGCTGAAAAATCTTGGATGTTGATGACTGGATATCTTTGATCTTCAATCTAATGGTGAGATTCTGATATTGCAGACGTTAACTCAAGCATGGGCTACAGCTAGAGAACATTTGACAAGAACCCTTCTGAAATGATGTTTACAAGAACAGGAAGGGTTCATCCATATTTGGATTGTCTTAGTTTTCCTTTGTCAGCGACAGTGATTTTGTCCTTCAATTTGTTGAGCTCGAGACTGGAGGATCATACCATTCCGGCCACTCCACTAATCGAGGATTCTTGAGAAGTGATTTATTACTGTTCTCGAAAGTATGTTTAAAATTATGGGCTTGTTACATATTGGTTGACCTTGACGACATATATATCTGAGACGTATAATCAATTTTATAATGAAAGAAACCGGGTTCGTCATTGCATACAGTTTAACGGTTTCTACGTCGCAATTTCACTTCGTCTTTGTAGTCTTTGATTGAATATAATATTCTATTATGACGCATATGCCCTAAATTTGTACCAAAGACTTCTAATTTGATTATGGAGTATGTGAAGCTAAAAGATTTCAAGATTGATATGTGATGGCAAATACTAAGAATGCAGTTAATATCTAAAGGATGTGCGCGTTACATGATCTGTGCCTGAAGGAGAATAAAACTAGTGATGTTTAATTGTGGTCCAATATGATTTCGTGATGCTGGTTTTAACAACAGGAAACGTATAGACTTTCATTTATTTTGCCGCTTCATTCGTAGTTAGGGAATGGAAGAATACTGTTTGTTTTAGATTCTTTTTTTTTTTTTTTTGTTCCCGGAGAGGGTGAGGACATGAAATGCAAGTCTGTTAAATGGAGGTCCATATCCTTACCATAAACGAACAGTGATTGGCCTTGAATGAAAAATATCAAAAAATCGTTCATCCACTTAACCTCGACGTCCCAAATACAAAATGTAAACTTATTGGAGACTCAACGGAAATATGCGGTGTTTAGGTTCCATGCACTTACTGTTATTACATCTGGGTAATATAAGATTTAGTTTGATATTTAATTTGATTCTAAATATAAACTTTAATTAATTTTGTTTTTCATATTTATTTATTTTTCTTAAGATAGTTTTTAATAGTTTTTCTTAAGATAATAGAATTAATTAGGAGTAAAATTTGTTTAAAAAAACATTTTAATATTCATACAACCCCAAGCTGAATCATATCAAACCAATTCAAAAATTAAAACATGAGGGAGTGCTAATCACATTAATTGATTAATTACTTTTCCGCACATAACAATGTATTATAACTTGTAATCCCCATAACAAACAGGAATTTAAAATTGACAATAATCGCACGTACACGTCCATTTCATAAAATACCTCCGAATAGAATATCTCAGGCTACGTTCTCCAGTATGTTATTGACCATTTAATAAATATGACCGACTTTTAACGAAATGTAAGACACAGTAATTAGTTACTTCTGGTTTCTTCCTATTTTCCATATTGCTTTAATAATTGGACATCACAATCAGTGTCTCTTATATATCAAAATCTGCAATTTAAATTAATAACAAATTGAAGATCATTTTCAAATTACAAAGTCACGCGCAAACATTCTTGTTTCAGTACAAAACTTTCTAAATGCAGAGAGAAAAAGAAAGCAAGCACAACAAAGTGAAGAAAGAAATTATTTTGAAAGAAAACAGAAGAATATCCAACTCATGAGACTTAACCATCTTAATGTCAAACATCAATTTTCTTTTATCTCCAAGAACAGTATGAATAAATTTTCTTTTACTGTCACCTTTTCTTGGCCGAGAATGATGTCTGAATAGACGGTTTGCATCAGAAAGAAAGATATGTAACTAAAAATCAATTCAAGAATTTAATTTTCTTGTTAACTACCTTCAAATCTCGGCTCGCTGCAATCACAGCACATTGCCCATCATTTGATCGGTACTTGGTTATGAAATCCAGAGGAGATAAAAGCTCTACTGCTCCACCACAATTTACACCCACAAATACAAGTGGCTAAATCATGAAGACTCTTTCCTTAGCCTCTGCTGACTTTTGCAGAAGTTGAACTCTCTTGTAAATAGACAGAAATCTAGCAAAATAGAAGGACTTGTGAAAAATAGTTTCGTTTTTCTATAGAACAAAATTACAAGAAGATAAATCATTTTCATCATAAATAAAATCCTCTTAACATTTGGTTGGTTATTTCACTTCGCCAACAAATGTTTTTAAATCACGGTATCTAATGAAACTAAGCTATACATACCAAGTTTCCTATTATGTTATGCTTTACTGGAATTCTGCATCAAGAAAGATATCAGCGTAGTTGTTTGAGATGTCAAGAAAGTAAAATCCTAATTTTGGAAATAATTGGATATAAACACATCAATAGAATTAATAACGCATTTTTATTTAAAAGCATCATCTATATTTGCCTAGGGCAGCTATGGTAAAACAATTTCAAACTTAATTGATGAACTGTAAAAGAGAGATACATACCGATCAAGTAATGCATTGCTCTGTAGATTCTAAATTCAATTGGGACAGCATAAGTAGCAAGTCATCAGCATAATGAGATGTCTTGGACTCAGAATTCGGGGGAATAGATTGAATGATATCTAAGAGTCCTTCAATTTCTTTATTGAAGGGAGTTGATGCTGGTCATCATTAATATTTTGATGCCTCCTTTTTGGCACACTTACCTCCAGTTTCTTTTGTTGGAGGAAGTTTGTGTACTCTGAGACATATATTGGCCGAACTCCATATTCTTTGATCAAGCAATCATAAGAACAAAACCCCCATTCATTGATCTCGACATTACCGAACTTAAATTCAAATTGAAGCTCCCCATTATAACCTTTTCCCTCTCTTTGCTGTTTGTGTAGTATGCGTTCACAATAGAGGGGATCATACCATAGAAACACATTATCAGATGGATTCAATTTTTCCAGTAAATAGTGCCATCCTGTTGGACCTTGCAAAGAGAAGCAAATTACTCCCCCTTCCGAACAATAGCATCTACATGTTGAGCGACATTGATCCCTTTCTTTTGAGGAGAAGTGAGGTATGACAAAGCAGAAAATGAAACCTACTAAGTTTTCAAAATCTGGAATACCCCGAACACTCACAGACAATTTTCCATATTCTGCCATTGACCTTTTGTACGTAAACCACTCTGGAATAGTACTTCCTTCAAAATTGCCACATTCCCCTTGCTTTAATGAGAATCTAACATATTGGAGCATTTCATGAAATGAATTCTCATCATCATAATGACAGGACTCTTTTTGGGTACCCAAGTTTGGCTCCCGTCCCATTTGTTGAATGAAGTCGTGATATTTCGAGGCATATATTGGGCAGACTCCACATGCTTCAATCACACAATCAACGAGCTTCCCTCCAAATTTGGCGACAGAGAATTCAAATGACACCTTTGGCCTGTAATTGGTGCTTTGGTTGTCCGTTGCTTTGCGGAAGTATATGAATCGGTCAGGATGACACCACAAAAAAACATGACGTGATTCCGAATTTTCATCATCACAAAATTTTTTCGCATAAGAACCAAACTTTGAGTATGCGAACCGCTTACCATCATAATCAATTTGGCAATGCACGTCATCGTCATAGGAATGCCGAGAAAGAATACAGCAAAAGATGAAGCCGATTAGGTCGTTTGTGGCTGAAGGAGACTCAATAGTTATACAGTTGGAAGCCTCTGTTCTCTCATTAGATCCAAACCACTTTGGAACTTTTATTCCAGGGTAACAGACAGCACCGCCTTGGTTTGTGTACACCAATCGCTTCATTAAGAAATAAGTACTTTCCGTCACATGAGACAGAGAGCAGTTCTCCAATTTCAAGCAACCTCTCAGAAGTAGCGACTTCAATTGTGGTGCAAAAGGTATTGAAATGGGTACAATCTCCAATGATATGCAACCACCGGCGAGGACGGTTTCTGTGGATGGCGGCAGTTCTGGCAGAGAACGAAGTCTTGTACAATTGGTCAAGCGTATTTCTTTTAGATTTGAGAGATACTTGATACTAGCAGGCAAGCTCGCTACAATACTTCCACTCAAATCCAGTGAAGACAATGAAGATAAGGAGCCGATGCTTTCAGGGAGTTCACACAACTGTTTACAACCACCAAGAAAAAGATGTCGAAGATTTTGGAGATAACTAGCTGAGGAACGGAGTGCTGAACCCAACGTTATTTCATCTGCCAACAATGGAGATTGAAGGAATTGTAGCGTCTTTAATGATGTGCAGCCGTAGGCATATAATTTTGCAATGGATGGAGGAAGCTCCGGTAAAGATTGAAGGTATCTGCAACGGCTTACATCAAGATATTGTAGCCTCGAGAGATGCTTGATATTGTCTGGAAGTTCCGTTAATGTGAATGACTCTTCCAAAGAAAGTGATACCAGATATCGCAAAGCATCAAATAAGCTATGGAGCTTTGATTTGTCAATCATTCCCGTGCAACTTTCAAGACAAAGGTCGTCAAGAGATCTCATGCAACAAATGTCGTTAATTGGAAGATTCTTTAATTTCAAACCATTAAGAGAGAGACGCCGAAGGTTGTCCATATGCCCCATTGAAAAGTCTATATTCTCGACTGTTGAGGTCCATAAATCTAAATAAGTAAGTTTGTCCGAAGAGAATGAAAATTCCTTGAGACCATAGCAATTAGCCACATTTAGTCGCAAGAGCGATTTTGATTGACTCTCTGTTTTCAAACTCTTTAGGTTTTTGCAAAGCCGAAGATCCACATCCTTCAATCTCGGCAGAGACAAAATGGATGGATGAAGATAACATAAACTTTTACAGCATTTAAGACAAACCCATTCAAGTGTTTTAGCTGTTGACAAATCTGGCAACTCTATCAATTTTTTGGATTTCTGAAGGTTTATATTCCTTAAATTCACCAAGTCCTGCAACAATTAAAAAGAGAAATATTACAGAGGAAACAAGAGTCTTAAATTTGAATCAAATTGTAAAAAAGAGAAAAGTTACAAGACTCATATTTGTATGTTATACCTGCTTGCCATCCCATAGTTTTTGAAGGCGGCTACGGGGCATGCGAAGTTCAACTAGCTTCTCAGCACAGAATGACAATGGTAAAGACTTTAAAGGAAAATTGCCCCACTCAAGAGCCCGTAACAAATTGGGAAATGATTCAAGCCCTGAAGGAAGATTCACAACACACGATCTTCTAGGGTCAAATGAATAGAGTTTCAAAAGCCTTAAATTTGTTATCTTTCCAAAGGAATCAGCACTCAATTGTAATTCTTCAATTTGAGACAAATCTAAACTTATGCCTTGAATTGCATCACTTCCCTGAACAACACAAAAGCCCAAAAGAAAATAAATAAATAGCTTTATATTAACAATTTCTTTTCATTCGTTTTCAAATGTTTAATTAGAAAGGTAAATATTTTTCTTACTAGATTATGTTTTAGAACGTCGACGATCTCATCGGAATTCCATAGTCGACTACGCCCTCCAGGATTCTTACACTCTTTGCGAACAATTTCAAAAGCCATTGATTGAATTAAATCATGCATCCATACCACATCATGACTAAGACTTATCAACGCCCTATCCACAAGAATTCCCAAACCAATGCTTGTGTGAAAGCCAAAGCTCTTTAGCATTGCTTCTACATATTGTCTAGGTTTACCTTTAAAAAAGCAAGCAATGTCTAAAAATATCTCCTCCTCTTCATCATCAAGTCCATCGTAGCTTAATTTTAACACAGCTTGAATATCTGGATGGGGTGTCCTTTCTAATTTCCTCAATGCGCTTTCCCATTCTTCTACAGTTCTGGAATAAAGGAATGAACCCAAAACGGTTAAGGCCAGTGGGATGCCTTTGGCATAAGCAAGTGCTCTTTTAACTAGTTGTTCATATTCACTTTCATAACCATCTTTGTGGAAGGCTTTGAGGCTGAAGAGCTCAAGTGAATTGTTGTAGCTCAATGCCTCGGCCTCATGTATTTTCTCAACTCTTCCATTGAGCACATGCTTATCTCTACTTGTTATGATGACTTTACTACCAGTTCCCAAACGAGGAGCTTCACTTGTCAACTCATCTAACTGTTTTGTGTTGCTAACATCATCAAGTACAATCAAAACCTTTCTACAACTGAGCCATTCAAGAGATTTATCCTTTGATAGTTCTTGAAAGAGTTTGTCACGTACATGTTCCGATCCATGCTTTTCATACTTTTCCGTGAAATTTTTCAAGAAGTAGCACCTATCAAATTGAGAGCGGAGCTTGGCAAACACAACCTTAGCCATTGTTGTTTTGCCTATCCCGCCCATCCCCCAAATCCCAATTGTTGAGGATTCTTCTAACAACGACTCAATTTGATCTAAATTTTTATCAATTCCAACAATATTTTTTAATACAGTTGTCGGGGACCCACGGTTTAGTTTTTTGTTGATGTCCGTGACAATATTTTGAATGAGTTCTGCTTCATCCCTGATATAAGAAAACGAATTATGGAAGAAAGTATTAATGTATCAAATGAAAATTAATTAAAAAATAATGTATTAAATAAAGTGACAACTAATTGATGACAGTTTGTTTTACATGACAATATTATTGCTTTGAAAAAAAGGATAAATTTCTTCAAAGTTTTATCAAAATTGTGTGGATATTTTTCCTCCATTTTCAAAATTAGTAAGAAGGATTCATTCCAACGTAAGAAATGTATACATAACTTACTCTACCATATGAGTTATTCGTAGTGACAATTAATTCAAAGAAAAGTTACATTGAACAGTTTTTTTTTAAAAAAAAATTTTCATCTGACAGGAGAAAAAAGAAAAAAAGAAAAAAAAATCAACTGTCATCTGATAAGGGAAAAGAAGAAAAATATTTAAAAAATCAACTTTCAGAGCTCAAGTATCCAAGTTTGAGATGACACCATTTAAATAATTTTTTTCCCATGTAAACACAATAATCTAAAGAAATTAAGTTTATATGTCATATGTACACGAGTATTGCAGAACATGATCCAACATCATTATTCACTGCCAGTTAATTAGTTGTCGGATAAGATAATATGGAAAGAAAAAAGCAATTTATATGAATATGAAGACCAATCATAGTAATAAGTAAAAGTAAGAACTTTGATTCAGATATTTGGAGTTAGAGAATGAAGAGTGACCTGTACTTGCAGGAGTCCCACCCTGCTAGATTTGCAATCTCAAAAAGTGCTTGTCTCCACTCCTTCACCTTCTCTGAGTTTTTCTCCAAATGTTCTACGAATGCTTCCTTATAAGCTCCCCCTTGTTTGCGTACATGAGATGGGTCCACTTGGTAGAAAATAGGAATAACAAGCTGTCCCTGGTGCTCTTTACAGCGAAGGATCTGAACAAGCTCATTCAAACACCATCTTGAAGAGGCATAATTTTGAGAGAGGACCACCACAGAGATGGATGAATCCTGAATTGCTTGGACGAGTGATTGGGAGATGTCATCGCCTTTTGGGAGCTCATAATCAATGTATGTCTCAATATCTCTAAGGCACAAGGCAGTATGGAGATGGCTGGTGAAAGATCTGCGAGTGTCCTCTCCTCTGAAACTCAGAAACACATCATATTTCTTGGAAGAAGAAGATGATGATGGGGAAGCTATGGCAAACATGGTATTCTGATTACTCTCTCGTATCTCTCTCTGTCTTTTTTGCTGAGAAATGGCAAAAGTGAACTGGTGATGGAGTATGTATGGCAGCGGCTAGATTTTATTCACTTTTTCAAGTCTCCAAAGCCAAATGACACGGTAACTGATACTTTTATCCTTTTCACATTGGAATTAATAACAATTTTCATTCCCATCCTAACCCCACCACCTTTCTTTTGGCGACAAAAAGCAGGGTCCATATCCATTGCGTGTGAATGACATTGTCCGTCCCTCATACGATGAATTACAGGGAAAGGTCGTACCCTCAATGGTAGGGTCCATTGTGTGTGAATGAGCGTAAGTTGTGTAACTGTTCCGCATGGGAATGGTTTGTGCGTAAAAGATGATGGTGCTTCAAGCCAATTGCTCTGTTACTTTTCGGTAGCTTCCCCCTACTTAACGTGGCTAGGCGGAACGTTCCAATCAAAATTGAGTTGCTCTCAACTTTCACATATTAGTGTTAGGGACATTGTTGTTACTGACTTCTATTTTTCAATATAAAAACTACTTACTAATTTAAATATATTAAAAATAAATAAATTATTTAATTATAATAAACATGACATGATCTTTTTAAAATATTTTTTATAGAGTATTAGATTATATATATATCAATTTATAATATAAATAAATTAGTTTGAAAAAAAATGATAAATATGATAAACATAATAAGATCTGATATATAATACTAAATTTAACTCCTAACTAGTTCTTATATCAAAAATTGAATAGAGTAATTGCTAGTAATAGGGTCAATGCTGTTTGAAATTGTGTTAAATGATGGGTTCTAATATTTGTTAGTGATGATAGGGTCAATTAAAATGATGGGTTCTAGTATATTTCGATGCTGCTTGTACTGTAACAAAATAAATTGGAATATGTAAGAGGCCCACTTGCCAATTTAAAATGCACAAGGTTTGAGAACCAATACACAGAGCAATAATGCAAAAGCCCCACCAACACCAACACCAACACCAACCGATCATCTACTAGAATAATTACCACAGTTACTATAATTAAATTGAAAGGTGAAGGTGTAATAAAAGTGCCTATAAACTTTTACTTAAAGTGCATCCATTACTGTAACCTTTGCGGAGGTGCAAAAGTATAATAGTATAATAAAATTTAATTTTTTTTAAAAAACTACAATAATTAATTTATTTATACGTTTATGGGTACTTTTGTAGAATCATCGTTTAAATTCATTGAGTAAGTATTTTCTGTTAATGTGACCTATGATGTTAACATTTAGTAACTAAAAATATACTTTCCGTATTTAAAAGACTAAATTAAAACTTGATGTAAATTTAAAAGACTAAACATATATATTAACCATAAAATTAATAGCATTAATTATCATAGTATAATAAAATTTAATAGAGTTTATCTGTTAAAACTGGAAGAATTAATTCATTTGTATGGTTATTGGTACTTTTACAAATGTAAAAAAACATATGATATTTGGCGTACCTTGATTAAAAAGTTTATAAGTATTTTTATACCTTCATTTTTTTTTTTGGAATTATTGGCATTTTAATACTTCCATAACATTAACGTGGGTCCTGCCGCAAAAAATAATGGTCTTTAGTCAAATTTAACGGTGATATTATTTTTTTCTCTGATCTTGCAAATTTATATGTACTTTTGCACTTACGAAAAGATTATAGTGGTGAGTGTATTTTGAGTAAAAATTTATAAGTATTTTAGCACGTTCACCATTTTTAGTATAATATAATATTATGACTTTTGTGAATTTTTGGAACACACCCTTTTATTTTTGGCCTTCTCTCAATCTTTTTTCAGATTTTATGACTTCTATTTGTTTCTTTTTGCTCATTACTTATCTTGACTTTATGTTTCTTTGTGTTGGTTCAATTTAACTTGAAATGGGTTTGCGTGTTTATCGGATTGATAAATATCAAGAACTAATAATTTATTAGACTCATCTAGATCTAATTTGAATTGAAAAAAATATTTTAATTTCAAATATAAAAATTTAATTTACTTTATCTCTTAAATTTATAATTAAAGGAGGATATTTCTACTCCCTCCGTCTCTAATTATAAGATCTCCTTTTTTGAATGGATTTGTCCCTTTTTATAAGGTCTCTTTTGAATTTGTCTGAACATTTAATGTATTGTTATTTTACCCCTAATAAATTCTCATGTAATTCTCTCTCCATACATTCTCTCTCTATTTATGTCATTATTACTCTCTCATATTTATTAAGGGCATATTTGAAAAAAATTATATTTATTAAATATTAATTATTTTTAATTAATTTTAACTGTTTTATTAAAAAGCACAATTTGACTATAAAGTTTTTATAATTAGAGACGGAGTAGTATTACATTTTATGAAAGCTTATTCCGGTCGGAACAAAAATGGAAAGCTTCCACTTAACTGGGGTCCAACAAAACGTGTGGCCTACGCTGGAAGCGGAGTATCCACTATCCAATGCAAGCAATGATTTTGTGAAGACTGAAGAGGCTTTACTCACCTTTGCCTCCGCCGTGTAGTCTGTAACGGCGTCCACTCGGGCTTTAAAAAAAAATTGTGCTAGAAAATATAATCATTTTATGTTGGACATTTTCTAGTTAAGACTTATTATTTTCAGAGAAATTATTATTATTTTTAATTTATTTATATGTTATTTTATGTTATGTATTAGAAAAAAGTCTTGTGAATCTCAAATTTAGGCTTTTTATTTTTTAGTTAAAACTTGTTATTTTCAGATAAATCGTTGTCAAACCAGAGTAAAAGACTTAATTTATATTATTTTTTGTATTATAATATTAAGAAATCATTTGTGACCCAATAAATTTATACTCCTCCGGTCCTAATTATAAGACCCAATTGACTTATTTGAGGAGATTAAGGAAGTAAGTTAAGTTGGTTATTTATAATAAATAAGTGTTGTTATTCCTAAAATATCCTTGCTAATTAAGTATATTAGCTAAATCTATCATTATTAGAAGGATTATCTTGGAAAAAAATGCATAAATATAAAAGAGAAAATGGATTGGGTCTTATAATTAGGACCAAATAAAAAGTCAAATTGGGTCTTATAATAAGGACCGGAGGAGTATTATTTTTTGTATTATAATATTAAGAAATCATTTGTGGCCCAATATATATATATTTTTTTGTTGCCTCAAATAATTAGGGGATGGTGGGATCAAATCCCACCCCACCGCTTTCTTCAAATAATTTCTCATGGGAAAAAAAATCTTTTTAATTTAACGTGAAATGAGTGATTGATAAATATCAAGAACTCATGATTTATTAGATGCCCTCTAGATCTAATTTGAATTGAAGCAGTTTTTTAATTCTAAATATATAAACTCAATCTATCTTATCTTTTTTTTGGCCAAAAAAAATTTATCTTATCTTTTAAATTTATAATTTTCTTTTTACACTATTACTGTTATAGGACATGGGGACTTCTATTAATGTGGTGGTTTTCAATATAATTATTAAAGGAGGATTTAGGTAAATCAAACACATTTTTTAAAATAATAAACTTAACTCCATAAATTAGTTACGTAACTCTCACATTTAAAATTGGAGGGGGTATATTTTTTTTTTTTGGGCACAATAATTATGAAGTCTAGTCAATGGGAGAATTACATTTGCATGTGAAAGTTTCTGCTTAACCAACGTCCAATAAAATGTGTGGCCCGCGCTGAAAAGATGGTGTTGATGCTTTCATGTACCCATTGCTTTGCTAATGGGGTTTGGAGGAATAATAATTACTCTGTTTCTTCCCTGCAAATTCATAATTTTTTGCCCAAATTATTTTTATTGTTTACATATATTAAGAGAGTTCGTGGTTTCATAAATTAGTTATATATACATATATATCTTATATTAAGAGTGGGAGGTAGTATTATTTAGAACTCAAGACTTACAGTGGAACGGCATGCATCGGCCTCCATATTGGACTGGTCCACATCCTCAACCGAGAAGTTTGTGCGTAATGGATTGAAAATTCCCATCGTTGTCTGGATGTGAAAAATATAGAGAGAAAAGAACACCCAAAAAGAAAACTTTAAAAATAATAAATCCTTTTAGTATTGCAAAAAATTTTCCTTCGCAATATTTTCTCCCATTATTTTTCTCCCGGTTTTTTTTTCCTTTTCTCTCATTATTTTTCTCTTATTTTTTCTTCCATCCAAACCTAGCCTTAATGTTATACTCCTCCGGTCCTTAATATAAGACCCATTTAACTAATTTGATTTGATTAAGGAAGTTAGGTAAATTAGTTAATTATAAGAAAAGTGACACATTTTTCCTAAAACACCATAATCATCTTTTTTAATACCCCCTCTCCCTCTTCTATTTGATTATGGTTGAGGGAGTATCTATAGGGGTAATTTAGAGATAATTGATAAATATGAGAAATGAGTCTTATATTTAGGACCAAAACCAACTTAAGAATTGGGTCCTATATTAAGGACCGGAGGAGTATTAGATTAGGCGATACATCCACAATACAAGGATCTGATGTCTAGATCTCATTTAAATTGAAAGAGTATTTTAATTCTAAATATAAAAATTTAATATATTTTATCTGTCAAATTTATAATTTTCTTGTCATGCTATTAATGTGATAGTTTTCAATAGAATTACTACCTCCGGTCCTAATTATAAGAGCCAATTAACTAATTTGAGGAGATTAAGGAAGTAAGTTAAGTTAGTTATTTGTCCTAAATAGGTATTATCTTTCCTAAAATATCTTTGCTAATCAAGTGTATTAACTAGAACTATAATTATTAGAAGGACTATCTTGAAAAAAATTGAGTAAATATGAGAGACAAAGTAGATTGGGGTCTTATATTTAGGATCAAAATAAAAGTCAAATAGGGTCTTATATTAAGGACCGGAGGTAGTATTAAACAAGTATTTAGGTAAATCAAACACATATTTTTTAAATAATAAACTTAATTCCATAAATTACTTACATAACTCTTATATTTAAAATTAGAGGGAGTGTATGTTATTTTTCTGGGGCAAAGTAATTATGAAGTCAAGTCTTCGGGAGAATTACATCTGCATGTGAAAGCTCCTATGTAACTAAGGTCCAACAAGATGTGCGGCCTACGCTGAAAAAGTTGACATTGATGCTCTCATGCCAATTGCTTTGCTATTTCACGGCATCTTCCTCTGAGGAATAATAATTACTCTGTTACTTCCCAGCAGCCTTCACCAAGTGATGGTAGGGTCAGAGTTTTAGTTGTGAGAGATGGTGGGGTCAATTGTGTTTGAAAGCGTGTTATAAAGTTCTGATTAATATGTGCTACTTTTTGGACCAAAACAGTATCTGTTGTGTAGAACTCAAGTCTTTGGCAGAATTGCATGGTTGGCTTCCATATTAAAGCGGTGCCTATCCTCACTGGAAAAGTTGTGAATGGATGCATGGAAGAATAAATGACCAGTCATGTACTATTGAGAGCTGCAGCATGAAGATGGCTAGTGAAATTGTTGCGGGTTTTGCCTCTAAAAAGTGACGAGATGATGGGGTATGGCAGCGAAAGACCTGACTCACCTTTAGTTCTTCAGACCCAAACGAACATCACCTGTGACAGAACTTTTAATACATGAAATTGGATGGAGCTAGCTGTTAAGAACAAGATAAAATTATTAGTCAATTGATATGAAGTCAAAAGTCACGTTTTGTTATGGAAAAACCACAAGTCCATTTGATAAAGGAAAACTTGCGTACTTGAAGGGCTGGCACTCTGGTAGCTTCTAGGAAGGGATGGTTTTGCATCTAACTATTTGATGAGCAAAAGTGGGTGCTATAATTTAGTGAATTACAACAGCAACCTGGTGGTATGTGATTTAAATATTAAAAAAATTATTTAAATTAGTTATTTATTAAAATATGTATGTTAGTTTTTCTCAAATACCTCATCTAATTAATTATATATATGGATAACCATCACAACACATGGAAACTTCCTTTACATGTACAGTCAATAAAGATATATAGTTAATTGGGGGAAGAATTATATGGAAAAAAAATAAATTAAGGTCTTATATTTAAAATCAAAATAAATTTATCAACCAGTTTCAGATTAGAATGATTATTTCTTAGAAAGGTGAATGTATTTGAGGAACTGTATCACTGTTTTGCAAGAATGGATCTTTTTTTAATAGTCACAAATCTAAATACCCCACATAAGCTTTAATCTGTCACTGTTTAACATTTGTAAACATTATTTCTTGTAAAAGTTTTATATAGTATGTATAAAAATAAATTTAAAAATAATCCTTGACATGATGGCTTTTCTTTTATGAGGAACCGTTGGCAAGTTGCTTTGAAACTTCATAAGTTTCACGAACTATTTGAATTAATAACTACAAAAACGAAGACTCGTTAATGTGACAAATCACACGGTTTACGGTGAGGAACAAAAAGTTAGCCGGCATGTGAATGGGCTCACTCATGTCTAATAGGTAGAATATTGACCAGCGATCTGACTTTTGTGCTTTGGGCTCGGATGTTACGTGAAGAAAATAAAGAAAATTTGAAGAACTAGTGTGAGTTCCTGCACCCGATTTGAGGGCTTTGTTAACGAGTGATTTGTAAATTTTTTGTAAATACTTTTTGAATTTAGAGTCACGTCCTAGTTCTTATAAGCACTCAAAACCTAACTCACACAAACTTTTATATACAATAAGAAAATCATAACAAATTCAAGCGATCAACATTACGCAACTTACAGATTTGGAATCACTATTCAGGTTTCGATCCCCCCAAAAAAAAACACACACACACACATCGGCGAGGGTTAAAGAATAAGGAGAATGCTTCGCTTTCCAATTTTGTTTCAATTATACATAGGTATTTGTTAGTTGTTACTTGTCACCCCTCTAATCTTGAATATAAATTCTAATTAATTAATTTGCACAAGTTATTAATTAAGTTAGTAATTTCTTATTATATAAAAATTATGGATCGCTTTTTCTAAAAATTATGTGAGAGATTGAGATTAAAAACATGTGAAATTAATGAAAATAATACCGAAAAATAGTCGGTGGTAAAGTTTTATTACGTAATTTTGGTAACTAATATATTATATTTGGCGCTAGGAGGGTAATCTAGTTCTTTCATGGCCGCAGCCAAAAGAACAAGACTAGGTCTTTCATGTAACGTCACAAAAATAAAATAAGGTATGAGAAAACTTAAATAAAATAATATCTTGTTTTAGGTGGTAAGTTTGGCTTGCCATTCTGCTATTATTTCCATTTTAAATATAGAAGTTAGATAATTAATTTGTAACTATTAAGAAAATTATTTGTAAAAACATATACTCCTCCAATCCTTAATATATGACCCAATTGTTAAGTTGGTTTTAGTTCTAATTATAAGACCTATTTATCATATTTATCAGTTTTCTCTAAATTACCTCTATGGATACTTCTTCAACTATAATCAAGTAGAAGAGGGAGATGGGGTATTAAGAAAGATAATTATGGTGTTTTAGGAAAAACATCTCACATTTCTTATAATTAACTAACTTACCTAGCTTTCTTAATCTAATCAAATTAGTTAAATGGGTCTTATATTAAGGACTGTAGGAGTATGTTAGTTTTTCAAAAATATTTCATCTAACCAATCATTTGCAATACAAACTATCATAATTGACGAAAATTCTTTTTACATGCACAGCCAGATGAGGATAATTAATCTAGAGAAGAATTATAAATTTAAAAAATAAAGTAAATTGATACCTTATATTTGGAATTCAAGGTATATTTAAAGTGAGAGTAATTATTTCCTAGGTGAATGTATTTGATGAACACTTACTGTTTTGTAAGAATGATTATTTTAATGACCATAAGTCTAAATATCCCATGTAAGTGTTAATCTGAAACTGTTTAACATTTGTAAAAAGTATTGTTTGCAAGAGTTTTTATAGTATATATAAGTAATTTTTTTTTAAAAAAATCCTCCACATGATGACCTTTGTTTTATGAGGGAACCACGGCGCTGTTCAAGGTTTTCATTTTTGCGGTAACGATGGAGTATGGCAGCGAACAAACTTCTTCAGAGCTGAACAAAAGGCCCAGTTAATTACCACATTTACCATATACTATCTCGTAATTTCAGCCCCCGTTAACTAATTTTAAGAGATTAAAAAAATTAAATAAATTATTTTAAAGTGTTATATTTATAGTCAGCCTTTTGGTAGAGCGTTTGGGGGAGGGGGTAAAAGTAGTTTATAAGTGTGATAAGTCAGTTTGTAAATTTGAGAGCTGTTTGTCACAGGTTTTGACTAATCTGACTTATAAGTAAAAAGCTACTTTTTTACGTACAATTACAAAAGCATCTAAAACTTACTTATAACTTATGAAAAAGTAGTTTTTTGGAAGTAAATGACATTTTTGCCCTTATGTTGTTCTTAGGCTTCTTTCTATATTTTTTTTGTGCTTCCCAATCAATTTTTAGTTATTTATTTTTAATATTTTTTAAGTGCAAATAATTTTTAATAGTTTTTATAATATTTTTAATTTTTAATATTATTTTTAATTTTATATTTACATAAATTATGCAGAATATATCATCCAATTAATTATGTAATGTTATTTGGTTTAAAAATTTTCACATTACTATAATTTCTAACTTAAATATATATTTTATTCATTAAATATAACTTTTTCCTATTATAATAATTTAAAATTATTATATTTTGTAAATTCATACTTTAATTATTTTTTATTATTTAATAAAAGTCATATCTATTTGAGTCATTCTACAAACTAAACTTACTTATTTAATTATAATCTGAATAATTTTTTTACTTTATAAACTGACTTTTACAAAAGTCAATCCAAACATAAATCACATTACATAATCTAACTTTTACCTAATCTAACTTTTTTAAAAGTTAGATTGAAAATAAATTACTTTTTTTACCGCTAATCCAAACGGACCCAATATTTTTCCAAACTAATTTGTTCAGTTATAAACTGATATATATAGTCTAATAGTATATAGAAGTATTTTTAAAGAGATCATATAACATATATTATAATTAAATACTAATGTTTTAGCTTCCTTAGTGCATATAAGTATTTTTACAGAGATCATGTAACATATACTACAATTAAATACTAATTTTTAAGTTTTCTTAATTTTTTCAAATTAATCAACGGAGTTTTATATTAAGGAAGCAAGTTGGCTTGTGAAAGTTATGGCAAAGTCTCGTTCATGTTCTGCTTTCAAGTCTTTGCTTTGTTTTCATTCACAAACATGAATATGCAAATCAGAATCAGTTTTAGTATTCAACAATTTTGTGAAATGCTTCAACTTTTCCAGTTAACACTTCAACGGGTTTAATCATTTCATTAATTCCAATTACATGTTGAAAATTATATATATGTTCCAGTTTTGTGTCGACATCAGATCACATGCCAAATTTCCTGATATGTTATATGCTTCAATCCAATTGCCTGCATGACGGGACTTTGCTTCGAGAAAAATCCAATGAATTTGTTTGACAAGAAATGTCCACATTGTAACAAGCCAAGCAGAAATTGAAGCCTGATTTTAAAAATAATGGGATTTTAACATGTCGAATATAATTAAATATACCAGAAAGTATGAACTTTTGACTCAAGAAGAGAAGAGATATTTTGTTCAGAATAAATCGAATTTAACGTAGTTATTTATGAGTTCTTCTTGCTCGACATCAGTATTTTTCTGCTCATCTTTTTCTCGTAGCCAATTCTGATTTCAATTCCCTCTTCTGAAGTAACTTCCTGTATTCTGACTCCAACTCCATTTGTTGAAGAATTTGTTGACTTTCTGAGGCATATATTGGTGAGACTCCACATGATACGATCAAGCCATCGCGTTTTGATATTTCAAGTTTATCATCCTCATCACAAGTAACAACAGAGAATTTGAATGGAAGCTTTGTGTTATAAATCTGCATGGACTACACCATAAAAAAACATGATGTGAACTAAGTTCAATTCTGCTCATATCAAAATTCAGGCTTTGGACCTGTTTATCATCTTCTTCCCAACAAATTCGGCAATTCAAGCGACTGGAAAGGCTTTTCTTTAGCTTGAATTGTGAAAGAACAGAGCAAGCAAAACAGAATGGAAGGGCAGAAGAAGATGATGATGATGAAGCAGACGCACCCATTGTTGGTTTGACTGATTCACAATATTATGGGATTTAATCGGTCATTTGACTTACATTTCCCATGTTTGGGTTTCAAGCTTATCCAGTATGTTTGTCAGAATCTCAGTGGGTCAAGTTAATCTCTTAATGGGTCCAATATTTTCGTTCAGTTTTTCAGTATTTGTTGAAGGAGTGGTTCTGCGAGATTTTAATTCTCATGAGCAACACTTCCAATTCATCAATATCTTCATGTCCCTTAGACTGAGTACACAACTCCATTTTGAATTTCTTGCCTACAAGCAGTGCTTCTTTCCCATCACAGCTTCCAGGTCCAGGTCCAGCTCCAAATTTACTGATTTCCATCTCCACCTCATCAATATTTCGATTTTCGATGCCTCTTTGACCACCTGCCCAGTTCAGGCTCCATTTTCTTTTGTCGAACAAAATTCTGATATTCACAGGCATATATGGGGCAGATCCCACACTCTTGGTGTTATGCAATCCTCAAACTGCATTTTTTTATTTTAATTCACATTTGGGCAAGCTATATTTCATTGTGCACAAGTCTTTTCTGACTTGTGATGTGCTGAAAGTCTTGGATGTTGACGACTGGATATATTTGATCTTCAATATAACGGTGAGATTCTGACATTGCAGACACTAATTAACTCAAGCATGGGCTACAGCTAAAGAAAATTTGACAAGAACTGCATCTCATCTTGAGTTTGGTAAATCAAGATCCAGTGAGAATTGTCCTAAGCCTGAAAAGGTAAGATTGAAGGATCTTTTTCTTTTGGGCGTCGCTTTGGCAATTATTTTCTATAAATTACTTAGTGTGAACAGTGTTGTGAATGACTAAATGATCAAGTCATTATTCAGCATCTGATCAAGATTCTATAATACTAACCCTTATGACAAGCTGGGATTTAAAATTTACATCAGACACACCACATGCATGTCAGAAGATACCTCCGAATAGAATATATATCTGAGGTCAGGCTACAATCTGTATGTTATTTAACCATTTAATAAGTATGGCCGACTTGTCACGATATGTAAGACATAGTAATTAGTTAATTCCGGTCTCTGCCTATTTTCAGCATTGTTTTAATAGTTGGACATCCCAATCAGTGTCTCCTATCATGATCTGCAATTTAACCTGATAAAAAATCGAAGATCATTTTCAAATTACAAAGTCACGCGCTCACATTCTGGTTTAAGTACATAACTTCCTAAAAGCAGAGAGAAAAAGAAAGCCAGCATAACAAAGTGAAGAAAGCAATTACTTTGAAAGAAAACCGAAGAAAGTCTAACTCATAAGACTGCACCATATTAATTTCAGACATCACTTTTCTTTTATCTCCAAGAACAGTATGAATACGTTTTCCCATTAAGCAGCAGCATCAGTCGAATCTTACTGTTAGCTTTTCTTGGCCGAGAATGATGACTAAATACATATATTTTGTCAAACTGCAAATATGAGAGAATGTAATAATGAGTCAATATATTTTGTGGGTATAACATTAGTTAATAGATATTAATAATTGAATATAGGGTTTGCATCAGAAAGAAGATATGTAACTTAAAATCAATCTCAAGAATTTAATTTTCTTGGTTACCCTCAAATCTCTTCTTGCCGCCTATAATCAGCATTGGCTGTGATAGAAATCAGCACATGGCCCATCATTTGATCCGTACCTGGTTGCTAAATCCAGAGGAGATAAAAGCTTTACTGCTTCATCACAATTTACACCTGCAAATACAAGTGGCCAAATCATGAAGACTCTTTCCAGAGCCTCCGCTGACAGTTGCAGAAGTTGAACTCTTTGGTAAATAGACAGAAATCTAGCAAAATAGAAGGACTTATGAAAAATAGTTTGGTTTTTAAACACAAAATTACAAGAAGATAAATCTTTTTCATCCTAAATATAATCATCTTAAGATTTGGTTGGTTACTTCCTTTCACTCATGCTTTTTATCACAAAACACATAAGTGAAGTCGTCTGAGAAGATACATACTCATTGCAAGAAGCCAAGAAATTGAAATCCTAATTTTGGAAATAAATGGATTCAAACATAAAAATAGAATTAAATATATTACAAAGTAATACATTTCATTTAAAAGCATAATCTATGTTTGCCAAGGTGGGAGCTATGGTGTACAAAAGTCAAGCTTAATAGATGAAATGTAAAATAGAGATACATACGGATCAAGTAATGGATTGTAAGTAATTTACCTATGACGAGTGTGTTTCTTTGTAGATTCCAAATTCAATTGGGACAGCATAAGTAGCAGCTCATTATCAGCATCATGAGATGTCTTGGACTCAAAATTCAGGGGACTAGATTGAATGATCTGAGAGTCCTTCAATTTCTTTGTTGAAGGGAATTGATGTTGGTCATCATCAATGTTCCGATGCCTCTTTTCCTGCAAATTTACCTCCAATTTCTTTTGTTGAAGGAAGTTTGTGTACTCCGAGACATTTATTGGGTGAACTCCACATTCTTTGATGAAGCAATCACGAATATAAACCCCCCATTTACGGATCTCACCGTCACCAAACTGAAATTGAAATTTATGTTCCGCATCATTACCTATTCGCCTTCTTCGGAGTTTTTGTAGTATGCAATCACAATAGAGGGGATCATACCACATGAAAACATTATCTAAATCCAATTTCACCATTGACTAGTGCCATCCTGTTGGGCCTTTCGAATGGAAGCGAAAATCTTGCCTATGCCAATTATCCCTCCTATCATATAAACTGCATTTACATGATGAGTGACATTGGTCCCTTTCTTTAAGAAAGTTAAATAAATTACTTTAAAGTATTATATTTATAATGCTTCTCCAAACTAATTTGTCTGGTTGTAAACTTATGTTGTATAATAATACATATAAGTATTACAGAGATAACGTAACATATACTATAACTAAATACTAATTTTGTAGCTTCCTTAATCTTTTTAAAACTAATCAACAGGGTCTTATACTGTAACTGGCTTGTGAAAGTTATAATAAAGTCTGTTCATGTTCTGTTTTTAAGTCTCTACTTTGTTTTCATTCACAAACATCAATATGCGAATCAGAATCAGTTTAATTATAGTATTCAACAATTTTGTGAGATACTACAACTTTTACGGTTAACACTTCAATGGGTTTAATCATTTCATCAATTCCAATTACATGTTGACAATTATATGTATCTTCCAGTTTTGTGTCGACATCAGACCACATACCAGATTTCATGATCTGTTTTATACTTCAATCCAATTGCCTGCATGACTGGACTTTTGCTTCAAGAAAAATACCAACGAAGTTGTTCGACAAGAAATGTCTACATTGTAACAAGCCAAGCAGAGATTAAAGCCTAATTTTTAAAATAACGGGGTTCAAACTCATCGAATAGAATTAAATATACCAGAAAGTGTGAACTTTTGACTCAAGAAGAGAATAGATATTCTGTTCAGAGTATATCTAATTTAACGTGGTTATCCATGAATTGTTCTTGCTCGACATCAGTATTTTTCTGCTACTCTTTTTCCTTGTACCCAACTCTGATTTCAATTCCCTCTCTGAAGTAACTTCCTGTACTCTGACTCCAACTCCATTTGTTGAAGAATTTCTTAACGTTCTGAGGCATATATTGGTGAGACTCCACATGATACGAAGCCATCACGTTTTGATATTTCAAGTTTATCATCCTCATCATATGTAACAACAGAGAATTTGAATGAAGCTTTGCGTTATAATTGTTTCTGAATGTTTTAATGAACCTGCATGGACTACGCCATAGAAAAACATGATGCGAACTAAGTTCAATTCTGCTCATATCAAAATTCAGGCTGTGGACCTGTTTATCATCTGCAACCGGAAAGGCTTTTCTTTAGCTTGAATTGTGAAGCAACAGAGTAGAAGATGTAAAGCCCTGCAAGCAAAACAGAATGCAACTGCAGAAGATGAGGATGATTGATAAATCCTGATTTTAATATATTATTTAATACCTTTTTGGGATATTTATCAATTAAAATGAGATAATTTGCATTGATTGTGGATATTTTGAATTAAATACTGATTACATAAAATTAGAGACTTAAAAGGAAATCTTATCATATTTTATCTCCTTTTAAATAACTGATTTTGGGCTTTATAACAGTATCTCAATTTATCTTTGGCAGGCCTCAAAAAAGGGAAATAAAGATAATAGGAAAGCTGAAAGGAAGAAGGAAAAATAAAAAAAGCAAATTAGAGACACAAAGCAACTTGAGCATCAAGGCATCAGATTATTATATTTTAATTGATTTAAGAAAAAAGAAAAGAAAAGCAAGTTGGAATTTCCATATCCACACACGCCAATCCTCCTTCAGATTTGATTCATATATATATCCACTCCTTCAACTCCATGATGGAGACCGAGACAGCCAACGTAATTGCTGTGTATGTATGAGGCCGCAACATCAATTGAGGGACGCACACCACCAGACTGAACTCACACACCCTTCGTATCCTTCATAGCCATATACTCACCGCCAACGCCAGTTCTCACACAATCACAAGCCGTGCACACATTCAATTCTCATATCTTCCCTTCGGCCAAAAACACACCTCATCAATAGTGGCGTGTTGTCCACTTATTCCATAGGCTTCATTATCATCTTCCTTCAACCAACCATCATCATCATCTTCGGCCTCCATTGTTTCCTATTTTTCCTACTATCTCTGCACCCACTCTTTTACCATAGCCTCCATGGATTCTCATTGCTTCAAACATACTGTGGATTCTTCTAGAGCTATGAGAGGCTAATACCATTGTGCTTCTTGAAGATGGAGGAGTAGCTTGAGCTTGGAGCTTCAGCTATGGGAATATTTAGTTTTCCAATTAATTTTCTTTTGGACTTCATTAGATTTTCCTTGCGTTAGGAATATTCTTGTAAAACATCAACCCCCAAAAACACACAGCTTTGCTGAATCCGAATATTTCATTAACTGAAGAGAAATGAAAATTACACGGTCTCTATTAAATGGACTCGGTCATATATAGACTTGAAAGGGCCCAATTCCTGAACACACAAATAGACTCCACACGGGCCCAAACCCAAAACATTCATACAACACAACAGAAAACAAACAAATATTAAACTACAAATAACATATATTTCTAACACTCCCCCTCAAGTTAGGGGCTTGAAGATATCTGTAGCTCCTAACTTGCCTAAGAGGTTCTTCTGTATGCTTCCTCCTACAGCTTTTGTCAAAAGATCTGCCTCTTGATCTTGACTCCTGACATGATGCGGGTCAATTAGCTTTGACTCCCATTTTTCTCTAACAAAATGGCAGTCAATTTCTATATGCTTGGTGTGCTCATGGAATACCGGATTTGCTGCAATGTGAATCGCAGCCTTGCTGTCACAATACACTCTCACTGGACCTCCATGATTGATTCCCAAATCCTTTAGTAAACTAACTGCCCAAACTATCTTAGAGGTTGCCATGCTCAAAGCTCTATACTCTGCCTCTGTAGAGGACTTGGATACAGTGCGTTGCTTTTTGGTTTTCCACATGACAAGTGATCCTCCTAGTTTCAATAGGTATCCAAACACAGACCTCCTTGTCATAGTGCAGGAAGCCCAATCTGAGTCACAATAACATTCTAACAGGGATTTCCCTTCTAAACTGATGAATATCCCTAAACCAGGAGTTCCCTTCGAGTAACGCAACACATTCCTTGCTGCAGCCATGTGAGCTTTGGTTGGGACTTGCATGAACTGGCTCAAGGTCTGCATAGAAAATGAGATGTCAGGCCGGGTCATAGTTAAATAAATTAACTTACCAACCAATCACCTGTATTTCCCTGGCTCTTTCAGCAGGTCCTCCTTTCGATGCTTCCTCTCATCATATGCATACAGCTCCAGGTTTTGTGCCATCGGGATAGCCAATGGCTTACAACCTGTCATTCCAGTTTCAAATAGCAAGTCTAATACATATTTTCTTTGTGACCAAATGATCCCCTTTTTAGATTTAACAACCTCTATTCCACGAAAATATTTCACCAAACCAAGATCCTTTATTTTGAAATGACTGTGTAAAAATCTCTTAGTTTCAGCAATACCAGCCTCAGTACTTCCAGTTATTAGCAAATCATCCACATACACTAGAATAAGAACAATTCCATGATCATATTACTTAATAAAGAGAGAATAGTCAGCTTTACTTTGATTAAAACCTCCCATTTACAGAGCTTCAAACAATTTTTGGTTCCATTGTCTTGAAGCCTGCTTTAAACCATAAAGGGACTTGTTTAGTTTACAAACCATTTGCTCCCCCTATCTCTCAAAACCTTGAGGAACTTTCATATAAATCTCCTCATTTAAATCACCTTGTAAAAATGCATTGTGCACATCCATTTGGTAAATGTTCCAATTATGGACAGAAGCTAATTTCAAAACAACCCTGACAGTAAACATTTTCACAACAGGAGAGAAAGTCTCATTATAATAAATCCCCTCCCTTTGATTATAGCCTTTGGCTACCAATCTAGCCTTAAATTTATCTATACTACCATCAGCATTGTATTTAACTTTGTATACCCACTTGTAACCAATAGGCCTCTTACCCTTAGGTAAAGGGACTATGGTCCAAGTTTTGTTACTTTCTAAGGCTTTCATCTCAGCCTTCATAGCCTCTACCCATTTTATATTTTGGACAGCTTCGTCATAACAGGATGGTTCACAATTTGAATCAATAGAGGTTAGAAAACACATGTGATCAGTAGACATATGTGCATATGATAGATAATCATCAATGGGATATTTACAATTATTCTTCACATAATGATCAGAATCAAATTGCAGTAAAGAACAGATATAATCATTTGCCCAAATTGGAGGTCTTCTTGCACGTACAGGTCTTTCATTAGCAGATTCAATTCGGGCATTACCATTATTAATATATTCAGTGTCTTCTTCACTGTTAACTCGATTATTAGGCAAAGTACTATGATTATCATTATTAGCGCACTCAGGCCTTTTAACCTCCTCAGAATAATGATTTATGCTACTTTTTGAATCAAGCCAGAACATTGATTTCATATCATTATATAATTCCTTCTGAAAATTATTCTTAACATCTTTGAAAGGAAATTTATTTTCAATAAAGCTCACATGCCTGCTCACAAAAGTAATGTTTTCTTTCAGGTTTAGAAGCAAAAATCCTTTCTGATTATCAGGGTATCCTAAAAATACACAGGGAATAGATCTAGGCTGCAACTTGTCATTGACTTTTAAGTCAGTAGCATAAGCTAAGGCCCTAAAGGTTCTCAAATTACTTAAGTCTGGTTTTGCTCCATAAATTCTCTCGTAAGGCATTTGATAATCAATTACCTTTGATGGAATTCTATTTATTAAGTAAGTGGATGGCCATTTTAACACACTCTCCCCAATACTTAATTGGTATTCCAAATTGCAAAATAAGACTTCTAGTGACCTGCATGATAGTTTTGTGTTTTCTCTCTACTACCCCATTTTGTTCTGGTGTATAAGGGTAGGTAGTTTGATGAACTATGCCTCTCTGTTGCAAATAGTTCCTTAATTGACTATTAGTGAACTCAGTCCCATTATCACTCCTAATCCTTTTTACAGTCACAGAAAATTGTGTTGAAATATAAGCAATAAAATTTTTGATGTGAATTTCAACCTCACTCTTGTGTTTCATCAAAAAAATCCAAGTTCCTCTTGAGAAATCATCTACCAAGGTCAAGAAAAATTGGTAACCGTGATGTGTGGGGTGCCTGTAAGGTCCCCATACATTTGCATGAATCAAGTCAAAACATTTCTGTGTTTTAATAACACTAGAATTAAAAGGAAATTTGGTTTGGATTGAACACAAACATCACATGAGTCGAGACTTTTATTCAAAACAGATTTGTCAGTACATATATCATTAAATGTCTTATCACAAACAATGGGGCATGTCCTAACCTTCTATGCCATAAATGGATATCACAATCTTTCTTCAGGCTTCTCTCATTTTGAACAACATTTACTAAATCAGAAGTGTTTGTTACTTTTAGCACATACAATCCCTTATATTCTCTACCAGTCATCTTCATCCTCCCATCCTGAAGGACCTGCAGTACACAGAAATCAGGAAAGAAGGCAGCCATGCAATTGTGTTCCTTAGTGAATCTAGATATTGATATAAGGCTAAATTCCAAATGAGGTGCAAAAAGAACATCACGGATGACAATATTATTAGCAATAGTGACAGAACCTATATGTGTAAAAGATAACCTATCTCCATGAGGTATCTTAATTGGTTTAATTGGCCCATTATATTGTTCATAGGCATCAAACAATTCTAGTTTACCAGCCATATGAGTAGTTGCGCCAGAATCTAAGATCCAGTGTGTATGAGATTGAACATAAGGTATAAGGGAGGTCAAACCTGTACCCGTTAGAGCGTGTACTGCAGGTTCCATGTCTTTCTTCAATAACTCCAAGATCTTCTCATATTGTTCTTGTGTGAACGTTGGAGCCACTGTCGTCGCAACATGTCCTTGGATGTCAGATTCCTTGATGGAGTTAGCTCCCCCTTGCTGCAATTCCTTCTATTGTCTCCCTTTGCCACCTTTAAAGCTCGCCGGATGTCCAACAATTTGGAAGCAATCTTCTTGAAGATGCCCCCTTTTATGGCAGTGAGTAAACTCAGGGACATTGTCTCCTCTGCCTCTTCCACGGCTATGTCCCCTTCCCCTTGCAACCATTGCTAGTCCTTCGGTGGGGATGCCTTTATCAGCATAAGAGATAGACCGCTGCGTTTCATCTTGAACGACCATGGCATATGCTTCGTTCACAAAAGGAAGAGGAGACATGAGCAAAATTTGACCTCTAGCCTGAGTGAAATTTTTGTTTAAACCCATCAAGAATTGCAATAGCTTCTGCTCTTGAATGGCATCTGAGTATGCTTTTGCCGTTGCACACGTATAGGACAGAATGGCCACGAGTGTCGCCTGCTCCTCCCATAACTCCTTTAGTTTCAAAAAGTATACGGTGACCGAGCTTGAACCTTGACGAAGAGAATTAATTTCTCTGTGCTGTGCGAATACACGTGATCCACTCTTCTGGTCAAATCTTTCCTTCAACTCGATCCATACACCGTGGGCATCTTGGAAATAAATGATTCCACTGGCCAATTCTTTTGATATTGAGTTGACCAACCACGAGAGGACTACCGCATTACATCTTTCCCACTGCGATCGCAGGTGTTCTTCTTGATCGGCTTTCTTGCAGGTGTTGTCGACAAATCCTAGTTTGTGCTTGCCGAGAAGTGCGATTCTCATCGCTCGAGACCACACGGTGTAATTCTCTGTGCTGGTGAGAATATGGGGAACGATTGTCGTTCCCTGAGTATTCGACAGGTACAAGAATAATGGGTGTGAGAAAGGAATTGCTTTGACCGCGACTTTCTCTTCTCCCATGGGGCTTGCTGTGTTGGGGTTTCACGGTCTCGCGTCTAGGAATTTTCAGGTTAACCCTAGATGATGATGACCGACGACTCTGATGCTATGTAAAACATCAACCCCCCAAAAACGCACAGCTTTGCTGAATCTGAATATTTCATTAACTGAAGAGAAATGAAAATTACACAGTCTCTATTAAATGGACTCGGTCATATATAGACCTGAAAGGGCCCAATTCTTGAACACACAAACAGACTCCACACGGGCCCAAACCCAAAACATTCATACAACACAGCAGAAAACAAACAAATATTAAACTACAAATAACATATATTTCTAACAATTCTCTTGGACTTCATTATAATTTCTGTTAATTGGACTTTTTGCTATTTAATTTGAGTTGTATTACTTGGGATTTGAATTTATATATATTTCCTTTGCATTCATTAAAATTATTTTATCTGGCGTGTTGTTAGATTTTATGATTGAAATATATTGCAATTGAGTGTTTTCCTGAGCATTCTTTGAGAGGAAAACAAGTTTTATTAACTCAATTTAAATTGCACATTGAGTGATTTTTAAAGGTGGCCTAATAATTTGATTACTATTTAACGTTTAGGGTAGTCAAGTATTATGTTTACTTGACCCAAACCGTGCTCAGGGTTGTTCTTCTTAACTTGGTGCATTATTTTACTCCCATATCTTTATTAAGCAAGGATAGCTACATTTTGTTTTCAAGAAACATTCTCATCACTGATTTTCTAAAACCTAAAATTGCATTTTTTATTCTATCTTTATTAAAAACACAAAAAAAAAGTAGTTTAGATTTATTTCTTATTTTCATAATTAGTTTTATTAACTGAAAAATCCTTTTCCAAACTCCTCCTTTTAATTCTTTGTCACTTAGTTAACTTAGAAATTAATAAAAAAAATTCCTCAAGAGACACAACCAGAGTTGTGCTTTACTGTATAATTTAGTTTAATTTTTTATTTAACCTAAGGCGACTAAAAAGGTTCAAATCAATGATAATGAAGCAGACGTATCCGTTGTTGGTTTCACTAATTCACAGTATTATGGGGTATAATTAGTCATTTAACTCATTCCTTGTGAAGGAGTAAGTCGGAGAGAAAAATAGTGAAGGAAAAAAATAAAATAAAAGAGTGTATGGGAAAAAATAAATATGACAACAGATAATAGAATTAATTAGGAGTAAAATTTGTTAAGAAAACATTTTAATATTCATACAACTCCAAACTGGATCTTATTAAACCAGTTCAAAAATTAAGACCAAAGGTAGCATTAATCATATTAATTAATTACTTTCCCACACACAACAAAGTAGTGTAGCTTGTAATCCTCATAACAAACAGGAATTTAAAATTTACAACAATCACACGTATCACGTGCATGCCATAAAATACCTCTAAATAGAATATCTCAGGTCAGGCTACGTTTTCCAGTATGTTATTGACCATTTAATAAATATGACCGACTTTTAACGAAATGTAAAACACACTAATTAGTTACTTCTAGTCTCTTCCTATTTTCCATATTGTTTTAATAATTGGACATCACGATCAGTGTCTCTTATATCAAGATCTGCAATTTAACTTAATGACAAATTGAAGATCATTTTCAAATTACAAAGTCACGCGCACACATTCTTGTTTCAGTACAAAACTTTCCAAATGCTGAGAGAAAAAGAAAGCAAGCATAACAAAGTGAAGAAAGAAATTATTTTGAAAGTAAACAGAAGAATATCCAACTCATGAGGCTTACCCATCTTGATGCCAAACATCAATTTTCTTTTATCTCCAACAACAGTATGAATACATTTTCCTATTGAGCAGCAGCATCCGCATTTTTTACTGTCACCTTTTCTTGGCCGAGAATGATGATTGAATACATATATTATGTCAAACTGCAAAGACGGGAGAACATAATAATATTAGTTAATAGAATTTTTTGGGGTATAATATTAGTTAATAGATATTAATGATTGAATATAGGGTTTGCACCAGAAAGAAAGATGTAACTAAAAATCAATTCAAGAATTTAATTTTCTTGGTTACCTTCAAATCTCGGCTCGCAGCAATCAGCACATTGCCCATCATTTGATCAGTACTTGGTTATGAAATCCAGAGGAGATAAAAGGTTTACTGCTTCACCACAATTTGCACCTGCAAATACAAGTGGCCAAATCATGAAGACTCTTTCCTTAGCCTCTGCTGACTGTTGCAGAAGTTGAACTCTCTGGTAAATAGACAGAAATCTAGCAAAATAGAAGGACTTGTGAAAAATAGTTTCGTCTTTCAATAGAACAAAATTACATGAAGATAAATCATTTTTCATCCTAAATATAATCATCTTAAGATTTGGTTGGTTATTTCACTTCACCGACATTTTTTTTTTAATCACGGTATCTAATGAAACTAAGCTATACATACCAAGTTTCCTATTATGTTATGCTTTACTGGAATTCTGCATTAAGAAACATCAGCGTATTTGTTTGAGATGATACATACTCATTCTAAGAAGCCAAGAAAGTGAAATCTTAATTTTGGAAACAATTGGATATAAACACATCAATAGAATTAAATATATTGCAAAGTAACACATTTTTATTTAAAAGCATCATCCATATTTGTCCAGGGCAGCTATGGTATAACAATGTCAAACTTAGTTGATGAACTGTAAAAGAGAGATACATACCGATCAAGTAATGTATTGTAGGTTGTTTATTTATGATGAGTGTGTTTCTCCGTAGATTCCAAATTCAATTGGAGTAGAAATTCAGGAGCATAATGAGATGTCTTGGACTCAGAATTCAGGGGAATAGATTGAATGATATCTATATAAGAGTCCTTCAATTTCTTTGTTGAAGGGAGCTGATGTTGGTCATCATCAATATTCTGAAGCCTCTTTTTAGGCATACTTACCTCCACTTTCTTTTGTTGGAGGAAGTTTGTGTACTCTGAGACATATATTGGCGGAACTCCACATGCTTTGATCAAGCAATCACGAATATAGACACACCCTCCATCGATCTCGCCATCACCAAACTCAAATTTAAATTCAAGCTCCTCATTATAACCTTTTCCCTTGCTTCTCTGTTCACGTAGTATGCGTTCACAGTATAGGGGATCGTACCATAGAAACACATTATCATCTGAATTCAATTTTTCCATTGAATAGTGCCATCCTGTTGGACCTTCCAAAGGAACGATAACATTTTCCCTATGCCGTTCGCAGTGACATGATGAGTGACATTGATCCCTTTCTTTTGAGGAGAAATGAGGTATGACAAAGCAGAAAATGAAACCTATTAAGTTTTCAAAATCTGGAGCAAGCTGAACACTCACTTGTATACCTTTATACCCTATTATTGAACTTTTGTAAGTAAACCACTCTGGAATAGTACTTCCTTCAAAATTGCCACATTTTTCTTGCTTCAATGAGAATCTAACATATTGTAGTATTTCATGAAACGAATTCTCATCAGCATAATGACAGGACTCTTTTTGGGTACCCAAGTTTGGCTCCCGTCCCATTTGTTGAATGAAGTCGTGATATTTCGAGGCATATATTGGGCAGACTCCACATGCTTCAATCACACAATCAACGAGCTTCTCTCCAAATTTGGCAACAGAGAATTCAAATGACACCTTTGGCCTGTAATTGGTGTTTTGGTTGTCCGTTGCTTTGTGGAAGTTTATGAATAGGTCAGGATCACACCACAAAAAGACATTATGTAATTCCGAATTTTCATTCGTATTAAATTGAAACTGAGAGCAATTGCACTGCTTACCATCATAATAAAGTTTGCATTGCAAGTCAGCGCGAGAGGGATGCTGAGAAAGAATAGCACAAAAAACGAAGCTGATTAGGTCGTTTGTGGTTGAAGGAGACTCAATAGTTATATAGTTAGAAGCCTCTGTTCTCTGATTAGATTCAAACCACCCTGGAACTTTTCTTCCAGGATAACAGACACTACCTCTTCGTTCTGTGTACGCCAATCGCTTCAATGAGAAATAAGAACTTTCCGTAACATGAGATAGAAAGCAGTTCTCCAATTTCAAGCAATCTCTCAGAAATAGGGACTCCAATTGTGGTGCAAAAAGTATTGAAATGTGTACAATCTCCAATGATATGCAGCCATGAGCGAAGACGGTTTTGATGGATGGCGGCAGTTCCGGCAGAGAATGAAGTCTTGTACAATTGGTTAAGTCTATTTCTTCCAGATTTGAAAGATACTTGATACTGGAAGGCAAGTTCACTACAATACTTCCACTCAAATCCAACGAAGACAATAAAGATAAGGAGCCGATGCTTTCAGGGAGTTCATACAACTGTTCACACCCACTCAAATCCAGTGAAGACAATGAAGATAAGGAGCCGATGCTTTCAGGGAGTTCATACAACTGTTCACAACCACTCAGATCCAGTGAAGACAATGAAGATAAGGAGCCGATGCTTTTAGGGAGTTCATACAACTGTTCACACCACCAAGACTAAGCTTTCGATGATTTTGGAGATAACTAACTGAGGAACTAACCGAGGAACGGAGCGTTGAACCCAACATTATTTCATCTGCCAATGATGGAGATTCAATATGAGAAGTGAATTGTAGCGTCTTTAATGATGTGCAGCCGTAGGCATGTAATTCTTCAATGGATGGAGGAAGCTCTGGTAAAGATTGAAGGTCCCTGCATAGCTTACATCAAGAGACTGTAGCCTGGAGAGATGCTTGATATTGTTTGGAAGCTCAGTTAATGTGAATGACGACTCCAAAGAAAGTGATTTCAGAGATCGCAAAGCATCAAATAAGCTATGGAGCTTTGATTTGTCGATCATTCCCTTGTACCTCCAAAGATGAAGCTCCTCAAGAGATCTCATGCAACAAATGTCATTAATTGGAAGACTCCTTAGTTTGAAACCATTAAGAGAGAGCCTCCGAAGTTTGTCCATGTGCCCAATTGAAAAGTCTAAATTCTCGACTGGTGAGCCCAATAAATCTAGAGCAGTTAGTTTGTCTGAAGAGAATGAAAATTCCTTGAGACTAGAGCAAAACCCAACATCTAGCTGTGAGATCGATTTTGATTGGCTCCCTGCTTCCAAACTCTCTAGGTTTTTGCAAGACATAGATTTACTCCCCTCAATCTCGGAAGAGATAAAATGGATGGATGAAGATGGCATAAACTTTCACACCCGACAAGATTAACCCATTCAAGTCTTTCAGCGGTTGACAAATCTGGCAACTCTATCAATTTCTTGGATCCCTGAAGGTTTATATTCCTTAAACTCACCAAGTCCTGCAACAATTAAGAAGCGAAATATTACATAGGAATCAAGAGTCTTAAATTTGAATCAGATTGTCAAAAGGAAAAATTATACAACTCGTATTTGTATATTATACCTGCTTGCCATCCCATAGTTTTCGAAGGTAGCTATTAGGCATATGAAGTTCAACTAGCTTCTCGGCACAAAATGACATTGGCAAATACTCTAAAGGAAAATTGTCCCACTGAAGATACCTTAACGAATTAGGAAATGATTGAAGCCCTGAAGGAAGTTTCACAATGCATGATCTTTTATCGTTAGGTGAATAGAGTTTCAGAAGCCTTAAATTTGCCACCTCTCTAAAGACATAAGCACTCAATTCAAAATCTTTAATTTGAGACAAACATAAACTTATGCCTTGAATTGCACCACTTCCCTGAACAACACAGAGGCCCAAAAGAAAATAATTAAATTGCTTTATATTAACAATTTCTTTTCATTCGTTTTCAAGTGTTTAATTAGAAAGGTAAATATTTTTCTTACTCGATTATCTTTTAGGACGTCGATGATCTCATTAGAGCTCCATAATCGACTGCGTCCTCCAGGATTCTTACACTCTTTGCGAACAATTTCAAAAGCCATTGATTGAATTAGATCATGCATCCATACCACGCCATGATGAAGACTTATCAAAGCCTTATCCACAAGAATTCCCAGACCAATGCTTGCGTGAAAGCCAAAAATGTCTAGCATTGCTTCTACATATTCTCTAGATCTACCTTTAAAAAAACAAGCACTGTCTAAAAATATCTCCCTCACTTCGTCATCAAGTCCATCGTAGCTCAATTTTAACACAACTTGAATACCTTCAATGGCCAACCTCTCTAATTTTCTCAACGCACTTTCCCATTGATCTACAGGTCTGGACTGTAGAAGCGAACCCAAAACGGTTAAGGCCAATGGGATGCCTTTGGCATAAGCAAGTGCTCTTTTAATTAGTTCTTCATATTCACTTTCATAACCATCTTTGTGGAAGGCTTTGAGGTTGAAAAGCTCAAGTGAATTGTTGTAGCTCAATGCTTTGGCCTCATGTATTTTATCAACTCTTCCATTAAGCACATGCTTATCCCTACTTGTTATGATGACTTTACTACCAGGTCCCAAAGGAGGAGCTTCACTTTTCAACTCATCTAACTGCTTTGTGTTGCTAACATCATCAAGTACAATCAAAACTCTTCTACGATCGAGCCTCCCAAGAGATGTATCCTTTGATAGTTCTCGGAAAAGTTCATCACGTACATATTCTAACCCATGCTTTTCATACTTTTCCGTAAAATTCTTCAAGAAGCAGCAACTATCAAATTGAGAGCAGAGCTTGGTAAACACAACCTTAGCCATTGTTGTTTTGCCTATCCCGCCCATCCCTCAAATCCCAATTGTTGAGCATTCTTCTAGCAACAACTCAATATGATCCAAATTCTCATCAATTCCAACAATATTTTCTAATACACTTCCTGAGTATCCATGATTTAGTTTGTTGATGACGTCATTGACAATATTTTGAATAAGTTCTGCTTCATCCCTGCTATAAAAAAAGAATTATGGAAGAAAGTATTAATGTATCAAATGAAAATTAATTAAAAAAATAATATATTAAATAAAGTGACAACTAATTGATGACGGTTTTTCTATATGATAAGATTATTATTTTTTAAAAAGCGACAAATTTCTTCATAGTTTTATCAAAATTGTATGGATATTTTTCCTCCATGTTCAAAATTATTAAGAAGGATTCATTCAAACGTAAGAAATGTATACATAATTTACTCTATTATGAGTTATTCGTAATGACAATTAATCCAAAAAAAGGTTACGTTGAAGAGTTGAAAAATCAACTTTCATCTGATAGGGAAAAAAAGGAAAAGAGGGAAAAAGAAAAAAAATCAACTTTCAGAGCTAAAGTATCCAATTTTGAGATGACGCCATTTAAATAATGTTTTTTTTCATATAAACCCAATAATGTAAAGAAATTAATTTTATATGTCATATACAGACGAGTATTGCAATAAACATGATCAACATCATTATTCGCTACCAGTTAATTAGTTGTCAGATGAGCTAATATGGAAAGAAAAAGCAGTTTATATGAAGATGAAGACCAATCACAGGAATAAATAAAAGCATGATACTCTGATTCAGATACTTGGAGTTAGAAAAGGAAGAGTGACCTGTAGTTGCAGGAGTCCCATCCTGCTAGATTTGCAATCTCAAAAAGTGCTTGTCTCCACTCCTCCACCTTCTCTGGGTTTTTCTCCAGATGTTCTGTGAATGCTTTCTCATAAGCTCCCCTTTGTTTGCGTACATGAGATGGGTGATTTCGTAGAAGATAGGGACAACAATCTGTGCCTGCTGTTGTTTGCAGCGAAGGATCTGAAGGAGCTCATTCAAACACCATTTGGAGGAGGCATAATTTTGAGAGAAGACCACCACAGAGATGGATGAATCCTGAATTGCTTCAATGAGTGATTGGGAGATGTCATCGCCTTTTGGGAGCTTATAATCAATGTATATCTCAATATCTCTGAGGCACAAGGCAGTATGGAGATGGCTGGTGAAGGATCTGCGAGTGTCCTCTCCTCTGAAACTCAGAAACACATCATATTTCCTGGAAGAAGAAGATGATGATGGGGAAGCTATGGCAAACATGGTATTCTGATTACTCTCTCGGATCTCTCTCTGTCTTCTTTGCTGAGAAATGGCAAAAGTCAACTAATGATGGAGTATGGATGGCAGCGGATAGACTTTATTCACTTTTTCAAGTCTTCAGAGCCAAATGACACGGCAACTGATACTTTTACTCTTTTCACATTTGAATTAATAACAAATTTCATTCCCATCCTAACCCCAGCACCTTTCTTTTAGCGATAAAAAGTAGTATATATTTTAGAGATAATAATTTGCGTAGGCTCCAAATGAAAACATTATTATCTAAGACCCATAAATAATACTATCTCTGATTTTTAATATAGCAGTTTGTTTGATTTTTATTTTGGTCCTAAATATAATATTCTAATTCACTTTGTCTCTCATATTTATTTATTTTTTCAATATGGTTTTTGTAATAATAATAATTCTAATCAATATACTTGATTAGCAAGGATATTTTAGAAAAGACGTGTTTATTTATTATAAATAACTAATTAACTAGTTTTCTTAATTTACTTAAATTAATTAACTAACTCTTATATTAATGACAGGTAGTATCACAATCTATCACTAATAATTATTCTTTTCGGTTTTTCAAGATAGACCAAAACATCATGACAACATTGTCCGTCCTTCATACCATGATTTACAGGGAAAGGTCGTACCCTCAATGGCATGTGAATGGTTTGTACGTAAAAGATGATGTTGGTGCTTCCTGCCAATCGCTCTGTTACTTCTCGGCGGCTTCCCCGCACTAAACGTAGCTAGGCGGAACGTTCCAATCAAAATTTAATTGCTCATTTGCTCTCAACTTTCACATGTTGGCGTTAGGGACATTGTTGTTACTAACTTCTATTTTTCAATATAAAAACTACTTACTAATTTAAATATATAAAAATAAATAGATTATTTAATTATAATAAACATGACATGATCTTCTTAAAATATTTTTTTATAGAGTATTATATTATATATATCAATTTATAATATAAATAAATAGTTTGAAAAAATGATAAATATGATAAATATATTAAGATCTTATATATAATATTAAATTTAACTCACAACTAGTTCTTGTATCAAAAAAACTGAATAGAGTAATTGTTAGTGATAATAGGGTCGATTCTGTTTGAAATTGTGTTAGATGATGGGTTACTATTTGTTAGTGATGATAGGGTCAATAAAATGATGGGTTCTAGTATATTTTGATGCTGCTTGTCCTGTAACAAAATAAATTGGAATATGTAGAAGATCCATTTGCCAAATTAAAATGCGCAAGGTTTGAGAACCAATACACAGAGCAATAATGCAAAAGCCCCACCAACACCGACTGATCATCTACAAGAATAATTACCACAGTTACTATAATTAACATGAAAGGATGCAAAAATACCTATAAATTTTTACTTAAAGTGCATCCATCACCATAACCTTTGCGGAGGTACAAAAGTATAATAATATAATAAAATTTATTTTTTTAAAAAAACTGAAGTAATTAAAGGAGGAGATTTCCATTAATGTGGTGGTTTTTAATACACATTATTAAAAGAGTATTTAGGTAAACCCACAAATATTTTTAAAAAAAATTAATAAAATTACCTAACTCCTATATTGAAAATTGGAGGGAGTATATGTTTTTTTTTTGGGGCACATTAAGTTTTTTTTTTTTTTACCAGAGGGCACATTAAGTATGCAGTCAAGCCTTTGGGAGATTCACATTTTCATGAAAGCTTCTTCCGGTAAAAAAAAAAAAAAAACAAACAAACGAAAGCTTCTACGTAACTAAGGTCCAACAAAATGTGCGGCCTTCGCTGAAAAGTTGATGTTGATGCTCCATGGCAATTGCTTTACTATTTCACTGCAACTTCCCCTTAGAGTGGTTTGGAGGAATAATAATTACGCTGTTCCTTCTCTGCAGCTTTCACCAACTGATTGTAGTGTCAGAGTTTTAATTGTTAGAGATAGTAGGGTCAATTGTGTTTGAAAGCGTGTTAAAGAGTACCAAACATGCAAACAATTAAAATCAAATTAAGACGTAACAGAGTAATTAAAGAGTACCAAACATGCAAACTCCTACGTATATTCAGTCCAAAAAAAAAAATCCTCCGTATATTGAAAGCGTGTTAAAGAGTACCAAACATGCAAACTCCCCTTGTTGCTTGTTATAAAATCCAATTTTTTAAATGGGTCTGTTTTTTTTATAAGATTCTTTTTAAGTTTGTCTAAGTATTTAATATATTATTACTTATTTTATCCCTATTTTAATGCATTTAATACATTATTTTTCTTCATTTATTTTACTTTTTTTTACCATTCATTTATTTTACTATTAGTCTCTTACATTTACCCATTTATATATAGGGATATATTTGGAAAAAAATTGCATTTATTACATATTAATCGTTTTTAACTAATATTAACTGTTTTCTTAAACCATATAATTTAGTTAAGAGGATTTTATAACAAGTGATAGAGATAGTAAGTTATAATTAATGTGTTACTTTTTGGATCAAAACAATATCTGTTATTTAGAACTCAAGTCGTTGGCAGAATTGCACAGTTGGCTTCCATATTAAAGTGGTGCATGTCCTCATTGGAAAAGTTGTGACTGGAGGGAAGAATAAATGGCCCAGCATGAACTATTATACCAAGTAATTGGGCTAATAATATACACTGTACAATGACATACAAACCTGTGGAAAGTTGAAAAGTCTTTCGAACAATCTTGGGTTTGATTTAAATATAAAATTAAAGTGTGTTTTTTTTGGCAACAAAATTAAAGTGTTTTTTAATTATCAGCAATCCTGAAAACAAGACACAGTTCTGTTGAAAAAAAAAAAACAACTCATAATTCACAGGTATTAAATATACATAAATACTACGTATTGCAAGTTTGAAAACTCTTTTTTTTTTTTGTTCTTGAAGTTTTTTTTTGTTCTTGAAGTATATTCTGATGCTACATGTACTGTAACAAATTGGAATATGTAAGAGACTATTTTGCCAAACTGAAATGCATAAAGTTTGAGAACCGATTGACGGACTAATAATGCAAGAGCCAGAGCTTGAGGGAGCAGAAGCCATTGCAGTTTGTTTCAAAGTGCAGAAAGAACAGTTTGCACACAATGGTGATGACGGAAATAGTCTTCGTGGAATCGCCGGTATAAGAGATGCTGTTAGTATGCCAGCTAAGTTCAGTTCTGTGGTAACGAAGCGGAGTATCCAACTAATAAGTAATGATTCGGTGGAAATTTTGAATCAAAATTTAATGGCACTGTTCTTTTCCTCCCTGCCAGCTGATAGTGGGGTCACGTTGTTAATGTCAGTGATGCTGCTCCCACTCATGGTAGGTCCAAACAATGGAGAACTGGACCCAATTTGGTACTCCATAACCACGTGAGGTTTGTACAGTTTAAATATAATTTCATTAGCCAGTATTTAATTTAAAATGTTTAACTCATAATTTTTAAATAAAAAACTGTTTTTTTATAAAACTGAAAATTTTAAAAATATCTTTATTTTTAATTCTGTATAAATTAAAATATTTTTTAAAAAAATAAAAGTAAAAAATAGATCTGGCATGCGTTTGAAAGTGAAAGCTTGCTAAAGGATGCTCTTCCGTTTCTTTTCATAAAGACAACTACCACTTCTACTTTATTCTGTATAAGAAATATTTGTAAAATGTCACAAATTTTTTGGCTAGTTTTTAAGTTTGTTTCCATTAAATACTTATTTCAATACTTAATAGATTTATTATTTTATTTTGCAAAGCATAATTCATTCATCTTTCTCCATTACATTTTTTTTCTTTCATAATTCTCTTTATTTTAATAATTTCTTTATTCTCTCTCTTATACTTTTTCCTCCTAATAAATAAGGGTATTTTTCCCCAAAAAAAAAGACTTATAATTTTTATATATTTATTATCTTTAATTAATTTTAACTAACTTTTTAATCTATGTGATTTGGTCATATATTTATTATAAAAATGGACAAAGAGTAAGCAATAACATTTGTTATTTTTTGATCCAAATTAATGCCTGTCATTTATAGTTCAAGCATAATTGCATGTATTGGCTTCTACTCCTAGAAAGAGTATATTATAGTAGTCCGCATCCTCATAGAAAGAGTTGTCATGGAGGGAAGAAAAAAATTATCTACGTATCTTGAAACCGGGCCGGACATAAGACATTTACAATATAAAATGGGTTTTACTTAATGTGATTGGATGGAATAATAATTATGGAGAATCTCATTTTAAAAAAAAGAAACTTGAATCAATAAAATGTGTTGTTATTTATAAGTCAAGTATTGTTAAAATCTATTATAAAGTGTGGGAATCAAATATGATTTTAGATGTAGTAATTTCAATCTTCTTTTCGTAACATTCTTCCCAATAATGAATGACTCTTTCTATTTTTTAGAGTCATTTTCATCATTAATATTGAAATTAAGAAAAGCTTAGTATTCCTTTTTTTTTTTTGGAAAAAAATCGAAGTAGCATCCAATTTTATCATTATTACTCATTTGGTGTAGTTTCGAAAAAATGACTAACTTTAAATTAAAGATAATATGAGAATAATATAATAAAGACCTTGACCTTATTAATGCTTTAATTTAGACACAAAAATCACGACTTAACATATTCCCTCATACAATCAATTCATGTCTTGTTTGAATTTTGGAATGGGATGGGATACTTTAAAAACAGTTTTTCAATCTTAATTTACAAAATAAGAAATAAGTATATAAAGAAATTTTATCTCAACTTACATAAATATTTTTATAAGTATTTATCATAAGTGAAAAAATTATCACAACTTTAAAAAATTAAGTAACTTAACTAATTGTTTTTAATATTTACAAATTAGTTATTTAGCCCAAAATTGTCAAACTCGTGGGTCTAAAAAAACTCATAATAGGATATAAACTCGAATCATTAGAGTTTATTTTTATTAATAAACTAGTTCAATACCCATGTAATGCACAAGTATGAATTTATGATCTTTTATATCATATAAAAAGTTGAATTACCATAAAATAGTTAGCCGAAGATAACATTCTGTTTTAAATCATAATTTTAGCTTAATTTTAAGAATTGAATATCAATAAGATGTCAAAGCATGCAATATATATAGCTTCATTATTAACATTTTATTGTTTGGTGTTATACCCGTTATTTAAATAAAACCCATTATTTGGTAGAGTGACCTCTTTTGAAAATTTAGTCAAGCTAAAATTAGTGCATACTAGACATCGACAAATCTAGCATAGTTATTTTATACCTATGAAGATGATTTGTAGAAGAAACAGTGGCTTTTACTTATGTATTATATATATAGTGAGTTGAAACTAACATATTTGATTCAATAATTATATAGGCTAACTTCATAATCAATAATCACATAGGATAAATATCAACAGGTACTTGATCAATTACTTGTTCTAAAAGGCTGTCTTTAAAGCGAATATAAGGAATAAAATCTTTTAGCTTGACCTCGTATTAAGGATTCAAGGTTCAACCTTCATTGTGGACGTTTTGAAGAAACTTCGGTTTCCAACTGTAGAGTCACTTTTGCTCCTAAATCCTCAAATCCACCTAAATTGTGAAAAATGAGAAGCATCATTAATTAACTCAAATAAGAAAGGCTTACCTTTCTTAATTGAAAAGAAGGCAACAAATTAGCCCTCTTCCAATGTGTAAATAGGTGAAGTATCATCTTCATAATATACGTGATATTATCCATTAAGTGTTGCCTTTGATTGCAATGATAACATTTATTTGACCAAAGTGATCTGCACGGAGTAATAGCAGGAAGATGAACAAAAAGAGAAAAAAAAAAAAGATGACTATCTATAGTCATATCATAATCCTTTGCTCGAAAAAAAGATGACTACCCTATAGTCATATCATAATTTGAAACAGCCCTTAGTAGGAAATTTTATTTTATCAACACAATGTGAGTCTCTTGATATATCACAACAGAAGTCAAAATCAGCATGAGATTATAAGTGCAATGTCATTTACAATATTTCACAAGCCATGGTTTATGAAAACAAAAATTAAACAACCAATAGAACACTACCTCTAAATTACCATTCAACATTGCACAATGAAAGAAGGAAGGATAAACCTTCACCTTCGCCTCCACCAAAAACCATAAGATTCCATTAGCAAAACAGGAAAAAAAAAATAGAGTACCTACAAAATATTTGGTGAGGAGAAATTCTCAATCCACATATATAGTGATCATCTGTATAAACGTTCAAATTTTTCCTCTCCTCTCCCAATAAAATTTGTGAGGCGTTAAAAGCATTGGGAGAATAAAATAAGATGAAAAAAATATGAAGTAAAAAAATATCCTAACCAAAAAAAAAAAACCCAAATCATAATATCAAAATGCAAAACTCACTTGAAGACAACGATCGGGATTGAACGATGGTTGGTTGGGAGAGATTCAGCCACGATGGTATATCATCAAGAAGAAAGTAAGTGACGAAGTAGATGGAAAGAAGAGAGGAATCGAGAAGAAGAACTAACAAAAGAAGATGACGAAGGAACTAACCTTTTGCTACAACATTCTGCCACCAAACACAAACAAGGGAAAACATTTGAAAAATGGCAAATATGACTCATCATAATCCATTGCTCGAAAAATTTGAAAAGCTTAAACATGGAATGCATACCTTTCATGATTGCCCACAGAAGGTATAGAATCCTCTACTCCCTCCCTACTTGCAGTAAACTGACTGACGACTATAACCTCCTCCACCATCAAGAATATTGGGCCACGTTTAGGACCTCATCACTTATTCTATTTTTTAATTTTTAAGTAAATACTATTATTATAATTAAAATAACACTGATGCAAAATTATTGTTTCTAAAGTTGCCAGCTATATTTTAGACAAGTATATTTTTTAAGTTGGAGTATTATGTAACTTATGATAATATATATAATGCTTTTTAAAAATTAAATATTTTAGATATTTCAATTATAAAAATATGAAATTCAAAACCATTGTATTAACTAAGAAATGACAAAATGGCGATTTCTCATCTAGAAGAAAATGCTCAGACTTATTTTTCTATTTAAAATTATTGAAGAAGCAATGAATAAATAAAAATAGGAAGGTATGAGAGAGAAATTAAATATCTTTTTAAATTATTGAAACTGAATAAATAAAAAGATAATTGGTTATTAGGATTGGGAAGTTATATTATTTAATTTGAAATTTAAAATATTTAGTAACACTACAAGATTAATGTAAATTTCAAATTTTGAAAATATATCAGTTATATATTCCATGATTTTTGGGATCAAGAAAGTTATTTTATGCAATTCAAATATGAAATATTTTAGATATATAAGTTTAAGACGTACAACAATATCATTAAATAAAAAATAATAAAAATAAGATATTTTATCCAATAAAAAATTAAGTAAAAAATGCATCAGAGGGTGAAAAACGTGTGTAAATAGAGGATGTGTGCCTAAAATTTTGACTTTTGCAAAATAGAAAAATAATGCCGATCTATTTTTCATTTAAAATTATTGAATAATAACATATTAAATAAGAAATAGGAGAATGTGAATAAGAATTGAATGGGAATAAACAATAAATATCTTTGGAATAAACAACTATGGTTAACTTTAAATTTAAAATATATTTTTAAGATAACTTCTAATTCTAAAATGTAAACAAACAACTCACCTAAAATAATTTGAGATAACTGTCAGATTCATTATGAAAGATAACTGTCAAATTTTATCATGATGGGGAGGAATACATAGATAGGAGAGGTGTGCATAAAATTTTAGCTTTTACTAAAATATAAAAAAAAACATATTTAAACTAAACATGCTCCCTCTAGGCACGCACGTATAATGATACTATTATAAGATTTGACTAGAATTATAAGAATCATTTTGTCTCTTATATTTATGTATTTTTCCAAGATAATCCTTCTAATAATGATAGTTTTAGCTAATACTTAATTAGCAGATTTTAGGAATGACAATACTTATTTATTATAATAACCAACTTAACTTAATTCTTCAAATAAGTCAATTGGTATAATTAGGAAGAGTACAATTTGAATCAGTTTTTAATATTTCTCAGATTAATGGTAAATAAATAATAGCTTGTTACCAACGTGGATATATCCGACTATTAGAAACATGGATAGAATCATGAGTAAAAATGTGACCTTCTTTTTTTTTTTAAAAAAAAAGACGAACACTTCTCTACTCATAGGTGATGCCACGTGTTGCACTGCCAGCAACTCATGCCTTGTACCTTACTTTTATATATTAATAGATAGATTAATATTAAAAATGTATAATTAAATAATTAAAATATAAAAAATAACAACAATTCTATTTAAATATATTTTGAATCCAAATAATTAAAATTAAATCCATCAACCTACATAATTTACCATATTCTATGAATAAATTTTATAAAATTCACATAAAGTCACTAAACATACCTAAATTCAAAAATTTAGTACAAATTTAAAAGTGAGTTGACATAATTTTGTCAGATAAAAATGTAAAAACAAGAAACTCAATAAGTGAACTCATAAGGTCAATCGAGTTTACAGCTAACAAGAATTTAATATCAAGTTAACATGATTATGTAAATTGAAAACGTAAAAATGTTAAACTTTGAGACTCAACTCATTAGTTTAACAACAATGATTTAACTTTTATGTTAAAAATTGAATATAGTAATATTTTGACTGAAAGTTTTTTAACACTCCATTCGGTCTTTAATATAAAACCTATTTAATAATATAATTATATTATAAAATAGGTTTTATATTAATAGAGGACTAGTATTTTTTTCCTCTTCCAATCTTTTCTCCATCCAACACTGACTCATCATCTACAAGAATAAATTACCACTGCAACCGGACAACCGAAACAGCCAAATGTACTACTTCACGTGGCAGACCAAAGGTGGCTTCTCTCTCTGCACTCTTGCCCCGCGCAAGCAATTATGATTTTGGGAAGACTGAAGAGGCTTTACCCGCCTTTGCCCCCACACTGTAACAGCTATATTTTACTGCGTTCACCTGGGGTTAAAAAAAATTGTGCTAAATAGTATAATCATTTTAGTTAGGTTAGTCATTTCCTAATCGAGCCTTATTATCTTCAAATAAATTATTATTATTTTTAATTAATTCACATGTTATTTTATGTTATGTATTAGAAAAAATGCCTTGTTAATATCAAGTTTAAACTTGTCATTTTCTAATCAGGACTTGTTATTTCCAATAAATTATTATCAAACCAAAGTAAAACAGTTAACTTATCTTATTTTTTGCATTATAATGTTAAGAAATTATTTGTGACCCAATAGTCACTGTATTTTTGGTTGGCTCAAATAATCATGGGATAGTGGGATCAAATCTTCCCCCATCATTTTCCTCAAATAATTTCCCATAACAAAAAAAAAGATTTTTTTGTTTGTTTCTGCCTATTACTTATGTTCAATTTAACCTAAAATGGGTGATTAATAAATATCAAGAACTCCTGATTTATTAGACGCCCTCTAGATCTAATTTGAATTGAAGGAGTATTTTAATTCTAAATCATATATTTTATCTTTCAAATTTATAATTTTCTTGTTACACTATTATTGCTATAGTACACATTGATGGGAATTTATATTAATGTGGTAGTTTTCAATACAATTATTAAAGGAGTATTTAGGTAAATCAAACACATATTTTTTTTTAAATAATAAACTTACTCCATAAATTAGTTACATAACTCCTATATTTAAAATTGGAGGGAGTATATGTTTTTTCTTTTTTGGGCGGAGTAATTATGAAGTCAAGTCATTGGGAGAATTGCATTTGCATGTGAAAGCTTCTGCTTAACTAAGGTCCAACAAAATGTGTGGCCTACGCAGAAAAGATGGTGTTGATGTTTTCATATACCCATTGCTTTGCTATTTCACCGCAACTTCCTCTCACTTAGGGGTTTGGAGGAATAATAATTACTCTGTTACTTCCTTGCAAATTTATAATTTTTTGCCCAAATTATTTTTATTGTTCACATATATTAAGAGAGTTCGTAGTTTCACAAATTAGTTATATATATATATACACACATATCTTATATTAAGAGTAAGAGTTAGTGTTATTTAGAACTCAAGACTTACGGTGGAATTGCACGCATCGGCCTCCATATTGAACTCGTCCATATCCTCAATCGAGAAGTTGTGCATAAAGGATTGAAAATTCCCCTTGTTGTTTGGATGTGAAAAATATAGAGAGAAAAGAATACTCAAAAATAAAACTTTAAAAAATAATAAATCTTTTGCAGAAAATTTTCCTTCACAATATTTTCTCCCATTATTTTTTTCTTCTCTCTCATTATTTTTCTCTTATTTTTTCTTCCATCCAAATCTAGCCTTCATGTTATATTAAATCAGGCGATACATCCACTATACAAGGACATATAGGAACTTGTAGGAAGTTGGAAACACCTTGGAACAATTTTGGGTTTACTCTAAATAGAAAATTAAAGTTTTCTTTTAATTATCAGCAATCCTGAAAACAAGACATAATTTTATTGAAAAAAACAACTATTAATTCACATATCTTAAATATACATAAATGCTATGTATTGCATGTTTGAAAACTCCATTTTTTGTTCTTGAAGTGTATTTCGATGCTACATGTACCGTAACAAACTGGAATATGTAAGAGACTATTTTGCCAAACTGAAATGCATAAGGTTTGAGAACCGATGCACAGACTAATAATGCGATAGCCACGCCAACATTAATTGATCATCTGCAAGAATATAATTACCACAATTACCATAATGTGGCAAATTGGCTTGTGCAAGTTATGGCACGTTACATTCATACTCTGTTTTCAAGTCTCTACTGTGTTCTCACCTATGTGTTCTCATCTACAAACATCAATATGCCGATCAGAATCAGTTCAATGATACTCAACAACTTTCATCTAAAACTCAATTTGGAGGAGCAATAGCTCATCCCCTGTTTTTCATTACTCTGTTTATATCTACAAACACCAACATGCCCATTAGTTAAAAGCAACTTATTTTATTTGTTTGAGAAATCTTTCATTGATATGTTGTTTATATGAGATTATCATTTCCCTGGAATGGAATTACTGAACTGATGAAAAAAACTCAAAATCTCAAAATTCAACCATTAGTGCAATAATTATTACAAAAAAAGGGCATCAAATAATCTTCTTCTTCTTGTTTTTTTTTTTTTTGCTGGAACCTATATAGTTGACAATCTTTAGCATGTAATCATTGTCAACACAGCTGGGAGAGTATTATGGTCAAGCATGAATACATGCTCTTAATTTGCTACTTAAAGGAGGAGATAATACCTATTCAATCATTATGGCCTTGCGTTTTCGGGAATTCAAAATTGAACGCCGCCGATTTCCCCTGTTGATCAACATTGTAATATTCTGAGGCATATATGGGATAGACTCCACACTCTTTGATGAGAATATCACTACCAATTCCAAAATCGAATTTGAACAAAAGATTTTGGTCATAAGAGGTGGTTTCATGGTTTCTTCTTTTCTCTTCAATCTTCCTGACTATCAATTCAGATAGTTTTGGATTAGAACGTAGGAGAACATTTCCAGGACTGAATTTTATGAGCGATGAAAATGCAATTTCGCGAGTCATTTCATCCAATGTAAAGCCGAAGGAAATTTCAGGGGCCATATGCTCTTCCCGTGGGAAGGAGTCAGGAACAACGGCGCAAAAAACAAAACCCGCTAAATTGTAAGAAGCTGGAGGTAGTTCGATGATGCTCGAATCATTTTGGGATCTATGATTCCCAAACAACTTCGGAACCTTCTTCCCTGGGAAACAAACTGTAACATCATTCTTCTCATGAACTGCTTTCTCTAACAACAAATTGGCTTGTTCTTCAATGGCGCCCAGATCTAAGTTCACACAGTTGATGAATGAAAAGATTTTCTCACCATAATTCTCAGATGTGCTTGAAATTGTTGAAGCAGACACCGTCTTCAGTGATGTGCAGTCTGTGGCAATCAACTTTCTAAGGGATGGAGGAAGTTCCGGTAGACTCCGAAGCATGGTGCAACCTTCTACAGATAGATAGCGTAGCTCAGAAAGATGTGTGATATTGTGGGGGAGTTCAGTTAGGTCGCGCCACTCCTTCAAAGACAACACTTCTAAAGATGGCAATGCATCAAATAGAACTGCCATCTTTTGAATACCAAGGCACATGAGTTTAAAACGACAAAGCATGGTCTGTGGAGGATACCAAGGACTTAAAGTATGGAGCAGGAGACGATTGAGATTTCTAAGGTGATGAACGAAGGAGAGGTTGAACGAGAGTGCTGTGCAATCAGTGGCATCTAATAATTTAAGGGAGGGGGGAAGCTCTGGTAAATATTGAAGATTCCTGCAACCTCCCAAATAAAGCTCTTCCAGACTCGAGAGTTGCCTGATATTATCTGGGAGTTCAGTTAAGTCACAGCACATCTCGAGAGTCAGTGATTGGAGGCTGCATAAGCTATCAAATAGCACATGTAGGTCGACACTGTCAATCTTCTGGCTGGAAACACGGAGTTCCTCCAGATATGTCAAGCAACTTAATACCTTTAGATTCTTCAATTTTGTATCACAGAGGTTGAGTCTTCTAAGCTTTGAACAACGCCCAATTGATGGGCTCAATTCTTCTATATCATTTCCATCTAAATCTAAAGATGTTAGTTCTTCTGATGACACCGAGAACTCCTTAAGACGATAGCACCCAGTTATATTGACTTCTTTGAGAGATTTTAGATGAATTCTACTTTGGAGACTCTCAAGGCTATGGCAGCCGCTGACATCCAAAGAAATGAGACTATGCAGGGATAGGAGAGATGCATGCACATGACACAAACGTGCACAACCACTCAGATCTATGGTTTCAAGACTACGAGCCTTGGAAAAATCGGGTAACTCCCTCAGCGCAAAACAACATTCAAGTTTTACTCTTCTTAAATTAGCTAAATCCTGGAAACCATTAGGAAATATTAAAAACACAAATAAATAAAGGCATTACATCGGAAATCAAAGATCTCAAATATTAATTAATATTTAAAACTAAAAATGATATATAATACCTGCACTCCTTCCCAAAGTGTTTCAACCCGGCTCCATTCCAAGTTAAGTTCAAGAAGAAGCTCAGCACAAAAATTTGATGGCAAGGACTTTCCTGGGTATCCTGCCCAGTGGAAGTACCTTATTTTGGTAGAAATTGACTCAAGACCTGCTGCAATACCCAATTCATCTGACATAATCTGAGTTAATGATGAGTAAACTTTAAGAAATCTTATTCTTGTCATTTTATTAAAAGTCTCAGCAGTCAAATCTAAAGGTCTATTAATCTCATCTGTATTGAATATTATGCCTTCAACCTCTTTTTCTCCCTGAAAATTACAAAGTTTAGACTTTATAAACAGCAAGAAAAATAAAGAACATTTTCTGGCATTGGTGACCAATAACGTTTTCTTAGAATGAGAGAGAAGAAGGTATATTCTTACCTCACAATTTTTCAATACATCATAGATTTCGCTAGGATCCCATAATCTACTCCTTTTTCCAGGTTCACTGATATTCTCTTCACGAACAATTTGTAAGCCCATTTCCTGTATTAAGTCATGCATCTCAACTTTTCCATTGGTTGTGACAATCAGAGCCTTATCTTTAAGGTTTTGCATGCCAACAGTTGGATGGAATTCATAGCTCTTTAATAGCTCTTCTACAAATGCTTCATTTTCACCCTTTAAGAAACATGCAATGTCTAGGAAAGTTTGCTTCTCTTCATAGGCTAATCCATCATAACTCAATCTCAACACCTTTTGAATTTCGTCATTTGGACTCCTTGCTCGTAGTTTTGTCAACACACCATCCCATAACCTTTTATCTTCAGAGTGAACATATGAACCCAGAACTGTTAAAGCCAAGGGATTGTGCCGAGTATATTCTACAAAACCTTCTATGAGCTGTTCATATCCGTGTTCTGGATAGTCTGATCCAAAGGCCTTGCGGATGAAAAGTTGACGCGAATTGTGATAACTCAATCCCTTGGCCTCAAGTATTTCATAACCTTTTCCCTGAAGCAATTTCCTATTTCTTGTTGTTATAATAACTTTACTGCCTTCTCCTAAGAAATTACATATGTTTTCCTGCAAACCCTCAAATTGGTCAAAACTATCAATATCATCAAGCACAACCATAGCTTTTTTCCTACCAAGCCTTCTGGCAACAAAGGCATTTCTTAAAACATTTGACGTGTTACTTGGCATATCTTGCCCTAGCAGCTCCGAGACAAGAGAGCTACAAACACTTTCCAATCCAAGTTTTTCTGTTTTTCCCCTAATATTTTCCAAGAAGCAGCAATTGTCATACCGAGAAGATAATTTGGCAAATACAGCATTTGCCATTGTGGTCTTCCCTACACCGCCCATCCCCCAAATTCCAACTCTTTGAAATTTTCCTAGTAACTCTTCAATGGGTTCGATCATTTCATCCATTCCAACCACATCTTTTAATGTTTGTCCACGATTATGTATTTGTTCTAGTTTCGTGCTAATATCAGTGGTAATTTCTTGAATTAAATTGGATTCATCCCTGTTAAACAAAGCAAAAAAAAAAAGAAATAAACTGAGTAAACCATCTATTTTACACAGCAAGCTGCGACTTTGGGTGGGATACCCAGGGAATCCTTACAATTTGGTTGGATGACTTTGATAGGGACATACTTACGTGAAGTCTTGGTAGTGCCTGCCGCTTAAATAGCCAGCTTCAGAAAGAGCTGCTTTCCATCTATTCACCCTTTCTGGGTTATTCATGAAATCTTTCTCATGTTGTTCAAATGCCTTCTCATAAACTCCGGTCTGCTTTCGAACATGTGAGGGGTCAACTTTGTAGAAGATGGGGATAACAAACTGGCCCTCATCCTTTCTGCACTGCATGATTTGGGCGAGTTCATCCAGGCACCATCTTGAGGAAGCATAGTCTTTTGAGAAGACTATTATAGATACGCTGGAATCCTTGATTGCTTGGATCAGCGATGGTGTGATTTCATTACCTTTCTCTATTTGCTTATCGTCACGAAAGGACAAAATGAATTCTCGTTTGAGAGCAGCATGAAGATGGCTGGTGATGTTGTTGCGGGTATCACCTCTAAAACTTACAAATACATCATACTTTCTCGGAGCATTTGGCCTAGAGCCAGATCTTGAGGAAGCAGAAACCACCGTAGTTTTTTTCAGGGTGCAGTTCATACGCTCTCTCTACCCCCCTTTCAATAGACTTGAAGCTGCAGCACCCGTGGGACTCTGATTAATCTCCCGAATCTCTCTCTGTCTTCTTTGCTGAGAAATGGCAAAAAGCATGGATGATAGAGTATATGGCAGCCAATAGACTTGACTCAGTTTTAGGTCTTCAGAGCTGAATGACACGGCAACTGATACTCTTTTTATTTGTTTGGTTTGCCAACGACACTTTTTACTCTGTTCACATTGGAATACATTTCCGATTCTTACCCCCTTTCTTTTATTTCTTTTTTGGCCAGACCCCTTTCTTTTATTTCTGGCCTTGGAAAATTTGGACATGCGAATGAAGTAGATACATATTATAGATAATAATTTGAGGAGGATCCAACTGAAAACATCACTATTTTAACATACTTTGAGTAGTATTATTTATGACTCACAAATAGTATTGCTTATGAAGTCTAAGTCTTTGCGGAAGTTGCAAAAGGTTGTACGCAATCAAGGTCCAACAAAATGTGTGGCCTACCTTTAGAAGTTGATATTGATGCTTCAAGCCAATTGCTCTGTTACTTCTCTGCAACTTCTTGTCTTATTAACGTGGCCAGGGGAAATAATAATTAGTCCTTTCATTTTGATTCATATTTCTTTTTCAAAAATTAAAGGAGTGTCCAATTTTATCATTATTTAAACTCATTTGATGTAACCTTTAAAAAATGAATTAACATTAAATAAATACTCTTCCGGTCCTTAATATAAGACCTTTTTAACTAATTTGATTAGATTAAGAAAGTTAGGTAAGTTAGTTAATTAAAGAAATATGACATATTTTTTTCTAAAACACCATAATCATCTTCCTTAATATCCTTTCTCCCTCTTCTACTTGATTATAGTTGAGGAAGTATCCATAGGGATAATTTAGGAAAAATTGATAAATATGAGGAATAGGTCTTATATTTAGGATCAAAATCAACTCAATAATTAGATTCTATATTAAGGACCGGAGGAGTAAAATATAAAGAAAAGACTAAAAATTTCTTATTTTATAAAAGGGATCAGAGGCAGTGCTTTGAACTTATTCGCCTTTTCATTTAGATCCAAAAAAAAAAACAAAGAGTCAGGATATGGGATGTTCCCCGGCACAATCAATCTAGCGGTAACTTTGAATCAAAGTTCAATTGCTAAGCTTTCCATGCAACTCTCACCAACTAACGGTAGGGTTATAGTTGTTAGTTATTCCTGTACTTAATACAAAAGTTATTTTATTAATTTAAGAGAAAAAATATAATTATTAGTTAATTATAACAAAGATGATATGATTTTTCTAAAATATCTTTATATAATATTAGATTATATGTTAGTTTATAAGTCAGATAAATTAGTTCAAGAAAATAATAAATAGGATCAAATTTAGATTTTACATCTAAAATCAAATCTAACTCCTAACTAATCTTATATAGGAAAGGGAGAGTAATTGTGAGCGATAATTGGGTCAATTGTGTTTGAAGATGTGTTAAATAATAGGTTCTAATATTTATTATTTTTTGGACCAAATTAATATCTATTATTTAGAAGTCAAGTTTTTGGTGGAATTGCATGCATTGGCTTCCATTTGAAACTGGTCCATATCCTCACCCGAAAAGTTGTGCATAGAGGGAGAAATAATACTAAAAGAAAAAGCTTTAGAAAAATAGCAAATTTTTTTGTAGTCGCATCCAAACTAACGCCTCATTGTTATATTAGACCAGGCAGAAACACACACTATACAAAGATATAAGAACTTGTAGGAAGTTGGAAACACCTTCGAACCATTTCGGGTTTACTCTAAATAGAATTTTTTTTTCTAATTATCAGTAATCTTGAACAGAAGACAGAGTTTTTTTGAAGGAGAAAAAACTCTTAATTCGCATATCTTAAATATACATCAATGCTTTGTATCGCATGTTTGCAAACTCAATTTTTTTCTCAAAGTATAATTTGATGCTACATGTACTGTAACAAATTGGAATATGCAAGAGACCTTATTGCCAAATTAAAATACATAAGGTTTGAGAACTGATACACAGGATAATAATGCAAAAGCCCCACTAATACCTACTGATAATCTACAAATTAAAGTTGGGTTGGCAAGTTATGGCACATTTCGTTCATGCTCTGTTTTCAAGTCTTCACTTATTTTCATCTTCAAACATCAATATACAAATCAGATCAATGTAATTATATTCAAAACTTTAATCTACTAAAAGCTCACTTTGAAGGAGGTAAGAGCTCACGCTCTGTTTTGTTTACTCTGTTTTCCATCCACAGACACCAACATGCTCACCCGTTAAAAGCAACTTGCCATTTTCACCTGCCAAAATTTACATTGATATGGAGTTTATAAAATCTTCATTTCTCCTGTAATGGAATTACTCAACTGATGGGAAAAAAAACTCAAAGTTCACTACCTTATAAAAATAGAACACCGGCTGATCATCTACAAGAATAATCAGCACATCCGCTTGGAGTACAAACAATAATACTATCTTTGTTTAAATATAAAAGCTGGATAATTATTTAAAGATGTTAAAAAGGTTATTTAATTTGTGTTGATTTTTGTAAACTATCCTATTTAATCATATATATATTGGAACTACCTTTAATGGAATCCTTTACCCTAAATAGGAATATTTTGGAGAAAAACTATAAATTTAAAAAACAAAGTAGATTAAAGTTTTATATTTAAGATCAAACAAAGCGGATATAATAATTCCATGATGATTAAAGTATATATTTAATGGAATCCTTTACCCTCAATAGGAATATTTTGGTGAAAAACGATAAATTTGAAAAACAAAATAAATTAAAATTTTATATTTAAGATCAAACAAAATGGATATAATAATTCCATGATGATTTTCGGTAACATTTTATAGAAAAAATTTCAGAAAAAGAATCCTAAAATTAGTATTTTTCCAATTTAGACACCTAAAATTTCAAAATGAAAGTAGACCCAAAGTGAAATTTTGAAATTCAAGAAAAATAACAAAAATGTCCCTTTGTAAATAATAATCCATCTGGGAATAATAAGTCCTGACTATGAAATAATAAGTCTTGATTTGTTATTAACATGTCTGTTCCTGATAAATAACATATGAAATAACATGTGAATCAATAAAGAATAATAACAATCTATCTGAGAATAACAAGTTCTGATTGTAAAATTATAAATCTCAATTTAGGATTAACAATACTTTTTTTTTCTAGTACATAACATGTGAATCAATTAATAATAACAGCAATTTATCTGAAAATAATAAGTCTTGATTATGAAATTATAATCTTGATTTGGGATTAACAACACAGTTTTTCAATAAAATTACCAAAGAGATGTTTTGTCATTTCTCTTAAATTTTAAAATTTTAATTTGGATTTATTTCATTCTCTGTTTTTTTTTTGAAGTGTTATATACTTGAATTGAAAAATACTAATTTCAAATTTTTTTCCTCAAATTTTTCTTATTTTATATATTATACATAGCATATTAGTCGAAAAGCCTAAGGTTGTACCTTCAATTGTAGGGTCCATTGTGTCTGGATGCGTGCTGCTTCATGCCAACTGCACTGTTACTTCTCGGCAACTCCCCCTACTAAACGTAGCTAAGTCGAACGTTTCATCAAAATTCAATTGCTGTCAACTTCCACCCTTGGATGGCAGGGTCATTGTTTTTAGTAACTTATACCCTTATATTTATATATATATATAAAAAATACTTAATTAATTTAAACATATTTAAAAAAAATTAATTAATTACAATAAATATGACATTTTTTTAAAAATATTTTTCTAGAGTATTAGATTATATATTAATTTATAGTATAAATAAATTAGTTTGAGAAAAATGATAAATGTGATAAACAGATTAAGATTTTATATTTAAAATCATATCTCACCCTCAATTAGTTCTTATATCAAGAATCCAACAGATTAATTGTTAGTGATGATAGGCTTTTGTTTGAAAGCGATTTAATTGATGGGCTCTAATATTTGTTATTTTTTGGACCAAATGAATACATATTATTTAGAAGTCTTTGGCAGCATTGCTTGCATTGGCCTTCATATTAAATTGATCCATATCCTCACCAGAAAAGTTGTGCATAGAAGGAGGAATAAATGACCCTTAAAACTTTAGCTTAGTTTGGATGTGAAGGAAAATAAAAAGAAAAGAATATTACGAAGGGAAATCCCCAAAAAGAAGAAGTAATTTTCTAATTATTTTTAGAATTTTTTTTCATAGTATTTTCTTCCCTTATTAGTTATTTTTAACCATTTTTTCCTTCATACAAACCAAACCTGTGTTATAGTAGACTAGATAATATAAACTATATAAGGACATAGGAACTTGTAGGAAGTTGAAAACTCCTCAGAACCATGTCAGATTTCCTCTAAGTAGAAAAATAAAGTGTTCTTCTAATTATCAGCAATCACGAAAACAAGACACAGTTTTTTTCTTAAACTCTCAAATCTACATAAATGCTATTATGAATCAAGTATTTGTGCTCATTTGAAATTAAGCTGTAGCGTTGGGCCCTGACTTATCAATGAATTGCGCAGTCACTGCCAAGTCATGACTTGATCTGTAGTTATGTTTATTGTGATTCATTATTCAGTTATGACTAATATGCTCTTTGCTATTATCTGCAGCTGAGGTCACATTAATTGAGAACAATGTCGTTATATACGAGTTTGTACAAGACTTGCATTTCTTCGTCACCGGTGGTGGTGATGAAAATGAGCTCATTTTGGCTTCGGTTCTTCAGGGTTTCTTTGATGCAGTCACCTATTTGTTGAGGTATTATAGGTTATATTTTTCTTTCAACAATTGAAATAAGAGTGCCTTGTTGCTCATGTTATTCAAGATTTAAAATGAGCTCTTTTTTAAATTTCAAATTTCAGGAGCAACGTTGACAAAAGGGAGGCGCTTGTGTTTCTTAGTTAGTTCTTTTATGTCCTGATGAGATTGTTGATGGAGGGTATGCTTGTGTTTCTTAGTTAGAATTTTTCATTCTCATTAAAATTCTAATTATTTTCTGATTATCCTGTTACCGCTTTCCTTTAAGGATGATACTTGAAACAAATGGATCTATTATTGCCCAAAAGGTTACATCTCATAGCATTGATGCTGACGCTCCCTTATCTGAGCAGGTAACGTGATTGCAGTTTAGTTTTTGTACTTGCTTCCTATTTCTTTTTACTCCGCAAAGTCACATGAGTCGCCATATAGACTGGAGGTTGCTAAATTATTACACTTTGGTGTTACGCAATTCTCAAACTGCCTTTTTTTTTTTTTTAAATTGAATTCACATTTTGGCGAGCTATGTTTCATTGTGCACTAGTCATTCTTGACTTGTGATGTGCTGAAAAATCTTGAATGGTTTTTTTTTTTGGTTTACTAAAAAATCTTGAATGTTGATGACTGGATATCTTTGATCTTCAATCTAATGGTGAGATTCTGATATTGCACACGTTAACTCAAGCATGGGCTACGGCCAGAGAACATTTGACAAGAACCCTTCTGAAGTGATGTTTACAAGAACAGGAATGGGTTTATCCATATTTGGATTGTCTTAGTTTTCCTTTGTTAGCGACAGTTTTTTTGTCCAATTTGTTGAGCTCGAGACTGGAGGATCATACCATTCCGGCGACTCCACTGATCGAAGATTCTCGAGAAGTGATTTATTAATTTTCTCCAAAATATGTTTAAAATTATGTGCTTATTACATATTGGTTGACCTTGACGACATATGTAGTTTAAAGGATTCTACGTGTCAATTTCACTTCGTAGTCTTTGATTGAATACAATATTGTATTATGACGCATATGCCTGAAATTTGTACCGAGGATTTCTAATTTGATTATGGAGTATGTGAAGCTGAAATATTTCCTGATTGATATGTGATGGCAAATACTAAGAGCTAAGAAAGCAGTTAATATCTAAAGGATATGCACGTTGTCGTTGCATGATCTTTGTCTTGAGGAGAATAAAACTAGTGACATTTTATTGTGGTCCAATATGATTTCGCGTTGCTGGTTTAACAAAAGGAATCGTTGAGGATCGACTGAGTTCATTTATTTTGCCGCTTGGTTCGTAGTTAGGGAATGAAAGAATGATGTTTGTTTTAGATTCTTTTCTCTGGAGAAGGTGAGGACAAGGAATGCAAGTTTGTTAAGTGGAGGTCCATATCCTTGCCATAAAAGAATGTTGATTGGCCTTGAATGGAAATATCAAGAATCTTTCATCCACTTGCCCGCGACGTCCACAAATACAAAATGTAAACTTATTGGAGACTCAAACTGCAATATGCGGCGATTAGGTTCCATCTACTTACTATTGTTATTGGGAGAATTGCACGCTATTAGGTTTTCAGCAAGAGATTTAATTATTTTAAAATCCTAATGACAAGTGAACAACATAAACTAGTTTATCAACAAAATTTAGGATAATTAAATCACTTTTTTGAAATTTGATTGCAATCCCCCCCTTGTTATTTTGGTTAGTAGTTTTATAAAACTGATTTGTAGCTAGCGTGAACAACTGCCTCTTGTCTTAACTCCAGTAAATCAAAATCCATTAAGAATCGTCCTTAGCCTGGAAAGGTATGATTGAAGAATCTTTTCTTTTGGGTGTCGCTTTGGCAATTATTTTCTATAAATTATTTAGCGTGAATAGTGTTGTAAATGATCAAATCATAATAATTCAATATTTGATCGAGATTGTATAACAGTCACTCCAATCTTGAAAATCAACTATCATCAAACTATCAACTATTAATTAGCAATAATTAACTATCAATTATACTCTTGAAAACTTATAATACTTTATTCGTTTGAAGAGATTTAAATTTAAATTAATTTTGAATGTGAAGAATTTAATTGGAATTTGAATATATTAAATTAAAGGCTAAAGTATATATTTAGTCTTTTAATTTTATACAAAGTTTTAATTTAGTTCCTTACTTTAAAAAGCATACACTTGGTCCTTTAACCCTAGGTTGTTAGGTTCAAATGATAATTTTTCATCACAATCATGATTATTTCAAAAATTAAAACTAATCTATGAGCATTCGAGAATGTTTTATCAAGAATTAAGATCTCAATATCATCATTTTTTGTTAATAATTTTAGGATTAAAAGACTAAAAGTATTTTTTTTTAAGTTAAGGAACCAAATTGAAACTCCTTATAAAATTAAAGGACTAAATTTATACGTTAACATAATTGAATAGGGAATATCATTATTAAATGAAATTTAAATTGGAGACTCAAATGAAGAAACTAATAATTAATTTTGGATTTGAATAATATCTTAATTGGGATTTAAATATGTTAAATTAAATGAGGAGCATCATAATTAAATAGTAAGTCAATTGGAGTCTTAAATAAAAAATAAATAAATAATTTTAAATTTTCATCTATTCCCCTTAAACTTCGTATATCTAATTCAAATTCCATTTGAATAAATAAAAAATTGATACTGTGAGAAGTAAACCTTGAGCTACTTTAGATAATACAATTTATTAAAATTTCAAATATATTAGTCTGTGGGGGAGAAATTTTTAGTTAGTTTAAGAAATCTATTAAAATTAGTTAAAACCAATAAATATGTTATAAACACTTTTTTTTTCCAAATATGTTTTATTTATAAAAGGTCAAGGATGAAAAAGAGAAAAAGTGAACAAAAAAGAGAGAGAGAATGCATGAAAAGAAAAGATAACAAGAGATAATAGAATTAATTAGGAATAAAATTTGTCAAAAAATACATTTAATGTTCATGCAATCTCAAGGCCAAAAAAATGTTCATACATTTCCAGACTGCATTTTATAAAAAAAGACCAAACCAACTCAAAAATTAAGACTAATCATATTAATTAATTATTTTCTCACGCATAACAAAGCAGTATAACCTGTAATCCTTATAACAAACGGGAATTTAAAATTTACAACAATTACCCACACCACATGCTTGTCATAAAATACCCCTGAATAGAATTTCTCAGGTCAGGCTACATTCTCCAGCATGTTATTTACCATTTAATAAATATGACCGACTTTTAACGAAATGTGAGAAACAGTAACTTGTTACTTCTGGTCTCTGCCTATTTTCCGTATTGTTTTAATAACTGGACATCACAATCAGTGTCTCTTGTATCAAGATCTGCAATTTAACTTAATAACAAATTGAAGATCATTTTCAAATTACAAACTCACACGCACGCATCCTGGTTTCGGTACATAACTTCCTAAAAGCAGAGAGAAAAAGAAAGCAAGCATAACAAAGTGAAGAAAGCAATTATTTTGACGGAAAACAGAAGAAATTCCAACTCATCAGACATAACCTTTTTAATGTCTAACATCACTTTTCTTTTATGTCCAACAACAGTATGAATACGTTTTCACATTAAGCAGCAGCATCCGTCGGTTTTTACTGTCAGCTTTTCTTGGCCGAGAATGATGACTAAATACATATAACATGTCAAACTGCAAAGATGAAAGAATATGACACTATCAGCTAATAAACTTTTTTGGGTATAACATTAGTGATATTAATGATTGAATATAGGGTTTGCATCAGAAAGAAGATATGCAACTAAAAATCAATTTCAGGAATTTAATTTTCTTGGTTACCCTCAAATCTCGGCTTGCAGCAATCTGCATTTGATGTGATAGTAATCAGCACATTGCCCATCATTTGATCAGTACTTGGTTTTGAAATCCAGAGGAAATGAGAGCTTCACTGCTTCACCACAATTTACACCTACAAATACGAGGGGCTAAATCATGAAGACTCTTTCCTTAGCCTCTGTTGACTGTCGCAGAAGTTGAATTATTTTGTAAGTAGTCAGAAATCTAGGAAAATAGAAGGATTCTGAAAAATAGTTTCGTTCTTAAATATAATCATCTTAAGATTTGGTTGGTTATTCCATTCAACGCTTTTTTTATTTTTAATTACGGTATCTAATGAAACCAGGCCATGCATATATTGCAAAGCAACACGTGTTTATTTAAAAGCATCATCTATATTTTCCTGGGGTAGCTACGGTATACCAATGTCAAACTTAATTAACGAAATGTAAAAGAGAGATACATACCGATCAAGTAATGGATTGTAGGTAGTTTATTTGTGATGAGTGTGTTTCTCTGAAGATTCCAAATTCAATTGGGACAGCATAAGTAGCAACTCATCAGCATAATGAGATATCTTGGACTCAGAATTCAGGGGAATAGATTGAATGACATCTATATAAGAGTCCTTCAATTTCTTTGTTGAAGGGAGTCGATTTTGGTCATCATCAATATTATGATGCCTCTTTTTTGGCATACTTACCTCCACTTTCTTTTGTTGCAGGAAGTTTGTATACTCTGAGACATATATAGGCCGTACTCCACATTCTTTGAACAAGCAATCACGAATATAAAGCCCCCATTCATGGATCTCGCCTTCACCAAACTCAAATTTAAATTCAAGCTCCTCATTATAACCTTTTCCCTTTGTTCGCAGTTTGTGTAGTATGTGTTCACAATAGAGGGGATCATACCATAGAAACACATTAGCATATGAATTCAATTTTTCCATTGAATAGTGCCATCCTGTTGGACCTTGCAAAGAGAAGCGAAATTCTTCCCCGTCAAAACAATTGCATCCACATGATGAGTGATATTGATCCCTTTCTTTTGAGGAGAAGTGAGGTATGACAAAGCAGAAAATGAAACCTATTAAGTTTTTAAAATCTGGAGCAACCTGAACACTCACACTCCGAATACTGCGCTCTGTCATTGAACTTTTGTAAGTAAACCACTCTGGAATAGTACTTCCTTCAAAATTGCCACATTCCCCTTGCTTTAATGAGAATCTAACATATTGGAGCATTTCATGAAATGAATTCTCATCAGCATAGTGACAGGACTCTTTTTGGGTACCCAAGTTTGGCTCCCGTCCCATTTGTTGAATGAAGTCGTGATATTTCGAGGCATATATTGGGCAGACTCCACATGCTTCAATCACACAATCAACAAGCTCTTCTTCAAAGTTGGCAACAGAGAATTCAAATGACACCTCTGGCCTGTAATTGGCGTTTTGGTTGTCCGTTGCTTTGTGGAACTTTATGAATCGGCGAGGATCACACCACAAAAAAACATGACGTGATTCCGAATTTTCACCACCACAAAAGTCCAAAATTTCACGTGCACAAGAATCAAACTCTGAGTTGTCGCACCGCTTACCATCATAATAAATTTGCAATTGCACGCCAACGTTATAGGAATGTCGAGAAAGAATACAGCAAAAGATGAAGCCGATCAGGTCATTTGTGGCTGAAGGAGACTCAATAGTTATACAGTTGGAAGCCTCTGTTCTCCCATTAGATCCAAACCACTTTGGAACTTTTATTCCAGGGTAACAGACAGCACCGCCTTGGTTTGTGTACACCAATCGCTTCAATGAGAAATAAGTACTTTCCGCCACATGAGACAGAAAGCAGTTCTCCAATTTCAAGCACTCTCTCAGATGTAGCAACTTCAATTGTGGTGCAAAAGGTATTGAAATGGGTACAATCTCCAATGATATGCAACCACGAGCGACGACGGTTTCTATGGATGGCGGCAGTTCTGGCAGAGAACGAAGTCTTGTACAATTGGTCAAGCGTATTTTTTTAGATTTGAGAGATACTTGATACTAGCAGGCAAGCTCGCTACAATACTTCCACTCAAATCCAGTGAAGACAATGAAGATAAGGAGCCGATGCTTTCAGGGAGTTCATACAACTGTTCACAACCACCAAGAAAAAGATCTCGAAGATTTTGGAGATAACTAGCTGAGGAACGGAGTGCTAAACCCAACGTTATTTCATCTGCCAACAATGGAGATTGAAGGAATTGTAGCGTCTTTAATGATGTGCAGCCGTAGGCATGTAATTTTTCAATGGATGGAGGAAGCTCCGGTAAAGATTGAAGGTATCTGCAACCGCTTACATCAAGAGAGTGTAGCCTCGAGAGATGCTTGATATTGTCTGGAAGTTCCGTTAATGTGAATGACTCTCTCAAAGAAAGTGATACCAGATATCGCAAAGCATCAAATAAGCTATGGAGCTTTGATTTGTCAATCATTCCCGTGCAACGTTCAAGACGAAGGTGGTTAAGAGATCTCATGCAACAAATGTCGTTAGTTGGAAGATTCTTTAGTTTCAAACCATTAAGAGAGAGACGCCGAAGGTTCTCCATATGCCCCATTGAAAAGTCTATATTCTCGACTGTTGAGGTCCATAAATCTAAATAAGTAAGTTTGTCCGAAGAGAATGAAAATTCCTTGAGACCATAGCAACCAGCCACCTGTAGTTTCAAGAGCGATTTTGATTGACTCTCTGTTTTCAAACTCTTTAGGTTTTGGCAAAGCTCAAGATCCACATACTTCAATCTCGAAAGAGATAAAATGGATGGATGAAGATGGCATAAACTTTTACAGCGTCCAAGATCAACCCGTTCAAGTTTTTTAGCTGTTGACAAATCTGGCAACTCTATCAATTTTTTGGATTCCCGAAGGTTTATCTCCCTTAAATTCACCAAGTCCTGCAACAATTAAAAAGAGAAATATTACACAGGAATCAAGAGTCTTAAATTTGAATCAAATTGTAAAAAAGAGAAAAGTTATAAGACTCATATTTGTATGTTATACCTGCTTGCCATCCCATAGTTTTTGAAGGCTGCTGTTAGGCATGTGAAGTTGAACTAGCTTCTCGGCACAGAATGACAATGGTAAAGACTTTAAAGGAAAATTGTCCCATCGAAGATACCGTAATAAATTAGGAAATGATTCAAACGTTGGAGGAAGATTCACAATACACGACCTCCCATGGTTGGATGAATAGAGTTCCAAAGGGGTTAAATTTGTCCTCCCATGGTTGGATGAATAGAGTTCCAAAAACCTTAAATTTGTCATCTTTCCAAAGGCATCAGCACAGAATTGTAATTCCTTAATTTGAGACAAATCTAAACTTATGCCTTGAATTGCATCACTTCCCTGGACAACATAAAAGCCCAAAAGAAAATAAATAAATTGCTTTATATTAACAATTTCTTTTCATTCGTTTTCAAATGTTTAATTAGAAAAAGGTAAATATTTTTCTTACTCGATTATTTTTTAGGACGTCGATGATCTCATCAGAATTCCGTAGTCGACTACGTCCTCCTGGATTCTTACACTCTTTGCGAACAATTTCGAAGGCCATTGATTGAATTAAATCATGCATCCATACCGCATCATGACTAAGACTTATCAACGCCCTATCCACAAGAATTCCCAAACCAATGCTTGCGTGAAAGCCAAAGCTCTTTAGCATTGCTTCTACATATTGTCCAGATCTACCTTTAAAAAAAAAAGCAATGTCTAAAAATATCTCCTTCACTTCGTCATCGAGTCCATCATAGCTCAATTTTAACACATCTTGAATATCTTCTTTGGCCATCCTTTCTAATTTACTCAACTCATCTTCCCATTGATCTGCAGGTCTGGAATGCAGAAGCGAACCCAAAACGGTTAAGGCCAGTGGGATGCCTTTGGCATAAGCAAGTGCTCTTTTAACTGGTTGTTCATATTCACTTTCATAACCATCTTTGTGGAAGGCTTTGAGGTTGAAAAGCTCAAGTGAATTGTTGTCGCTCAATGCCTTGGCCTCATGTATTTTATCAACTCTTCCAACAATAAGCACATGCTTATCTCTACTTGTTATGATGATTTTACTACCAGGTCCGAAATGGGGAACTTCACTCTTCAACTCCTCTAATTGCTTTGTCTTGCTAACATCATCAAGTACAATCAAAACTTTTCTACGATTGAGCCTCCCAAGAGATGTATCCTTTGATAGTTCTCGGAAAAGTTCGTCACGTACATATTCTAACCCATGCTTTTTGTACTTTTCCGTAAAATTTTTCAAGAAGCAGCAACTATCAAATTGAGAGCGGAGCTTGGCAAACACAACCTTAGCCATTGTTGTTTTGCCTATCCCGCCCATCCCCCAAATCCCAATTGTTGAGGATTCTTCTAACAACGACTCAATATGATCTAAATTCTCATCAATTCCAATAATATTTTCTAATACAGTTGTTGGGGACCCACGGTTTAGTTTTTTGTTGATGTTCGTGACAATATTTTGAATGAGTTCTGCTTCATGCCTGATATAAGAAAAAGAATTGTGGAAGAAAGTATTAATGCATCAAATGAAAATTAATTAAAAAAATGTATTAAATAAAGTGACAACTAATTGATGGCAATTCATTTTACATGACAATATTATTATTTGGAAAAAAATGATAAATTTCTTCAAAGTTTTATCGAAATTGTGTGGATATTTTTCCTCCATTTTCAAAATTAGTGAGAAGGATTCATTCCAACGTAAGAAATGTATACATAATTTACTCTACCATATGAGTTATTCGTAGTGACAATTAATTCAAAGAAAGGTTAAATTGAACAGTTTTTTTTTAAAAAAAAAAACTTTCATCTGACAGGAGGAAAAAGAAAAAAAGAAAAAAAAACTTTCATCTGATAGGGGAAAAGAAGAAAAATATTTAAAAAAATCAACTTTTAGAGCTCAAGTATCCAAGTTTGAGATGACACCATTTAAATAATGTTTTTTCCCATGTAAACACAATAATTTAAAGAAATTAAGCTTATATGTCATATATACACAAGTATTGCAAAACATGATCCAACATCATTATTCACTGCCAGTTAATTAGTTGTTGGATAAGCTAATATGGAAAGAAAAAGGCAATTTATATGAATATGAAGACCGATCACAATAATAAGAAAAAGTATGAACTCTGATTCAGATATTTGGAGTTAGAGAATGAAGAGTGACCTATACTTGCAGGAGTCCCATCCTGCTAGATTTGCAATCTCAAAAAGTGCTTGTCTCCACTCCTCCACCTTCTTTGAGTTTTTCTCCAAATGTTCTGCGAATGCTTTCTCATAAGTTGCCTTTTGTTTGCGTACATTAGATGGGTCAATTTTGTGGAAGATAGGAACAACAATCTGTGCCTGATGTTGTTTGCAGCGAAGGATCTCAAGGAGCTCATTCAAACACCATTTTGAAGTGGCATAGTTTTTAGATAAAACCACCACAGAGATGGATGAATCATGAATTGCTTCAATGAGTGATTGGGAGATGTCATCGCCCTTTGGGAGCTCATAATCAATGTATGTCTCAATATCTCTGAGGCACAAGGCAGTATGGAGATGGCTGGTGAAGGATCTGCGAGTGTCCTCTCCTCTGAAACTCAGAAACACATCATATTTCTTGGAAGAAGAAGATGATGATGGGGAAGCTATGGCAAACATGGTATTCTGATTACTGTCTCGGATCTCTCTCTGTATTCTGTATTCTTTGCTGAGAAATGGCAAAAGTGAACTGGTGATGGAGTATGTATGGCATAGGCTAGACTTTATTCACTTTTTCAAGTCTCCAAAGCCAAATGACACGGTAACTGATACTTTTACCCTTTTCACATTGGAATTAATAACAAATTTCATTTCCATCCTAACCCCGATACCTTTCTTTTGGCGACAAAAAGCAGGGTCCATTGCGTGTGAATTACGTTGTCCGTCCCTCATACGATGAATTACAGGGAAAGGTCGTACCCTCAATGGTAGGGTCCATTGCGTGTGAATGAGTGTAAGTTGCGTAACTTTTTCGCATGTGAATGGTTTGTACGTAAAAGATGATGTTGGTGCTTCAAGCCAATTGCTCTGTTACTTTTCGGCAGCTTCCCCCTACTTAACGGAGCTAGGCGGAACGCAATTGCTCTCAACTTTCACATGTTCGTGTTAGGGACATTGTTGTTACTGACTTCTATTTTTCAATATAAAAACTACTTACTAATTTAAATATATTAAAAATAAAAAAATTATTTAATTATAATAAACATGACATGATCTTCTTAAAATATATTTTACAGAGTATTAGATTATATATATCAATTTATAATATAAATAACTTAGTTTTAAAAAAATGATAAATATGATAAACATATTAAGATCTTATATATAATACTAAATTTAACTCCCAACTAGTTCTTATATCAAGAATTAAATAAAGTAATTGTTAGTAATGGTCAATTCTGTTTGAAATTGTGTTAAATGATGGGTTCTAATATTTGTTAGTGATGATAGGGTCAATTAAAATGATGGGTTCTAGTATATTTCGATGCTGCTTGTACTATAACAAAATAAATTGGAATATGTAAGAGGCCCAGTTGCCAAATTAAAATGCACAAGATTTGAGAACCAATACACAGAGCAATAATGCAAAAGCCCCACCAACACCAACTGATCATCTACAAGAATAATTACCACAGTTACTATAATTAATTTGAAGGTTGAAAGCGTAAAAATATCCATAAACTTTTATCTAAAGTGCATCCATCACCATAACCTTTGTGGAGGTGCAAAAGTATAATAGTATAATAAATTTTAATTTTTAAAAAAAATAGAATAATTAATTTATGGGTATTTTGGTAAAGTCATCCTTTAAATTCTTTTTTTTTTGGCCAAAAATCCTTTAAATTCATTGAGTAAGCATTTTCTGTTAATGTGACCTATGATGTTAACATTTAGTAACTAAAAATATACTTTGCGTATTTAAGAGACTAAATTAAAACTTAATGTAAATTTAAAAGACTGAACATATATATTAATCATAAAATTATTGGCATTATCATAGTATAATAAAATTTAATAGCGTTTATCTGTTAAAACTGGAAGAATTAATTTATTTGTATGGTCATTGGCACTTTTACAAACGTGAAAAAACATATGATATTTGGCACACTTTGATTAAAAGTTTATAAGTATTTTTGTATCTTTGCCTTTTTTTTTTTGAATTAGCAGCATTTTGATACTTTCATAGCATTAGCGTGGGTGAAATCATTTTTTCTCTGGTCTTGCAAGTTTTTATGTATTTTTGCACTCATGAAAAGATTATAATGATGAGTATACTTTGAGTAAAAATTTCTAGGTATCTTGGCACGTTCACCATTTTAAGTATAATATAATATTATGACTTTTGTGAATTTTTGAAACACACTCTTTTATTTTTGACCTTTTCTCAATCTGTTTTCAGATTTTACATAGAGTGACTTCTATTTGTTTGTTTTTGCTCATTACTTATCTTGACTTTATGTTCTTTTTTGTTGGTTTAATTTAACTTGAAATGGGTTTGCGTGCTAAACGGATTGATAGAAACTAATGATTTACTAGATCGGTCTAAATCTAATTTGAATTGGAAGAATATTTTAATTTTAAATATAAAAATTCAGTTTACATTATCTTTGAAATTTATAATTAAGGGAGGAGATTTCTATTAATGTGGTGGTTTTTAATATAAATTATTAAAGGAGTATTTAGGTAAACCCACAAATATTTTTTGGAAATAATTAATAAAATTACCTAACTCCTATATTGAAAATTGGAGGGAGTATATGTTATTTTTTGGGGCACATTAATTATGAAGTCAAGTCTTTGGGAGCATTACATTTTCATGAAAGCTTCTTCCGGTTTTAAAAAAAAAAAACAGAGAGAGAGAAGAAAGCTTCTCCGTAACTAAGGTCCAACAAAATGTTTGGCCTACGCTGAAAAGTTGATGCTGATGCGCTCATACCAACTGCTTTCCTATTTCACTGCAACTTTCACCAATTAATAGTAGGGTCAGAATTTTAGCTGTTAGAGATGATAGTAGGATCAATTGTGTTTGAAAGCGTGTTAAATACCCCCATCCCTTTTTATAAATAACATTAGAACTCATCACGAAGATCAAAATATTGGTTAAAATTAATTAAAAACAATAAATATGTAGAAATTAAATTTTTTTTTACTAAAATGCCCTTATTTATGGGAAGAGAGAGTATAAAAGAGAGAATAAAAAATTATTATAATAAAGAGAATTATAAAAGAGAGAGAATGTGTGATGAAAAGATAATGGTTTAGGAAATGAGATTATAAATATATTGAGTATTAAAATAAGTAATTAATGAGGACAAAATGAAAGATTCACTACAAAAATTTAAAACAACTTGTAAAAGTTGCATATATTTAGAAACAAAAGGCAGATAGTAATTGTTGCTTATAAAATGGGACAGAGAGTAATGTTATAATTGATTTCTGTTACTTTTTGAGCCAAAACAATATCTGTTATTTAGAACTCAAGTCTTTGGCAGAATTGCATGGTTGGCTTCCATATTAAAGTGGTGCATATCCTAATTGGAAAAGTTGTGAAGAGAGGGAAGAATAAATGAACCGTCACGTACTATTAGACCAAGTAATTGGACTAATGGTATACACTATACAATAATGTATAAACCTGTGGGAAGTTGAAAACTCCTTGAAACTATTTTGGGCTTACTTTAAATGTAAAATTAAAGTGTGTTTTTAATTGTCAGCAATCCTAAAAATAAGACACAGTCTCGTTGGGGAAAAAAACAACTCATAATTCACATGTATTAAATATACATAAATACTATGCATTGCAAGTTTGAAAACTCCTTTTTTTTTTGGTCCTTGAAGTGTATTCTGATGCTGCATATACCGTAACGAATTGGAATATGTAAGAGACCCAATGTGTAAGAGACCATTTTGCCAAACTGAAATGCATAAAGTTTGAGAACCGATACACCGACCAATAACCGACCAATAACCGACCAATAATGCAAGAGCCTGAGGAAGCAGAAGCCATTGCAGTTTGTTTCAAAGTGCAGAAAAAACAGTTTACGCACAATGGTGATGACGGAAATAGTCTTTGTGGAATCGCCCGTTTAGTATGCCAGCTAAGTTCAGTTCTGTGAAAAAGCGGAGTATCCAATGTACACAATTATTAAAAGTGGCAAAGAATATGGTTGGATAAAAATCAAACCATAATTTTAAAAGTATTTTTATAATTTATGAAATAAATATGTGAAGGAGTTTGTTTCATTTTACAGAAAAGTGCTTTTTAAAAACACTTTTAAGAGTTGTCAAACACCTCCTAATACACTGACCAAAGCAACTTTAATTGGGTGGAAATTTTGAATCAAAATTTAATGGCACTGTTCTTTCCACTCATGGTGGGGTCACGTTGTTAATGTTAGTGACGCTACTTCTACTCATGGTAGGTACAAACAATGGAGTAATGGACCCAATATGGTGCTCCATAACCACGCGAGGTTAGTACGGTTTAAATATAATTTCATTAGCCAGTATTTAGAATGTTTAACTCATAATTTTTAAATAAAAAGCTGTTTTTTTTATAAAACTGATTTTAAAAAATATCTTTATTTTTAATTCTGTATAAATTAAAATATTTTTTTAAAAAATAAAAGTTAAAAGAAATGGATCTGGCAGTCCAGATTACCGAAACTCATTTCTAGGGTCAATTGCGTTGGAAAGTGAAAGCTTGCTAAAGGACACTCTTTCCTTTCTTTTTATACGAGACAACTGCCACTTCTACCTTGTTTTATTTATATGAACCAATAAAATGTATTGTTTTTTACAAGTCAAATATTGTTAAAATCTATTATAAAGTATAGGAATCAGATCCGATTTTAGATTTAGTAATTTCAATTTTCTTTTTGTAACATTCTTCCCAATAATTACTCTTTATATTTTTTAGAGTCATTTTCATCATTAACATTGAAATTAAGAAAACCTTAAAATTCCTTTTTTTTTTTGGGAAAAAAATGGAAGAAGCATCCAATTTTATCATTATTACTCATTTGGTGTAATTTCGAAAAAATAACTAATTTTAAATTAAAGATAATATGAGAATAACATAATAAATACCTTGAGCTTATTAATGCTTTAATCTAGACACAAAAATCACGACATAACATATTCCCTCGTACAATCAATTCACGTCTTGTTTGAATTTTGGAAGGGGACAGGTTACTTTAGAAACAGTTGTTCAATCTTAATTTATAAAGTAAGGTAAAGAAATTTTGTCTTGATTTATATAAACATTTTTATGAGTATTTATCATAAGTGAAAAAATTGTCACAACTTTAAAACAATAAAAAACTTAACTAATTTTTTTTAATATTTATAAATTAGTTATTTAAACCAAAATTGTCAAACTCATGAATCTAAAGAAACTCGTGATAAAAATATAAATTTGAATAGTAAGAGTTTACCTTTATTAATAAGTTAATATTTAAAATATATAATTAAATAATTAAAATATAAAAAATAATAACAGCTCATGATTTATTAGACGCCCTCCAGATCGAATTTGAATTGAAGGAGTATTTTAGTTGTGTGATTTTGGCTGCCGTGCTCGAATTGCTTTGACCATCGAGCCACGAGTTCGACTAATTCTAAGCACATGAATTCAATCTATTTTACTTTTTTAAATGGGGTAAGGTGCGTCCAGCACCCTAAACTATTTACCTAGGTGCGTCCAGTGACCTAAAATAATTTTGAGTGCATCCAGTGTCCTAAACTAATTAAAATAGTACGTCCATATCCCAGGCTAACAAAAATGTTATGTTTAACTATTACTTTCCTGACTCGGCTTAAAGTTGACCCCAAATATTCTAAATGGTACACATATGGACATTTGATATGTATTATTCTTACTCAAAATTGAATTTATTTCCTTCCTCTTCTTCTAAATAAATTGTCTTTTGAGTAAGAATAATACACATCGGGTGCCCATGTGTCTACCATATAGAATATCTGGGGTCAACTTTAGGTTGAGTCAGAAAAGTAACAGTTAAACATAACATTTCTGTTAGCCTGGGATATGGACGTACCATTTTAATTAGTTTAGGACATTGGATGCACCCAAAATTACTTTAGGCCACTAGACACACCTGGGTAAATAGTTCGGGGTGCTGGGTGCACCTTAACTCTTTTTAAATTCATGATTTTCCTTTTACACTATTACTGTTATAGTACATGGGGATTTCTATTAATATGGTAGTTTTAATACAATTATTAAAGGAGGATTCAGGTAAGTCAAACACATATTTTTTTAAATAATAAACTTAACTTCATAAAATAGTTACATAACTCCTATATTTAAAATTGGAGGGAGTATGTGTTATATCTTTTGGGGCACAGTAATTATGAAGTCAAGTCAATGGGAGAATTACATTTGCATGTGAGCTTCTGCTTAACCAAGGTCCAATAAAATGTGTGGCCTACGCTGAAAAGATGATGTTGATGCTTTCATATACCCATTGCTTTGCTATTTCACTGCAGCTTCCTCTGACTTAATGGGGTTTGGAGGAATAATAATTACTCTGTTACTTCCCTGCAAATTTATTATTTTTTGCCCAAATTATTTTTATTGTTTACAAATACTAAGAGAGTTCGTAGTTTCACAAATTAGTTATATATATATATATATATATCTTATACTAAGAGTTGGAGGTCGTATTATTTAGAACTCAAGACTTACGGTGGAATTGCGTGCATTGGCCTCCATACTGAACTCGTCCATACCCTCAACCGAGAAGTTGTGCATAAAAGATTGAAAATTCCCCTCCTTGTTTGGATGTGAAAAATTAGAGAGAAAAGAACACTCAAAAAGAAAACTTTAAAAATAATAAATCTTTTTAGTATTGCAAAAAATTTTCCTTCACAATATTTTCTCCCATTATTTTTCTCTCATTTTTTTCTTTTCTTTCATTATTTTTCTCTTCATTTTTTTTCCCATCCAAACCTAGCCTTCATGTTATATTAGATCAGGCGATACGTCCACAATACAAGGATTTGGTGTCTAGATCTAATTTGAATTGAAAGAGTATTTTAATTCTAACTATAAAAATTTAATGTATTTTATCCGATTAATGTGATAGTTTTCAAATACAATTATTAAACAAGTATTTAGGTAAATCAAACACATATTTTTCAAATAATAAACTTAATTCTATAAATTAATTATATAACTCTTATATTTAAAATTGGAGGGAGTATATGTTATTTTTCTGGGGCAAAGTAATGATGAAGTCAAGTCTTTGGGAGAATTACATTTGCTTGTGAAAACTTCTACATAACTAATGTCCAAGAAAATGTGTGGCATACGCTGAAAAGCTGATGTTGATGCTCTCATACCAATTGCTTTGCTATTTCTCCGCAATTTCCTCTGACTTGGTGTGGTTTGGAAGAATAATAATTGCTCCGTTACTTCCCTGTGGCTTCCACCAAGTGATGGTGGGGTCAGAGCTTTGATTGTTACGGATGGTGTGGCCAATTATGTTTGAAAGCGTGTTAAAGTTCTAATTAATATGTGTTACTTTTTGGACCAAAACAATATCTGTTATTTACAACTCAAGTCTTTGGCAGAATTGCATGAAAATAGCCGGTGAGGTTGCTGAGGGTTTCGCCTCTAAAACTAACAAACACATCATACTTTCTTGAAGCATTCGACCCAGAACCACAGCTTGAGGAAAGCGGAAGCCATTGCAGTTTGTTTCAAAGTGCGGAAAGAACTCACTAGATGATGGGGTATGGCAGCGAAAGACTTGACTCACCTTTAATTCTTCAGACCCAAATGAACATCACTTGTGACATAACTTTTAATACATGAAATTGGATGGATGGAATCGAAAGTGAATATGGCCAACTGTTAAGAACAATATAAAATTATTAGTCAATTGATATGAAGTCAAAAGTCACTTTTTGTTGTGGAAAAACTATAAAATCACTTTGATAAAGGAAAACTTACATACGTGGTGAAGAGCTGGCACTCTGGCAGCTCTCAGGAAGGGAAGGTTTTGCATCTAACCATTTGATGAATGAAAGTGGGTGTTATAATTTAGTGAATTACAAAAGCAACTTCGTGATGGTTGATTTAAATATGGTTTTCATTTTTAAATCATCACAGCCAATTGAGTGCTTGTTTTTGCTTGTCACAGAGAAGATAAAATGATGGGTAGGTTAAAGTTTAATATGCATTATTTGATGCTCCTCCTTTAATGGTTATTTCATTGGGCTTTTCTCACTGCATTATTTCAAAATGTCAATCCAGACACAAGTGAGATGGGTCTCCCATGATTTTCCATTAAAAAGCCACTTAATTGGGATGGCTGAAAATTCATTCCAAACATAATTTAGATCCCCCCGGGGCCCGAGGATACAAACAACTTCGATTATATTTACATAACACCTTCGATTAAAGAATAAGGAGAATGCTTCGCTTTCCGATTTTGCTTCAATTATAAGTAGGTATTTGTTAGTTGTTACCCCCTCTAATCTTGAATTTAAATTCTAATTAATTAATTTACACAAATTATTAATTAAATCAATAATTTGTTATTATATAAAAATTATGGATCACTTTTTCTAAAATTATGTGAGAGACATAGAGAAAACCTTGTGGAATTAATGAAATTAATACTGGAAAATACTCAGTGGTAAAGATTTACTATCTAATTTTGGCAATTGACATATTATATTTGGCGCTAAAAGGGTAATCTAGTTTTTTCATAGCCGCAGCCAAAATGAACAAGACTAGTTCTTCCAGGTAACGTCAGGAAGATAAAATACGGTATGGTCTGGCATTATCCTATTATTTCCATCTTAAATACAGAATTTAGATAATTAATTTGTAAATATTAAGAATTAAATAAATCATTTGTAAAAACATATATGTTAGTTTTTCAGAAATATTTCATCTAATCAATCGATTACAATACAAACTATCATAATTGACGAAAATTCTTTTTACATGCACAAACCAAATAAGGATAATTAATTTGGGAAAGAATTATAAATTTAAAAAATAAAGTAAATTGATGTCTTATATTTGGAATTCAAAGTAAACCCATCAAGTAGCTCGTATACTTAAAATCAGAATAATTATTTCCTAGCTTAATGTATTCAAGGAACATTTACTGTTGTATAAGAATGATTTTTTTAAATAACCATAAATTTAAATATCCCATATAAGTCTTAATCTGAAACTGTTTCTCCAAACTAATTTGCCTGGTTATAAACTAATATATAGTCTAATAGTACATATAAGTATTTTTACAAAGATCATGTAACATGTATTATAATTAAATATTAATTTTTTAGCTTCTTTAATATTCTCAAACTAATCAACGGGATCTTATATATAGGAAGCAAGTTGGCTTGTGAAAGTTATGAGAAAGTCCTGTTCATGTTCTGTTTTCAAGTTTCTACTTTGTTTTCATTTACAAACATCAATATGCGAATCAGAATCAGTTTAATTATAGTATTCAACAATTTTGTGAGATACTACAACTTTTCCAGTTAACACTACTTCAATGGGTTTAATCATTTCATCAATTCCAATTATATGTTGACATCAGGCCACATACCAAATTTCATGATATGTCATATGCTTCAATCCAATTGCCTGCATGACTGGACTTCTGTTTCGACAAAAATGCCAACGAAGTTTTTTGGTCAGAAAATGCCAACGAAGTTGTTCGACAAGAAATGTCTACATTGTAACAAGCCAAGCAGAAATTAAAGCCTAATTTTTAAAATAACGGGATTTTAACTCATCGAATAGAATTAAATATACCAGAAAGTGTGAACTTTTGACCCAAGAAGAGAATAGATATCTTGTTCAGAATATGTCTAATTTAACGAGATTATCCTTATCCATGAGTTGTTCTTGCTCGACATCAGTATTTTTCTGCGCCTCTTTTTCCTTGTACCCAACTCTGATTTCAATTCCCTCTTCTGAAGTAACTTCCTGTATTCTGACTCCATCTCCATCTGTTGAAGAATTTATTAACGTTCTGAAGCATATATTGGTGAGACCCCACATGATACGATCAAGCCATCATGCTTTCATATTTCAAGTTTATCATCCTCATCATATGTAAAAACAGAGAATTTGAATGGAAGCTTTGAGTTATAATGATTTCTGGATGTTTTTATAAATCTGCATGGACTACACCATAGAAAAACATGATGCGAAGTAAGTTCAATTCCGCTCATATCAAAATTCGGGCTTTAATTTGGACCTGTTTATCATCTTCTTCCCAACAAATTCGGCAATTCGAGCAACTGGAAAGGCTTTTCTTTAGCTTGAATTGTGAAAGAACAGAGTAGAAGATGTAAAGCCCTGCAAACAAAACAGAATGGAAGTGAAGAAGACGAGTATGATAATGAAGCAGACGCAGCCATCGTTGGTTTGACTGATTCACAATATTATGCGATATAATTAGTCATTTGACTTGCGTTTCCCACGTTATGGGATATGTCCTTACTTATAAAAGGGGTAAGTTAGAGAGAAAAATAGTGAAGGAAAAAAATAAAAGAGAGTGTATGGGAAAAAAAATAAACGATAACAACAGATAATTCAAGCTAAAGACAGAGTTTAAACAGGTAACTCTTAATTCACATGAATGCTTGGTATTGCATATCCGCAAACTCCGTTTTTCTCTTGAAATATATTTCGATGGTGCATGTAGTGTTACAAATCGGAACATATAAGAAACTTTTTTAGCAAACTAAAATGCATAAAGTTTGAGAACCGATACACAGATTAGTAATGCAATAGCCCCGCCAACATTAACTAATCATCTACAAGAATATAATTACCACAATTACCATAATATGGCAAATTGGCCTGTGCAAGTCATGGCACAATATGCAAATCAGAATCAGTTCAATGATATTCAAATCAGAATCAGTTCAAGCATCAATATGCAAATCAGAATCAGTTCAATGATATTCAACAACTTTATCTAAAGCTCAATTTGAAGGAGCGATAGCTCTTGCTCTGTTTTTCTTTATATTTTTATCTACAAACATAAACATGCTCATTCGTTAGAATCAAGTCATTTTATTCCTCTGCAAAAAATCTTGCTGATATGTTGTTTATAAGATTATCATTTCCCTGGAATGGAATTACTGAACTGATTAAAAAAAAAACTCAAAATTTAAACCAGAAGTGCAATAATCATTACAGAAAAGAGGACATCGAATAGTCAAATTTTTCTGGAACCCATATAGTCGACAATAGTTAGCATGTAATCATCGTCAATGCAGCTAGGAGAGTATCATGGTCAAGTATGAATACATGCTCTTAATTTGCTAATTTAAGTAGATAACACCCCTATTAAATCAAAAGGCCCTTGCCTTTTCGGGAATACAAGTTGACCTCCGCTGGCTTCACTTATTAACATTGTAATATTCTGAGGCACATATGGGATAGACTCCACACTCTTTGGTGAGATAAGGATGACTAACCAAACCGAATGTGAAAAAAAGATTTCGGTTATAAGCGGTGGCTTCAAGATTTCTTTTATTCCCTTCAATTTTCTCCAATATCAATTCAGCTAGTTTTGGATTGTAACCTAGGAGAACGTTTCCAGGACTGAGCTCTACTAATAGTGGAAAACCATTTTTGGGAGTCATTTCATCCAATTTAACACACAAGGAAATTTCAGGGTCCATACAATGTTCATCTGAAAGAAGTCAGGAATGACAGCGCAAAAAACGTAGCCGTCATGGCTGAATCAAGAAAACAGATTAACTTTACATTTGAGTTATGGAGAAGGAACTTGGAGTTGAAAGGTTTTCGATTGAGCAGGAGCAAATAGAATATATACATTACAATTTTGGGAGAGCAAGGTAATGATGACTTGGAGATGAAGATGGAAGATCAAATCATTTCTCAGGTGTTAAAGTTCAAATATCTAAAATCTATTATGCATGAGGATGGTGAAATTGATAGAGACGTGGGAATACAATTTGGTTGGCTAAAGTAGAGAAATTTGTGATTAGAAGGTACTTGAGAAGCTCAAGGAAAAATTTTATCCTATGTGACAGCAACACCTGTAAAATTACTTACAAGTACTCAGCTCCACCGAGAGAGAGAGAGAGAGAGAGAGATATATATATATATATATATATTTAAAAAAAGAAGCCACGCAAGACGGAAGCCGTGGTCGGCAATGGGATTTCAAAGTGCAGTGGAAGTTTTGGTGAGTAGGATGCGACCATGGCTTCTGTCTCGTGTGGCTTCTTTTTTAAAAACAAAAAAATAAAAATAAAAAATCTAGGTGCAGCTGAGTTGTAAGTAATTTTATGGGTGTCACTGCCGCATAGAATAAGACAAGGATTATAATAGAAAAAATGAAAACATAAAAGATTGAGTCCTAGACGAGTCAAAAATTTAGAAACTGAATTGTACCAAGTCATAGTTAAAAAAATATGTTATAAGAGAGTTAAAAGTTGAAAGACTAAAAGCTTAATTTCTTCCAAATAATATATAAAAGATATGCACCTTACATGGTTATTGTCTGGACGAGAATAAAATTTGTGACACTTTATTGTGGCCTAATGTGATTTTGTGAAGGATTAACGGAAAAGAGATATTACGTTGCTCCATTAATGGTCACGAAATAGAGGAATACAGCTTTTAATTTTCGTTTTTTTAGGTTCTTTCTTTTTAAGAAACTGCTTTTGTTTTTTTATTTTTTTTAGTTTCTTCCACTTTGAGAAAGTGAAGACATGGAGTGCAAAGTTTGTCAAATAGAGGTTCATTTCTTTCCTATAAACGAAAAAAGATTTGCCTTGAACAGAAATAACAATACTTATTCATTCATTTTAGCTGACGCATCCCAAATACAAAAATGTAAACTTAATGGACTCTCACTCTGATGAAACGGGCGGAGTATGTGTTACACGTACTTACCACTATTATCTTCGTTAGTAGTTTTATAAAATTATTAGATATGATTATTCTTAGTTTAAAAAAATAGATATGATTATTCTATTTAAGCTATCAAGAGGCATTCAACTCAAAACAGTGTTTTGTAGCCAGTTCAAGAACTGCATCTTGTCTTGTGTTTAGTAAATCAGGATCGTAAGAGCCGTCCTGAGCCTAAAAGAGTATGACCAAAGAATTTTTTGTTGTTGCATATTTTCTATAAATCATTTTGTATTTTGTGTGAACAGTGCAGTAAATTGTCATGACTCAATTTGAGCCGGGATCGGCGTATTGACCAAGCCAATACAAGTACACTTAGTTTAACTCGCTTGGATTAAGACCACATTCACACCATACAACCTCAGAGTTTAAAGAAAATTAGCCTTCATTTGTATTAATTAAAACAAATCACAGTTTGCATACTGCAAGGTACCAATTTCAAAACAAATTAGCCAACATTAGTCAAGCATTATTTAAACAAACGTTCAACATAAATTTGAAGCTGACATGACACAAGAACACTAACCCCTCCATAGTAGCCATGACACCATGGGATACTACATCGTCATTATTCTAGCTTGTCCCACTTAACCTCTGTCCACAAAGTGCAAAAACAGAGCTCTCTATTCAATTGCATGCCGATCTGCAAAGTAATGAAAAAGGGGTGAGTTTATTATTGACTCATTGAATCACAAATAACAAAGTGTAAGGAAGTCAAGCAATGACATATTTTCAAGAAGAGAAGTTAAAACAAATATGATCAAAACCAAGTTCTAACATTAGCCAATAATCACAAGGCATTCAACTACAACTATCTTTTCACTTATACACCTCACATCACAATCTTTACTAGTGAATAGCGTTCCACCTACGTTACAGCATATTGTGTTTGTCTATATATCTATATATAAAAGTGTGGGGAACAGCTGACCACCTTAATTTATAGTACATCAAGTATACCTCTTACATGTATAAGCACGGGGAATAACCATCCAACACACATACATATATCCTCTTCCAGAGGAATAACCATCTCACCTAAATGTAGATATATAAATATCTATGTGTGCATATATCAGTAGCGTAGTTATGAAATCCAGAGGAGATAAAAGCTTCACTGCAGAAGTCGAACTCCCTTGTAAACAAACTGAAATCCAACAAATTATATATCCGACTTACGGAAGCCAACTTTTTAAACAGACAGAATTACAAGAAGATATCCTATATCTAAATCATCTCGAGTTTTGGTTGATGATTTCACTTCACTCATGCTTTTTTTATTATGGTATGTAATGAAGCTAGTCTATGCATATCAAGTTTCCTATTATGTTATGCCTTAACAGACTTCCGCTTCAGTGAACATATTAGTGAAGTTGTCTGAATTAGATATATATCCACTGTAAGAAGCCGATTTGAAATCCTAGTAGTGGAAATAATTGGATTCAAACTTATCAATAGAATTAAATATATTACAGGGCAGCATATTTTTTTTAAAAGCATCAAAGTCAAATTTAATAGATGAAATGTAAAAGAGAGATACATACCGATCAAGTAATAGATTATAGCCAGGTAATCTATTTCTCATGACTGGGATCCTTTGTAGATTCCAAATTCAATTGGGACAGCAGGAGGAGCACTTTGTCGACATCATGAGAAGTCTTGGACTCAGGATTCTGGGGAATAGATTGAATGATTGAAGACTCCTTCAATTTCTTTGTTGAAGGGAGTTGGTACTGGTCATCATCAATATTTCGTGACCTCTTTTTTTTCATACCTCCTTTCGATTTTGTTGTTGAAGAAAGCAGTTCGTGTACTCTGAGGCATATATTGGGCGAACTCCACATTCTTTGATCCAGCAGTTGCGCTCTTTAGAATTGCAATCATTGGTATAATAATTGCCCAACCGAAATGCAAATTCAAGCTCCTCATCATGACCTTTCCCCTTTCTTCGGAGTTTCTGTAGTATGACTTCACTGTAGAGGGGATCGTACCATAGAAAAACATTATCTGAATTCAATTTTACCATTGAATAGTGCCATCCAAATGGACCGTTCAAATAGTTACCATATTTCCAACTCTCATCAGACGATAAACTCAGGTCATGTAAAGAGAAAGAACATGACGAGTGACATTCATGCCTTTCTTTTGAGGAGAACTGGGGTATAACAAAGCAGAAAATGAAACCCTTTAAGTTGTCAAAATCCAGAGCAAACCGAACACTGATCGAGACTTTTGAAAATTCATACTTTATCATTGAACTTTTATAAGTAAACCATTCTGGAATAATACTTCCTTCAAAATTGCCACCTTCTCCTTGATTCAAGGAGAAAGTAGCATATTTTAGGATTCCATGAAATGAATTCTCATCAGCATCATGACAAGTCTCTTTTTGGGTACCCAAGTTTGATTGCAACAATTCCATTTCTTGAATGAAGTTGCGATATTTCGAGGCATATATTGGCAAGACTCCACATTCTTCAATCACATCATCAGCATCCCCACTATCTGCATCAAGACAGAATTTAAATAGCACCTTTGATCGATAATTGGTGTTTTTATCGTCCTTCTTGTTATGGAAGCCGGTGAATGTGCAAGGTAGACTCCGCAGAAGAACTTGATGTGAATCTAAATTTGTCATGTTTAGGCTAAAGCTACTTGAAATCCATGGCCGCAAATCATCACCAACATACAGTTCGCATAAAAAGTTAGTGGAAGTGCGTTGAAGAACAGACCACCAAATGAAGCCAATTAGGTCGCTAGTGGGGAAAGGAAGCTCAATAGTTATATTTTTGGAGGCCTCTGCTACCCGATTCAATGTAAACGGCTCTGGAGCTTTTCTTCCGGAGTAGCGAATGTAATCTTCTTTTTGTGCGTATACTAGTCGGCTCAATGAGGAATAAGCACTTTCCATAGCATACGTTTCCACTGCTATGCAACCTTTGCCATAAATTTTTTCAAGGAACGGTGGTAGCTCTGGCAGAGAACGAAGTCTTCTACAATTGCTCAAGTCAATTTCTTGTAGATTTGAAAGATGCTTGATGCCAGCAGGGAGTTCATACAATTGTTCACAACCATTAAGAATAAGTCGTTCAAGATTTTTGAGATAGCTAACCGAGGAACAGAATGTTGAACCCGGCGTTATTTCACCTGGCAGAGAACGAAGTCTTCTACAATTGCTCAAGTTAATTTCTTCTAGATTTGAAAGATGCTTGATGCCAGCCGGGAGTTCATGCAATTGTTCACAATCATTAAGAATAAGAATTCTAAGATTTTTGGGACAGCTAACCGAGGAACAGAATGTTGAACCCGGCGTTATTTCATCCGTCGACAATGAAGCTTCAGTATGAGAAATGAATTGTAGTGTCGTCAATGATGTGCATTTGCCGGCATCTAATACTCCAATGGATGGAGGAAGCTCGGGTAAAGATTGAAGGTCCTTGCAACCGCTTACATTAAGATCGTATAGCCTTGGGAGATGCTTGATATTGTTTGGAAGTTCAGTCAAATTGCAGGTCCCGCTCAAATCAATTGTTTCTAGAGATAGCAAAGCATCAAATAAGACATGGAGCTTTGACTTATCAATTATTCCTCCTCCACAATCATAAAGACAAAGCACCTGGAGAGATCTCATGTAACAGATGTCATTGATCGGAAGATTCTTTAATGTTGAGCCGTTGACATAGAGCCACTTGAGTTTCTCCATACGCCCACTTGAAAAGTCCAATATCTCGACACCTGTTCCTTCTAAGCTTAAATCCTCCATTTTGTCTGAAGAGAATGAAAATTCCTTGAGTCTAGAGCAACCATAGACATCTAGGTGTAAGAGAGATTTTGATTGACTCTCACATTTCAAACTTTCTAGGCTTCGGCAGCCACAAAGGTTCAAATCACTCAATCTTGGGAGAGATAAAATTGATGGATGAAGATGCCGCAAACTTTCACAATATGTCAGATCAACCTGTTCAAGACTTTGGGCTGTTGACAAATCTCTCACTTCTATCAATTGGTTGCACCCATAAAGGTTTATCTCCCTTAAATTCACAAAGCTCTGCAACAATTAAAAAGAGAAATATTACATGAGAAGCAAGAGTCTCAAATTTCAATTAAATTATAAAGAAAGAAATTAAAACTTTTAATTGTTCGTTTACCTGCATGCCATCCCATGGTTTTTCAAGGTTGCTACCTTGCATGAGAAGTTCGACTAGTTTCTCTGCACAAAATGACAATGGTAGACACTTGGAAAATGGATTTAGTTTTGAGAGCGATTTTGATTGACTCTCTGTAACCAAACTCTTTAGGTTTTTGCACATCCCAAGATCCACAAACTTTAATCTCGGAAGAGATAAAATGGATGGATGAAGATGGCATAAACTTTCACATGCGAAAAGATCAACCCATTTGAGTCTTTCAGCGGCTGACAAATCTGGCAACTCTATCAATTTTATAGATTCCCGAAGGTTGATATTCCTTAAATTCACCAAGTCCTGCAACAATTAAAAAGAGAAATATTACGTAGGAATCAAGAGTGTTAAATTTGAATCAAATTGTAAAAACGAAAAAATTATGAAACTCGTATTTGTATGTTATACCTGCTTGCCATCCCATAGTTTTCGAAGGCAGCTATAGGGCATGTGAAGTTCAACTAGCTTCTCGGCACAAAATGACAACGGCAAAGACTTTAAAGGAAAATTGTCCCACCAAAGATGCATTAACGAACTGGGAAATGATTGAAGTCCTGAAGGAAGATTCACAATGCACGATCTTTTATCCTCACGTACGCGTGAATAGAGATTCAGAAACCTTAAATTTGTCATCTTTCTAAAGACATCAGCACTCAATTTTAAATATTTAATTTGAGACAAATCTAAACTTATGCCTTGAATTGCACCACTTCCCTGAAAAACACAAAAGCCCAAAAGAAAATAAATAAATTGCTTTATATTAACAATTTCTTTTCATTCATTTTCAAGTGTTTAATTAGAAAGGTAAATATTTTTCTTACCCGATTATTTTCTAGCACATCACGGATCTCATCAGGATTCCGTAGTCGACTACGTCCTCCAGGATTTTTCTCATTCTCTTGGCGAACAATTTCAAAAGCCATCCATTGTATTAAATCATGCATCCATACCGCACCATGACTATAACTTATCAACGCCTTATCCACAAGAATTCCCAAACCAATTCTTGCATGAAAGCCAAAGCCCTCTAGCGTTGCTGCTACATACTCTCCCCATTCACCTTTAAAAAAAAAAGCAATGTCTAAAAATATCTCCTTCACTTCATGATCAAGTCCATCGTAACTCAATTTTAACACATCTTGAATATCTTTATTGGCCATCCGTTCTAATTTGTTCAACGCACTTACCCATTGATTTATAGGTCTGGAATGTAGAAACGAACCCAAAACAGTTAAGGCCAATGGGATGCCTTTGGCATAAGCAAGTGCTCTTTCAACCAGTTCTTCATATTCACTTTCATAACCAACTTTGTGGAAGGCTTTGAGGTTGAAAAGCTCAAGTGAATTGTTGTAGCTCAATGCCTCAGCCTCATGTATTCTCTCAACTCTTCCATTTAGCACATGCTTATCTCTACTTGTTATGATGACTTTACTACCATGTCCCAAACAAGGAACTTCACTTTTCAACTCATCTAACTGCTGTGTGGTGCTAACATCATCAAGTACAATCAAAACTTTTCTACTATTGAGCCTTCCAAGAGATGTATCTAGTTCTCGGCAAAGTTCATCACGGATATGCTCTAACCTATACTCTTCATACTTTTCCCTAAAATTTTTCAAGAAGCAGCAACTATCAAATTGAGAGTGGAGCTTGGCAAACACAACCTTAGCCATTGTTGTTTTGCCTATCCCGCCTATCCCCCAAATCCCAATTGTTGAGGATTCTTCTAGCAACGACATAATATGATTCAAATTCTCATCAATTCCAATAATATCTTCTAGTACAGTTGTTAGGGACCCACGGTTTAGTTTTTTGTTGATGTCCGAGACAATATTTTGAATGAGTTCTACTTCATCCCTATTATAAGAAAAAGAATTACTCAAGAAAGTATTAATGCATCAAATGAAACTTAAGGAATGGTTTAAATAAAGTTATAACTAATTGATCGCAGTTTCTTCCTTCGGTGACATGGTAAGATAATTATTTTATAAGTGACAAATTTCTATAGAGTTTCATCAAAATTGTGTGTATATTTTAATTTCCCCCGTTTTCAAAATTATCAAGTAGAATTCTATTAAGATTTCATCGATTCCTACTCTGGTAAACAGGACATTTGTGAATAATTATAGAGATAAGATGTTATATACTGTTTGTTTCAGGGAACAAGCTTTTATAACTTTGAAAATTACCAACAGATGCCGTAAAATCTATCGTTTTTGTGAAATTTAGAAATATGTGCAAGTTTCATTTGATCATAAGAAATAGGGAGCACACATGCAGGGTAGAGCCCCAGCCAAGAATAAGCAGGCTACATTTTGCAGCCTCTTACCTGATCTTTCTTGTAGAATCCCTAACTATTTTGAGATGGGTAAGAATGAGTTAGATGCAGGGTGGGCTTCCCTATCTAAATAGTGATGCCTTGTCTATGTGTGAAAAAAAAATCTATACTAGCACAGAAAGATTTCACAGAAAAATTGTCAAACTCAAACCAGCGGAACATATGAAATTTCACGTTCCTTCTGTCTTTCATTTAGTCTTTCCAAATTTCACATTCACATCAGTTCCAAACATCATAATATAATATATTAATATTACATTATATACATATATATATATATATATATTCAAGCAGGGTTAAACGGGCAGAGCAACATGCTTTATTCAACACTCGATCCTGCCCATATTAGCTCAGCTTGAAAGTACTCTGTTTTTTTTTTTTTTTTGGGTTTCTTCTTTTTCTTTCAGACTGGACCGGGATTATTTTTTTTCTGGACAGAACGAACACCCCTGTTAAGAAATGTATACATAATTTACTCTGCTATATATGAGTTATTCGTATATTCTTAATGACAATTAATTAAAGAAGGGAAGAACATTTATTTTTTTAAAAAAAGTAAAATCTTTACTGGTGATCTTATTTTTCCAATACACATAGCATCTTGATTTTTTTAGTGGTAAAATTATTGGTAAAATTACACTACTAAAATGATTAAATGCTAAATATACCTGAAAAATAAATCAAAAATAAAATTCACAGTTGCCAAAAAAGCAACCTTAGAGGCGAAGTATCCAATTTTGAGATGACACCGTTTAAATAACATTTTCTTCATATAACCCCAATAAATTAAAGAAATTAATTTTATACTCGTCGGGTACTATTGATAAAAGAGAAAATATTATTTTTGTCCTATTTATAAGTCACTTTATTAAATTTTTAGCATGGATATACCATTTTATCTTTTATTTATTATAAAGATTTTTTTAAAAGATATATATTAAATAAAAATAGTATTAAAAAGTTATTATACTCCTCCGGTCCTTATTATAAGACTCAATTTGACTTTTTATTTGGTCCTAATTATAAGACCCAATCCATTTTCTCTCTTATATTTATGCATTTTTTTCCAAGATAATCCTTCTAATAATGATAGTTTTAGCCAATATACTTAATTAGCAAGGATATTTTAGGAATGACAACACTTATTTATTATAAATAACCAACTTAACTTCCTTAATCTCCTCAAATAAGTCAATTGAGTCTTATAATTAGGACCGGAGGAGTATTTTAATAAAAAGTTAGTTACCATTTCAGGTTTTTATTAATTTGAACAAAGAATGCTAGAAGTTCCTTAAACATCAAATACTCACTGCCAGACCTGTTAATTACTTGCCAGGAAAAAGCAATTTCTACGATGACGAAGATCAATCAAAGGAAATAATAAAAGCATGAAACTCTCAAGTCATAATTGCTAATGCAGCTGTGATTCAAAGATTGAGACTTATTAGAGAATGAAAAGTGACCTGTAGTTGCGGGAGTCCCATCCTGCTAGACTTGCAATCTCAAAAAGTGCTTGTCTCCACTCCTCCACCTTCTCTTGGTTTTTCTCCAAATGCTCTGTGAATGCTTTCTTATAAGTTCCTTTCTGATTGCGCACATGAGATGGGTCGATTTCGTAGAAGATAGGAACAACAGTCTGTCTCTGCTGTTGTTTGCAGCAAAGGATCTGAAGGAGCTCATCTAAACACCATTTGGAGGAGGCGTAGTTTTCAGAGAAGACCACCACAGAGATGGATGAATCCTTAATTGCTTCCATGAGTGATTGAGAGATGCCATCGCCTTTTGGGAGCTCATTATCAATGTATGTCTCAATATTTTTGCAGCACAAGGCATTATGGAGATGGCTGGTGAAGGATCTGCGAGTGTCCTCTCCTCTGAAACTCAGAAACACATCATATTTCTTGGAAGAAGAAGATGATGGGGAAGCTATGGGAAACATGGTATTCTGATTGTTCTCTCGGATCTCTCTCTATCTTCTTTGCTGAGAAATGGCAAAAGTGAGCTGATGATGGAGTATATATATAGCAGCGGCTAGACTTTACTCACTTTTTCAAGTCTTCAGAGCCAAAATGACACGGCAACTGATATTTTTACTCTTTTCACATTTGAATTAACAAATTTCATTCCCATCCTAACCGCACCACCTTTCTTTTATCTTTCGCATTGGTAAACTTTTACATCCATCAACTATGATCGCTGTGAATCAACTATCTTATGCTTTCGTTTATTAACGTAAGATCTAGTTTGCATGCAGTATATCTTATATTAGGGAAAAAAAGGAGGTGTATATGTTATAAATGATAATTTGTGTGAAGCCCAAATGAAAACATTATTATCTATGACCCATAAATAATGACTATCTGTCACTTTTATTGATAAAAACGGGGTAGAATGATATAATAATTATTCTTTTCGGTTTTTCGATTTAGACGAAAACGTCATGACAACGTTGTCCCTCCCTCATACGATGAATTACAGGGAAAGGTCGTACCTTCAATGGTTTGTGTGTGATTAAGTCGTGTTACTCTTTTGCGTGTGAATGGCTTGTACGTAAAAGATAATGTAGATTGTTCATGCCAATTGCTTTGTTACTTCTCGGCAACTTCCCCCTACTTTTTTGGGACCAGCAAACTTCCCCCTACTTAACGTAGCTAGGTGGAACGTTCCCATCAAAATTCGAATGCTCAACTTTCACTAATTGATGGTAGGGACATTCTTGTTACTAACTTCTATTTTTTATCAGGGTTACTTAACTAATTTAAATATGTTAAATAATAAATAAATTATTTAATTATAGTAAACATGACATTTTTTTTAAAAAATATTTTTTTATAGAATATTAGATTATATACATCTATTTATAATATAAATAAATTAGTTTAAAAAATAATAAATATGATAGACATATTAAGATCTTATCTATAATATCAAATCTAACTCCCGATTAGTTATTATATCAAGAACTGAATAGAGTAATTGTTAATGTTGATATATAGGGTCAATTCTGTTTGAAATTGTGTTAAGTGATGGGTTCTAATATTTGTTAGTGGTGATAGGGTCAGTTATAATGATGGGTTCTATTATATTGTAATGCTGCTTGTACTGTAACAAAACAAATTGGAACATATAAGAGACCCTGTTGCCAAATTAAAATGCACAAGGTTTGAGAACCAATACACAACAACAATGCAAAAGCCTCATCAACACCGGCTGATCATCTACGAGAATAATTATCACAGTTACTATAATTAATATGACAAGTTGGCTTGTGCCTCATATATATTTTAAAAAAAAAAGTGGTGAAGATGTAAAAATACATGTAAACTTTTTATTGTTTTCAAATTAGGGGCATTTTGATACTTTCACAGTACTAGCATAGGTCCCACGGCAAAAAATAACAGTTATTAGTCAAATTTAATGGTGATATCAATTTTTTTTTTTTTTGGTTTTGCAAATTTATCCCTGCTTTTGTACTTCCGAAAAGATTATAGTGGTGAGTATACTTTGGGTAAAAATTTATAGGTATTTTGGCACGTTCACTATTTTAAGTACAATATAACATTATCACTTCTGTGAATTTTTGAAACACACCCTTTTATTTTTGGCCTTTTCTCAACCTTTTTTTTTCAGATTTTACATAGAATGATTTCTATTTGTTTATTTTTGCCCATTAAATATCTTGACCTTATGTTTCTTTTTGTTGGTTCAATTTAACTTGACATGGGTTTACGTGTTAAACGGATTGATAAATATCAAGAATTAATGATTCACTAGACCCTCTAGATCTAATTTGAATTGAAAGAATATTTTAATTTTAAATATAAAAATTTAATTTACTTTATCTTTTAAATTTATAATTAAAGGAGGAGATTTCTATTAATGCGGTGGTTTTTAATACAAATTATTAAAAGAGTATTTAGGTAAATCCACAAATATTTTCTTGAAATAATTAATAAAATTACCTAACTCCTATATGGAAAATGGAAGCGAGTATATGCTTCTTTTTTTTTTGCGGCACATTAATTATGAAGTCAAGTCTTCGGGAGAATAACATTTATCATGAAAGCTCCCACGTAACTAAGGTCAGGAAAAAAAAAAAGAAAAATGAAAGCTCCCACGTAACTAAGGTCCAACAATATGTGTGGCCTACGCTGAAAAGTGAAAAGTTCATGTTGATGCTTTCATGCAATTGCTTTGCTATTTCACTGCAACTTCCCCTTGGTGTGGCTTGGAGGAATAACAATTACTCTGTTACTTCTCTGCAGCTTTCGCCAACTGACTGTAGTGTCAGAGTTTTAATTGTTAGAGATGGTAGGGTCTATTTTGTTTGAAAGCGTGTTAAAAAATAAATTATATTATATTTCTAATCTTTAATATAAAAGTTTGTTTAATTTTATTTTAATTTTAAATATAAGATTCTAATATAGTTTATCTCTCATATTTATTTACTTTTTTTCAAGATAGTTTTTATAGTAATGTTAATTCTAACTAATACATTTAATTAGTAAGGATATCCTGAAAAAACAATAGATATTTATTATAAACAACTAATTTAACAAATTTTCTTAATCTATTTAAATTAGTTAACTAGCTCTTATATTAATAATTAAAAGTAGTAATTAATTTCTGTAGCTTTCAAGACCAAAACAATTTCTGTTATTTAGAGCTCAAGTCTTTGGCAGAATTGCATGGCTGGCTTCCATATTAAAATGGTGCATATCCTCACTGGAAAAGTTGCGAATGGGGGGAAGAATAAATGACCCGCCATGAATTATTAGACCGAGTGCTTGGGCTAATAATATACACTGCACAATGATATACAAACCTGTGGGAAGTTGAAAACTCCTTCGAATCATTTTGGATTTACTTTAAATATAAAATTAAAATGTGTTTTTAACTATTAGCAATCCTGAAAACAAGACACAGTTTTGTTATTAAAAAAAAAACCCTCATAATCAGTGTCTCTTACCATGATCGGCAATCTAACCTAATGAAAAAATTGAAGATCATTTTCCAATTACAAAGTCACGCGCACACATATTCTGGTTTCAGTACATAACTTCCTAAATGCAGAGAGAAAAAGAAAGCAAGCACAAAAAAGTGAAGAAAGCAATTATTTTGAAAGAAACCAGAAGAAATTCCAACTCATCAGACTTAACCATTAAGCAGCAGCATCCGTCGAATCTTACTGTTAGCTTTTCCTGGCCGAGAATGATGACTAAATACATATATTTTGTCAAACTGCAATGATGAGAGGATGTAATAATATGAGTCAATAGATTTTTGGGGTATAAAATTAGTTAATAGATATTAATGATTGGGTATATGGGGTTGGCATCAGAAACAAGATATGTAACCAAGCGGTAAGCTTTTTTAGCCACGAACTACATGAGTCTTGATTTCTCTAAAAGACATATAGGTACTAAGTTTTTCTCCTAAGTCTAGTCTAATTTTATAAAAAATTTATTTTTTTCTTTTTGTAAATAAAAAGTTTTTTTTTGGTTTCTATCTCTATGTTTTTTAGGGTAATTAAAACATAAAAAAAGGTCATAATAATTTTGAGTAGCTGACTTAGGGTAACCATTCTCTTAAATGAGTGTTGTGGTATGCCTAACACTTTTTTCACACACAATTGACTCTTGAACCCTATTCGGTTTTCCTAAATTATTTTTTTATTTTCAAAATTAACCTTCTAAAATTTTAGTAGCGGCTTCTCTTTTTTTTCCCCCCTTTTTATGAGATGATCAAGATTCGGACGCAACAGTCATGAGTCACTAGATAAGTCTAGATCTAATTTGAATTGAAGGAATATTTTAATTCTAAATATAAAAAGTTAATGTATTTTATCCATCAGATTTATAATCTTCTTGTTACACTATTAATGTGATAGTTTTCAATAGAATTATTAAACAAGTATTTAGATAAATCAAACACATTTTTTTTTAAATAATAAACTCAATTCTATAAATTACTTACGTAACTCTTATATTTAAAATTAGAGGGAGTGTAGGTTATTTTTCTGGGGCAAAGTAATTATGAAGTCAAGTCTTTGGGAGAATTACATTTGCGTGTGAATGCATCTGTGTAACTAAGGTCCGACAAATGTGCGGCCTACGCTAAAGAAGTTGACATTTATGCCCTCATGCCAATTGCTTTGCTATTTCATTGCAACTTCCTCTGAGGAATAATAATTACTCTGTTACTTCCCTGCAGCTTTCACCAAGTGATGGTAGGGTCAGAGTTCTAATTATTAGAGATGGTGGGGTCAATTGTGTTTGAAAGCGTGTTAAAATTCTGATTAATATGTGTTACTTTTTGGACCAAAACAGTATCTGTTGTTTAGAACTCAAGCCTCTGGAAGAATTGCATGGTTGGCTTCCACATCAAAGCGGTGCATATCCTTATTGGAAAGGCTGTGAATGGACGGAAGAATAAATGACCAGTCATGTACTATTGAGAGTTGCAGCATGAAGATTGCTGGTGAAGTTGCTGCGGGTTTCGGCTCTAAAACTTACGAACACATCATATTTTTTTGGAGCATTCGGCCTAGAACCAGAGCTTGGGGAAGCAGAAGCCATTGCAGTTTGTTTCAAAATGCAGAAAGAACTGTTTACGCACATTCTTGGGAAGAAGTGATGAGATGATGGGGCATGGTAGCGAAAGACTTGACACACCTTTAATTCTTCAGACCCAAATGAACATCACTTGTGACATGACTTTTAATATATGAAATTGGATGGATGGAACAGAAAGTGAATATGGCCAGCTGTTGAGAACAAGATAAAATTATTAAAATTTGAATTAAGGTATTATGTTTAAAATCAAAATAAATTCATTAACTAGTTTCAGATTAGAATGATTATTTTTTAGAAAGATGAATGTATTTGAGGAACTGTATCACTGTTTTGTAAGAATGGATCCCTTTTTAATAACCACAAATCTAAATATCCCATATAAGCTTTAATCTGTAACTGTTTAACATTTGTAGACATTATTGCTTGTAAGAGTTTTATATAGTATATATAAAAATAAATTTAAAAATAATCCTTGACATGGTGGCTTTGTTTAATGAGGGAACCGTTGGCAAGTTGCTGTGAAACTTCACGTAAGTTTCACGACCTATTTAAATTAATAACTTTTTTGTTAATATGACAAATCACGCGGTTTATTGTGATGAACAAAAAGTTAGCCCGCATGTGAATTGGCTCACTTATGCTTAACAGGTAGCAGATTGACCAGTGATCTAACTTTTGTGCTTTGGGCTAGGTTGTCATGTGAAGAAAATAAAAAGACTGTTTTTGAAGAACTGGTATGAGTTCCTACTCCCGATTTGAGAGCTTTTGTGCAATTTCGAGGGACCTTTTTAATATTAATTGTGCTCTGTGGGACCTGAGTATAATTTTTCCAATTTAAAATGCACAAGGTTTGAGAACCAATACACAGAGCAATAATGCAAAAGCCCCACCAACACCAACCGATCATCTACTAGAATAATTACCACAGTTACTATAATTAAATTGAAAGGTGAAGGTGTAATAAAAGTGCCTATAAACTTTTACTTAAAGTGCATCCATTACTGTAACCTTTGCGGAGGTGCAAAAGTATAATAGTATAATAAAATTTAATTTTTTTAAAAAAACTAGAATAATTAATTTATTTATACGTTTATGGGTACTTTTGTAGAATCATCGTTTAAATTCATTGAGTAAGTATTTTCTGTTAATGTGACCTATGATGTTAACATTTAGTAACTAAAAATATACTTTCCGTATTTAAGAGACTAAATTAAAACTTGATGTAAATTTAAAAGACTAAACATATATATTAACCATAAAATTAATAGCATTAATTATCATAGTATAATAAAATTTAATAGAGTTTATCTGTTAAAACTGGAAGAATTAATTCATTTGTATGGTTATTGGTACTTTTACAAATGTAAAAAAACATATGATATTTGGCGTACCTTGATTAAAAAGTTTATAAGTATTTTTATACTTTCATTTTTTTTTTGTTGGAATTATTGGCATTTTAATACTTCCATAACATTAACGTGGGTCCTGCCGCAAAAAATAATGGTCTTTAGTCAAATTTAACGGTGATATTATTTTTTCTCTGATCTTGCAAATTTATATGTACTTTTGCACTTACGAAAAGATTATAGTGGTGAGTGTATTTTGAGTAAAAATTTATAAGTATTTTAGCACGTTCACCATTTTTAGTATAATATAATATTATGACTTTTGTGAATTTTTGAAACACACCCTTTTATTTTTGGCCTTCTCTCAATCTTTTTTCAGATTTTATGACTTCTATTTGTTTCTTTTTGCTCATTACTTATCTTGACTTTATGTTTCTTTTTGTTGGTTCAATTTAACTTGAAATGGGTTTGCGTGTTTAACGGATTGATAAGTATCAAGAACTAATAATTTATTAGACTCATCTAGATCTAATTTGAATTGAAAAAATATTTTAATTTCAAATATAAAAATTTAATTTACTTTATCTCTTAAATTTATAATTAAAGGAGGATATTTCTACTCCCTCCGTCTCTAATTATAAGATCCCCTTTTTTGAATGGATTTGTCCCTTTTTATAAGGTCTCTTTTCAATTTGTCTAAACATTTAATGTATTGTTACATATTTTATCTCTAATAAATTCTCATGTAATTCTCTCTCCATACATTCTCTTTCTATTTATGTCATTATTACTCTCTTATATTTATTAAGGGTATATTTGAAAAAAAATTATATTTGTTAAATATTAATTATTTTTAACTAATTTTAACTGTTTTATTAAAAAGCACAATTTGACTATAAAGTTTTTATAATTAGAGACGGAGTAGTATTACATTTTTATGAAAGCTTATTCCGGTCGGAACAAAAATGGAAAGCTTCTACGTAACTGGGGTCCAACAAAACGCGTGGCCTACGCTGGAAGCGGAGTATCCAATGCATGCAATGATTTTGTGAAGACTGAAGAGGCTTTACCCACCTTTGCCTCCGCCGTGTAGTCTGCAACGGCGTCCACTCGGGGTTTAAAAGAAAATTGTGCTAGAAAATATAATCATTTTAGTTATGTTGAACATTTTCTAGCTAAGACTTATTATTTTCAGATAAATTATTATTATTTTTAATTTATTTATATATTATTTTATATTATGTATTAGAAAAGTTTTTGTTAATATTAAGTTTAGACTTTTTATTTGTTAGTCAAGACTCGTCGTTTCCAGATAAATTATTATCAAACAAGAATAAAAGAGTTAATATATATTATTTTTTGTATTATAATATTAAAAAATATTTGTGGCCCAATATTTTTTTTTGTTGCCTCAAATAATTAGGGGGTGGTGGGATCAAATCCCACCCCACTGCTTTCTTCAAATAATTTCTCATGGAAAAAAAAGTCTTCTTGATTTAACGTGAAATGAGTGATTGATAAATATCAAGAACTCATGATTTATTAGATGCCGTCTAGATCTAATTTGAATTGAAGGAGTTTTTTAATTCTAAATATATAAATTCAATCTATCTTATCTTTTAAATTTATAATTTTCTTTTTACACTATTACTGTTATAGTACATGGGGACTTCTATTAATGTGGTAGTTTTCAATACAATTATCAAGGGAGGATTTAGGTAAATCAAACACATTTTTTAAAATAATAAACTTAACTCCATAAATTAGTTACACAACTCTTACATTTAAAATTGGAGGGGGTATATGTTTTTTTTTTGGGCACAATAATTTTGAAGTCTAGTCAATGGGAGAATTACATTTGCATGTGAAAGTTTCTGCTTAACCAACGTCCAATAAAATGTGTGGCCCGCGCTGAAAAGATGGTGTTGATGCTTTCATGTACCCATTGCCTTGCTAATGGGGTTTGGAGGAATAATAATTACTCTGTTTCTTCCCTGCAAATTCATAATTTTTTGCCCAAATTATTTTTATTGTTTACAAATTAGTTATATATATATATATATATATCTTATATTAAGAATTGGAGGTAGTATTATTAACGGAATGCATCGGCCTCCATATTGGACTGGTCCACATCCTGAACCGAGAAGTTGTGCGTAATGGATTGAAAATTCCCATCGTTGTCTGGATGTGAAAAATATAGAGAGAAAAGAATACCCAAAAAGAAAACTTTAAAAATAATAAATCCTTTTAGTATTGCAAAAAATTTTCTTCGCAATATTTTTCTCCGTGTTTTTTTTCCCTTTTCTCTCATTATTTTTCTCTTATTTCTTCCATCCAAACCTAGCCTTCATGTTATATTAGATCAGGCGATACATCCACAATACAAGGATTTGATGTCTAGATCTCATTTAAATTGAAAGAGTATTTTAATTCCAAATATAAAAATTTAATGTATTTTATCCATCAAATTTATAATTTTCTTGTTACGCTATTGTTTTCAATACAATTATTGAAGGAGTATTTATGTAAATCAAACACATTTTTTTAAATAATAAACTTAATTCCATAAATTACTTACATAACTCTTATATCTAAAATTGGAGGGAGTATATTTTATTTTTCTGAGGCAAAGTAATTGTGAAGTCAAGTCTTTGGGAGAATTACATCTGCATGTGAAAGCTTCTGCGTAACTAAGGTCCAATAAAATGAGGGGCCTACGCTGAAGAAGTTGACATTTATGCCCTCATGCCAATTGCTTTGCTATTTCATTGCAACTTCCTCTGAGGAATAATAATTACTCTGTTACTTCCCTGCAGCTTTCACCAAGCGATGGTAGGGTCAGAGTTTTAGTTGTTAGAGATGGTGGGGTCAATTGTGTTTGAAAGCGTGTTAAAGTTCTGATTAACATGTGTTATTTTTTGGACCAAAACAGAACTCAAGTCTTTCGCAGAATTGCATGGTTGGCTTCCACATCAAAGCGGTGCATATCCTCATTGGAAAAGTTGTGAATGGATGGAAGAATAAATGACCAGTCATGTACTATTGAGAGCCGCAGCATGAAGATGGCTGGTGAAGTTGTTGCGGGTTTCGCCTCTAAAACTTACAAACACATCATACTTTCTTGGAGCATTCAGCCTAGAGCCAGAGCTTGAGGAAGGAGAAACCATTGCAGTTTGTTTCAAGGTGCAGGAAGAACAGTTTACACACTCTTTCTACCGCCGCTTCAATAGACTTGACTCAGTCTTTAAGTCTTCTGAGCTAAATGACACGGCAAGTCGGCAATTGATACCCCCCCCCAATGATACTTTTTAGTCTTTTCGTGTTGGAATACAATTCCTATCCCCCCCCCCCAAAAAAAAGAAAATCTTACCTTTGTTTCTGGCCCTGGATAATTTGGACTTGTGAATAAAGTGGATGCATTTTATAGATAATAATTTGAGCAGGATCCTGATGAAAACATCACCATTTTAACATAGTTTGATTGATACAGTATTATTTATGACCTACAAATAGTAATGCTTATGAAGTCTAAGTCTTTCGGGAAATTGCAAAAGGTTGTGCGTAATTAAGGTCCAACAAAATGTGTGGCCTACCTTTAAAAGTTGATATTGATGCTTCACGCCAATTGCTCTGTTACTTCTCTGCAATTTCCTGTCTGATTAACATGGCCGGGTGGAATAATAATACTCCTTTCATTTTGATTCATAATTCTTTTTCAAAAATTACAGAAGTGTCCAATTTTATCATTATTTAAAATCATTTGATGTAACTTTTTAAAAAAATGAATTAACATTAACAAAATATAATATAAAGCATATTCAAAAACTTTAATGTAAAACTCACTTTGAAGGAGTAAGAGCTCACTCTCTGTTTTCTTTGCTTTGTAAGAGCTCACTCTCTGTTTTCTTTGCTTTGTTTTCATCCATAGACACCAACGTGTTCACCCGTCAAAAGCAAACTTATCTTGTTCACCTGACAAAATTTTCACTGACATGGAGTTTATAAAATCGTCATTTCCCCTGCAATGGACTTACTCAACTGATGAAAAAGGAAAAAAAAAATCCAAAATTCACTTCCTTATGACAAATAGAAACACCGACCGATCATCTACAAGAATGTTTACGACGTCCGCTTAGAGTTTAAAAAAATGATACTGTCTGTTGTTTTAAATATAAAAGATAGATAATTAATTTTAAAATATTAAGAAAATTAGCTAAGTTTGTGTTGACTTTTGTAAACTATTCTATTTAATCATATATTGGAACTATCCTTAATGAAAATCCTTTATCATCAATAGAAATTTTTTGGAGAAAAACTATAAACTTGAAAAACAAAGTGGATTGAGATTTTAAATTTAAGATCAAACAAAATAGATATAATAATTTAATGATGATTTTCAGTAATATTTTATAGAAAAGATTTTAGAAAAAGAACTCTAAAATTATTAGAGTTTTAATTTTAATTGTTAGAAATCGTAGGGTCAATTGTGTTTGGAAGCGTGTTAAAGTTCTGATTAATATGTACTCCTCCGGTCCTTATTATAAGATCCAATTTGACTTTTTATTTGGTCCTAATTATAGGATCCAATCCATTTTGTCTCTTATATTCATGCATTTTTTGCAAGATAATCTTTCTAATAATGATAGTTTTAGCCAATATACTTAATTAGCTAGGATATTTTAGGAATGACAACACTTATTTATTATAAATAACCAACTTAACTTACTTCCTTAATCTCCTCAAATAAGTCAATTGGGTCTTATAATTAAGACCGGAGGAGTATTACTTTTTGGACCAAAACAATATTTGTTATTTAAAACTCAAGTCTTTGTCAGAATTGGATGGTTAGCTTCCATATTAAAGTGGTGCATGTCTTCATTGGAAAAAGGTGTAAATGGCGGGAAGAATAAATGACCCGTCATTTACGGTTAATTTGTGAAATTGGACGGATGGAATAGAAAGTAAATATGGCCAGCATACGTGAAGGGCTGGTGCTCCGGCAGCTTTCGGGAAAGGAAGGTTTTGCATCTGGCCATTTGATGAGTGAAAGTGGGTGCTATAATTTAGTGAATTACTATAGCAACTTGGTGATTTCTGATTTAAATATGTTTTATTTCTCATTTTTTAAATCTCCACAGCTAATTGAGTGCTAACTATAACATAAACGTTCATTTAGCTTAATAAAATCCCCCCCCCCCCCAAAAAAATCAATCCAAGCAACTTCACTTTTATTTACATAACAAATGACCAAAACTCCATTTTGCTGACCAAAAACGTAAAAAACTAAAACAAGTAATTAAATACTAACATACTCATGTGATATCCATTATTACTACTACTACAGATATAATCATTAATAGGCAAATAATTGATTTATTCTTTAAAAAATTTTACAGGACTAAAATCTTGGAATATATATATATCTTTCTTGTAAATTGCATAATTTTCAACACTTAATTGAAATTTTAAGTTGCAATTTTGGGTGAGGTTGTACTTTTGAGCAGGCATATATACTACCTTGATCTTAAATATAAAAATTAGATAGCTAATTTTTAAATATTAAAAACTTCTTTAAGTTAGTTGTTTATAGAAAAAAAAATGTATGTTATTTTTCCTCGAATATCTCATCTAATTAGTTATATATATGCATTATATAATTAATTTGGGGAAGAATTATACCGAAAAAATATGGATTAAGGTGTCATATTTAAAATCAAAATAAATTTCTCAACTAGTTTCAGATTAGAGTGATTATTTCTTAGAAAGATGACTGTATTTGAGGAACTATATCACTGTTTTGTAAGAATAGATCTTTTTCTAATAACCACAAATCTAATTATCCCATATAAACTTTAATCTGAACCGTTTAATATTTGTAAACATTATTGCTTGTAATTAGAGTTTTAATAGTACTCAAAACCTAACTCATACAAACTTTTATGTATAAAAAAGAAAATCATAACAAATTCAAGCGATTAATATTACGCAACTTACGGATTTGGAATCACCATTCAGGTTTCGGTTGCCCCACCCCCAAACAAAAACACACACTGGCAAGGATTAAAGAATAAGGAGAATGCTTCACTTTCTGATTTTGTTTCAATTACAAGTAGGTATTTGTTAGTTGTTACTTGTTACCCCTCTAATCTTCAATATAAATTCTTATTAATTAATTTACACAAATCATTAATTAAGTTAGTAATTTGTCATTATATAAAAATTATGGATCACTTTTTCTACAAATTATGTGAGAGATAGAGAGGAAAACATGTGAAATTAATGAAAATAATACTGAAAAATACTCGGTGATAAAGTTTTATTACGTAATCTTGGCAACTGATATATTATACTTGGCGCTAAAAAGGTGATCTACTTCTTTCATGGCCACAGCCATAAATAACAACACTAGTTCTTCCATGTAAAGTCACGAAAATAAAAAGCAGCATGGCTTGGCATTTTCCTATTATTTCCCTTTTAAATATAAAATTTAGATAGTTAATTTGTAAGTATTAAGAATTAAATAAATCATTTGTAAAAGCATATATGTTAGTTTTTCAAAAGTATTTCACCTAATCAATCATTTAATTACAATAAACTATCATAATTGACGAAAATTCTTTTTACATGCACAACCAAATAAGGATAATTAATTTGGGAAAAAAATTATAAATTTAGGAACAAAAGCAAATTAATGTATCGTATTTGGAATTCAAAGAAAACCCATCAGTTAGCTCTTATATTTAAAATCAGAGTAATTATTTTCTAGATGAACGTATTTGAGGAATATTTACTGTTTTGTAAGAATGATTTTTTTTAATAACCATAAATCTAAATATCCGATATAAGTCTCAATCTGAAACGGTTTTACATTTGTAAATATCATTGCTTGCAAGTGCTTTTATAGTATATATAAATAATTTTTTTTTTGGAAAAAAAAAATCCTTCACATGATGGCTTTTGTTTTATGAGGGAACCGTTGGCAAATTGCTCTGAAACTTCATGCAAGTTTCATGGGCTATTTGGATGAGCAAAAATGTAAATTTCACTTACCAAGAAACTGTTGGTTGAAATGATAAGTGGCTTCATCTCCGTAAAAAAAAAAAAAAAAAAAAGAACACAAATTCGTATCTTAGGAAGCATATTTATTGGGAGGACTTTAACTTAAATACTCTCAAGCTAACATAAATTAGTCTCAAGCCTAAAAGGACTTGAAGATACTCTTGAGTTTAAAAAAAAAAAATGCAAGTTCTACTTTCATTAATTGAAAAAAAAAAATCAAAAGTCACTTTGATAAAGGAAAACTTATGATGAAGGGCTGGCAGCTTCCAGGAAGGGAAGATTTTGCATCTAACCATTTGATTAGGGAAAGTGGGTGTTATAATTTAATGAATTACAAAAGCAACTTAGTGATGGTTGATTTAAATATGGTTTTCATTTTTAAATCATCACGGCCAACTGAGTGCTTGTTTTTGTCGGCCGCAGAGAAGATGAAATGATGGGTAGGTTAAAATTTAAAATGCATTTTGATGCTCCTTTAACGATTCTTCATGTTTATTGGAAGCCGACGAAGATGAAGAAGCTGCAACAACCATGGTGCTATTCAAGGTTTTCTTTTTTGCAATAAGGATGGAGTATGGCAATGAACAGGCTTCTTTCGAGCCAAATATAAGGCTCAGTTAATTACCACAATTACCATATACTATTTCGGTTCCTTAATATAATTTCAGCCCCAGCTAACTAATTTCAAAAGATTAAAAAAATTAAATAAATTGCTTTAAAGTGTTATATTTATAGTGTTTTCCCAGACTAATGTGTCGGGTTATAAACTAATATATATAGTCTGACAGGATATACAAGTATTTTTTAGAGAAATCATATAACATATAGTATAATTATACTAATTTTTTAACTTTCTTAATTTTTTCAAATTAATCAATTGAGTTTTATATTAAGAAGTTAAATTGGCTTGTGAAAGTTATGGCAAAGTTTCGTTCATGTTCTCCTTTCAAGTCTTTACTTCGTTTTCAATTACAAACATCTTTATGCGAATCAGAATCAGTTTAATCATAGTATTCAACAATTTTGTGAAATACTACAACCTTTCCGGTTAACACTTCAATGGATTTGATCATTTCATCAATTCCAATTACATGTTGACAATTATATATATGTTTCATTTTTGTGTTGACATCAGACCACATACCAAATTTCATAATAATATCTTTGATCCTAATTATAAGATCTCATTTATAAAGGACTGGCATTCTGGCAGCTTCCAAGAAGGGACGGTTTTGGATCTAACCCTTGATTAGCGAAAGTGGGCGCTATAATTTAGTGAATCACAACACCGACTTTGCGACGTCTGATTTACTTTAATTATTAAATCTTCACAGCTAAAGTGCTTGCTTTTGTCGGCCACAGAGAACATAAAACGGGAGGAGGGGCAAATGATGGTACATTAAGACTTAAAAAATTTGAAATGCATTTAATGCTCCTTTAACGGTTATTTCCTTTAAGCTTAATAAAAGCTTCTTCTTCCTCTTCTTTTGAAAATGCAAATCCAAAAATAAGGGAGATGGCTCTATCATGCTTTTCCATTAAAAAATTAAAAATTTGAATTACACGATTTTTTAGGCCTTTCGGTCTCATTTTTCTGACCAAAGACTTAAAAAATAAAACTAAGTAATTAAATACTAACATAATTAGGGTTGCATTATGATATCCATTGCTACTGCCATAGATATAATTATCAATGCGTTGGCAAAAAAAAATTATCAATAAGCAAAGACTTAATTTATTCTTCTAGAAAAATTTTGTGGAACAAAAAGTCATGGAATATATATCTTTTTCTAAATCGTGCATTCAATGTAACAAAAATGAAATTTTAGGCAGGCTAGTATCTTGGATTAGGTGAATTTTAGCTTGACATGTACACTCTGTTCCTAAATACTATTATGTCTCTTATTATAAGATCCTTTTAACTAAATTGTACGATTTAAAAAAATCAGTTAAAATTAGTTTAAAACAATTAATGTGTAACAAATATAATTTTTTTTCAAATATACCCCTATATATAAATGAGTCAATATGATAGAGTAATAGTAAGATAAATGAAAAAAGAGAATATATTAAATACAATAAACTAGAAGTAAAATAAATAATAATTTATTAAATGTTTATACAAACTCAAAAAAGATCTTATAAAAAGGGATAAAACTATTCAAAATATTAAACCTTATAATAAGAAATGGAAGGAATATGTAATTATTTCCAATGCGATTAGTTAATTTCTGCTTTTCAAGATAACTTTAAACATAGCTTGTCAACCACCAAAATCAAGCATACTTGAAGGGATAAATTATTAAAGAGGAGAGAGATTCTGCTGAGTGCTTTCCTCTTATCATGCACACAAAGGAAATTTTACCGCAGTGGGTTTAACTTGTCTTGCATCATGAGTGAATTTTAACACTGCTTGAATATCTTGATGAACCGTCCTTTCTAATTTTCTCAATGTACTCTCCCATTCCTCTGCAGTTTTGGAACGAGGAAATGAACCCAAAGTGGTAAAGATCAGTTTACTGGGTTGCCTTTGGCATAAACGCCTGGTATTTGAACTAGTACTTTATGTTCACTTTTGTAACCATCTGTGTAGAAAGCTTTGAGTCTTCAGGAGCCAAACGAACGCCAACTGAAAGAAAATTTACCATTCTCACATTGGAATACGTTTCATTTCCATTCTAACCACTATCCCTTTATTTTCCTTTATTCTTCGCATTGGAAAACTTGAGCACGCGTTCATTATGGTTGTCGTGAATGAACTGGACCTATTTTATAGACACCAAAACTATTGCAAGAGTCAAACTAAATAATGCTACTTCCATCCACTGATGACGGAAAAATGGTGTGGTAGGATCCATTGTGCCTAAACCGACGTTATGGATCATCTAGAAGAATGATTACCACAATTACTATAATAAAACAGGTTGGCTTTCCCAAGTTATGGCACGTTTCGTTTATGCCCTGTTTTCAGGTCTACTTGGTTCTCATCTACAAACTTCAGTACGTGAATCAGAATCAGTTCAATGATATTCAACAACTTTCGTCGAAATCTCACTTGGAAGGAGCAATAGTTCATGCTCTGTTTTCATCTACAAACACCAACACGCTCATTCGTTAAAAGCAACTTAGTTTATTCACCTGCGAAAATTTTCATTGATGATCTTATAAAATTATTATTTCCCTGGAATGGAATTACCCAACTGATAAAAAAAAAACCCTCGAAATTCACTTCATTAAATATTATAACAAATAGACATTTAAATTTACAACATTCAGACGCACCACATGCTCTGCTTTGAGTCTCTACTTTATTTTCATCTACAAATATCGATATGCGAATCAGAATAAGTTTAATTGTATTCAACAACTTTGTGAAATTTTTCCAGTAACTATTCAACGGGTTTAGTCATTTCGTCAATTCCATTTACATCTTTTAATGTTTACTGACAATATTATACATACCTTCCAGTTTTGTGCCGTTGGACGAAGCAAAAAGGCAAAAAAAATTTTGCCAACAAAAAGAAAAAACAAAACATAGTAAACCGTGCAGAAATATTTTAATAAATAAAATCTTGGCGGGGACACAAAATGAGCGTGGCCTGTGCATGAAAAAGTAAAGTTATAGTAGAAAAAGATAAAGTGACCTTTTTTTTTATTTTTATGGAAAAGTCAAACGTCACTTTGATAAAGTATTGGCTACGCGAAGGGTTTGCAGCTTCTGGGAAGAAATGGTTTTGCATGTAACCACTGATTCGGGCAAGTGGGTGTTATAATTTGGTGAGTCACAATGGCACTTTTGTGGGGTTCGATATAAATATTTTCTTATTTTCAATCATCACAACTATTTTATTTAGGAGTTGTTTGGATATATACAAATCATAGTTTGGAAAATAATTTCTGAGAAAAAATAATTTTGAAAATAGATTTTTGAAAGAATAGATTTTGTAAAAAAAAATAATTTTGATAAAATGAGAATGTTTGAATGGTTAATATTAGAAGTATTTTTTTTTATATACAAATTATGAAAAAAATATATAACTTAATATGATAATTACATAAAGTCATAAATATAAATTTTATTTATATTTTCATTTGAAGTGATAAATTTTCTAATAATTTAAATTTGTGAATACGATAAATGAAACATCAAAAATATAATTAATTGTTAATATGTGTATATGTATATATAAAATGTAAGATTAAAAATATTTTTTTAGAAGGAGCAAAGGCAAAGAAATTTTCAAAAAAGAGGTGAAGTTTGTGATTCAATTTGATGAGTGTTTTTATCATATACTATTGGCTGTATTGTGATAGGGCATAATTATTAATCCAATAACCCAAAATTTACTCCCAAAAACAAAATTTTTCTGCTTCTTTACAAATCTAGGTTTTGGGCTCCAAAACCTTAGTTTTGGGCCAAACCAAGGCTTTTTCAAAAAATTTGGGTGTTTGGCAATTATCTGGCTCAAACTATGATTTAGGGTGAAAATACACTTTTCTTTAAATTGCCAAACACCCTCTTAATTAATTTACTGACAAATATTCAAAACCCAATGAATAAGGCCCTTCTTTCTGACCTAAAATTTAAAAAATAAATCCTAGTAATTAGATACAAACACAGCTACGCTTGGATTGTGATAGCCATTTCCACTGCTATCGAGATCATTATTACTCCCTCCTCATTTTATTATAAGCTTCTAATAATAATTTTATATAAACTAATAAAGTCAGTTAAAATTAATTATTTATTGGAAAACACCCTCTTAATTAATTTACTGACAAATATTCAAAACCCAATGAATAAGGCCCTTCTTTCTGACCTAAAATTTAAAAAATAAATCCTAGTAATTAGATACAAACACAGCTACGCTTGGATTGTGATAGCCATTTCCACTGCTATTGAGATCATTATTACTCCCTCCTCATTTTATTATAAGCTTCTAATAATAATTTTATATAAATTAATAAAGTCAGTTAAAATTAATTATTTATTGGAACTATGAAAATTTCTTAATAAAAAAATTAACTACATAAATGTGATTAATTAATTAGAAAGTTTTATAGTTAGTTAGGGATGTCATGTAAAAAAATTAATACTTCAAACAGAATATGTTATATTAAGGACTCTGTCATTTCGACCAACAAAAAAAGGACTGTCGTTTGTTAAACAAGTTTAACGTAGTTGTGGGAAGCCTGTGTCGAATGTTGATGTCTGCATAATTATGCCACTGCAAGAAACAAATAGTTCTTCTTTTTATATTATTCGCCTGAGCATCAAAGTCACATAGTTCCTGTAATCTTATATTTTTAATTCCATTACTTCAAACAACCAAGAAAGCCCCCCCCCCCCCCAATAAAAGAAAGAGCCAAGTAGAATCAAATTCTCAATATTAATCCGGTGGTAAAACACCAAAAATGATTTGGAAAGTATCTCATGAAGAAGAAAGCAAACGAAACGATATTATATGATCACTCTAGAACTCTACTTTTCATATATGCAAATTAAAGTTAAGATAAAAGAAGTAATTATAAATACTTACTATTTTCAAACCAACAAGTTAATCTGCTCAAAGTCATATATGCATCACTTTAGTGCTCTGCTTCTTAGGTAATGGTATCTCTCAATGCTGTTTGTTTGAGCTGTCAAAGTTTAACCCATTTGATGAAGCAGATAGTGAAGATATACAATAATTTTCTCTTTTGCTTTGGGCTGTCAAAGCTTATGAATCTTGCAAAGGAAACACAGTTAAGGAAAGGAACTTTTAATGAACAAAAAAGAAATACAACTCATTCGTATAAAAGAGGTACAATTCCAGGCCCGTACTATTAAATCAGTAAGAATTACAGGATGTGGAAGAGAGACCAATAAAACTTATCTACTTGAAACAGTGGTTCCAGCAGGGGTGAACTAATGAAGAAACCAAGAAGGGCATTTGTGAACGTCAACAGCTTAAGCAGAGATCAAGTTGTGCTGGAAATAGCATAAATCCTACAAAGAAGAAGGACTTGTGAAAAGGAGTTCTTAAAATAGACAAAACTGTGAAAATAGAAGCTATTCTGAGCTACAAACTTGATCATGCAACGTTTTGTTTGATTATTTTTCAAATGGTTTTTTATGACTGAATATGTTATCCAATGAAGTAAGACTACATACCAAGTTTCCTGTTATCCTTTTATCCTACTCAACTGCATATTGCTTGTTGCTACACACTGCACCAAGGAAAATGCCAAAGATGTTAGCTTGAGAAGAAACCTGGTCATTGTAATAAGCCAACAATAAATCAAAGTTCAAGTTAGGAAATAAGGCAGTTCAAACATATCAACAGAACGAAATGAATTAGAAGGTAGTAGCTTTTTTACTTAAAAACAGAAAAGATATTTAACTTTGAAAATATCCACTTTTACACACTTATTCACCATCCCTATAATTTTTGCTAACATAATGCATATATACTAAATAAAGACAGATGCTTAATAGATGAAATTTAACAAGATAGGCATATAAATACCAGAAAAGAAATCATACATAATTTATATCCGATGGATGCTGCTATTCTTCTTGCGTTCCAAATTCAATTGTGAGAATGGTAACAGCAACTCATCAAATTCATCAATATTCCGATGCCTCTTTTTTCCCGTTATTAACCTCAACTTCAATTCCTTTTGTCTGAGACCTATATTGGTCAAACTCCACATTCTTTGATCAAGCAATCACCAAATTTAAATTCAAATTTGACCTTTGATTTATATTTCCCAGCTTTACTGGAGCCTATTCTGCTTTGAATATCCTCCAGAATGAGTTCACAATAGAGAGGATCATACCATAGGGAAACATTATTTGAATTCAATTCGATCGTTGAATAATGCCATCCTCTAGGGCCTTTTTGATAAATGTTAGTTTCATCATAGTATCCACATGATGAGTGACGTAGATCCCTTTTAAGGAGAATTGAGGAATAACAAAGCAGAAGATGAAACCCAATAAGCCATCAAAACTAGGATTAAGTTGAACAAAGACAGAAGACTCTGCTGTCAAGCCTTTGTAACCAAACCACTCTGGAATAATACTTGTTTCAAAATCACCAAATTTTGCTTGCTTCAGTGAGAAACTAAGCTAGCATACTCCAGTTTTCTACGAAACAAATATCTTGATGGGCCGTCGTTTCTAATTTTCTCTATGTACTCTCCCACTCCTCTACAGTTTGGAAATGAAGAAATGAACCCAAATTGGCTAGGATCAGATTAATGGGTTGCCTTGGGCATAAGCGACTGCTATTTGAACTAGTTCTTTATATTCACTTTTATAACCGTCTTTATGGAAGGCTTTGAGGTTGAAAAGCTTAGGTGAATTGTGGCAGCCAGCCCATTGCTATAGCCACATGTATTTTGTCAACTTCTCCATCAAGTACATGTCTTGTCTTTACTTGTTATGACGATTTTACCACTATCAGATCCCCGAGGGAGCTTCACTTTCCAAATGACCTAACTGACTTGTGTTAATCTTTCAAGAATATATCCTTTAGTAGTTCATAGAAAAGTTTATTGTAAGTAATGTGTGCGGATGTGTTACGTTAATTTTTTGGGGGGGGGGGGGAATTGTTGTAAATATACTGGTTTGTTACAATATAAACCAATATATTTCATGAGCATTAAACTTGACGTATCTTATGGACACCTCAGTACACCATCACCCCCACCATTCACAATCTTAGGAGATATTAGCTCCTAAAAGAATAGTGGTCATTTTATATGCTTGAATTATGCTTAATTAGAAACTCAAATAAAGATTTAAAACTTGATCTTGAAGCTGGAATATTTTTTTAGAGATGTTGAACATTTGAGGATGGATGTATCTTATAAAATTGAAAGGTTGGACCTAAGCTTCTAAAATAGTAGATGATTGCTACAAAGTGATAAACTCAGTAACAAAATGGCTTAGATGCTCCTTGATTGGTAGTAACGGATGAGTATAAGATTTAAAACTTGATCTTGAAGCTGGAATATATTTTTTTTAGAGATGTTGAACATCTGAGGAAGGATGTATACTACAAAGGGCTAAGGTGCATCCAGCACCCCCAAGTATTTTTCCAGGTGCACTCAGTGGCCTAAAGTAATTTATAGTGCAATTTCACCCTCAAAGTAATTAAAATGGTGCACTGGTATCTCATGCTAACAGATCTATTACTTTGACCGCGAAATTGATGAGTCAGCACAAGTTTGACCAAAATAATCTGACCTGGCATGTCTAATAAGTAGGTGACATGGCATTTCTTGTTAATTCTTTTGTTTTGTCTGAATATTATCTCTAAAATATTGCGTCTTGGGTGAAACGACTTGCGGAGGAAAACGAAAGTAGGCTTTTCTTCTCCATGTTTCGTCTTCAGCAAATCGTAATCCCTGTGGTGTGAAATTTTCTTCTCCGACCAAATCGATTGAAGTTTGTATTTGTTTTTCCCTCTATGTCAATGGCCGCACCCGTTGAAACCTGAGAAACATTGTTCATCTATTTGTGCCCCCTTTCTGCATTTGAATATCTGATGGGTGAATCAAACTCAGATTCGAGGCGAGGAGCAAAAAAAGGATTGGTTTGGTCAGACAAGTTGGAATAGAAACCGAGTATGAAGCACGTCGAAGGAATTGCTTGTTTCTCTTGAATACAGGAATACAGCTTTTAATTTTTGTTTTTTTTTAGGTTCTTTCTTTTTAAGAAACTGCTTTTCTTTTTCGCTTTTTTTTTTTTTTTAGTTTCTTTCATTTTGAGAAAGTGAAGACATGGAGTGCAAAGTTTGTCAAATAGCGGTTCATTTCTTTCCTATAAACGAAAGAAGATTTGCCTTGAACAGAAATAACAATAATTATTCATTCATTTTAGCTGACGCATCCCAAATACAAAAATGTAAACTTAATGGACTCTCAATTGATAAAATAGGAGGAGTATATGTTACATGTACTTACTATTATTATCTTGGTTAGTAGTTTTATAAAATTATTAGATATGATTATTCTTAGTTTAAAAAAATAGATATGATTATTCTATTTAAGCTATCAAAATCTTAAAGAACTCATTGAAGAGGCATTCAACTCAAAACACTGCTTTGTAGCCAGTGTCAGGAATTGCATCTTATCTTGAGTTTAGTAAATCAGGACCGTAAGAACCGTCCTAAGCCAAAAAAAAGTAAGATTAAATAATTTTTTGTTGTTGCATATTTTTTATAAATCATTTTGTATTTTGTGTGAACAGTGCAGTAAATTGTCATGACTCAATTTGAGCCGTGATCGGCATATTGACCAAGCCAATACAAGTACACTTAGTTTAGGTAGCTTGGATTAAAACCACATTCACACCATACTAACTAAAAGAGTCAAAAGAAAATTAGCCTTCATTTGTATCAAAACAAATCACAGTTTGCATACTGCAAGGTACCAATTTCAAAACAAATTAGCCAACATCAGTCAAGCATTATTCAAACAAACGTTCGACATAAATTTGAAGTTGACACAACACAATAACACTAGCCCCTCCATAATAGCCATGACACCATGGGATACTACGTCGTCATTATTCTAGCTTGTCCTACTTAACCCGTGTCCACAATATGCAACAACAGAGATCGCTACTCAATTGCATGCTGATCTGCAAAGTAATGAAAAAGGGGTGAATCTATTATTGACTCAATGAAACAAATAAAAAAGTGTGAGGAATTCAAGCATTGACATATAAGAATTTTTCCCAAAAATATTTTCGAGAAGAGAATTTAAAACAAATATGATCAAAACCAAGCCATAACATTAGCCAATAATCACAAGGCATTCAACTACAACTATCTTTTCACTTATACACCTCACATCACAATCTTTACCAGTGAATAAGCGTTCCACCTACATTACAGCATATTGTGTTTGTCTATATATATATGTGTGTGTGTATATATATAAATATACTTACCTCCTTAATTTATAGTACATCAAATATACCTCTCTTCTGTATAAGCACGGGGAATAACCATCCAACACACATACATATATCCTCTTCCAGAGAAATAACCATCTCACCTAAGTGTAGATATATAAATATCTATGTGTGCATATATCAGTAGCTTAGTTATGAAATCCAGAGGAGATAAAAGCTTCACCGTAGAAGTCGAACTCCCTTGTAAACAAACTGAAATCCAACAAATTATATATCGGACTTACGAAAGCCAGCTTTTTAAGTAGACAAAATTACAAGAAGATATCCTATATCTAAATCATCTCAAGTTTTGGTTGATGATTTCACTTCACTGATGCTTTTTTTATTATGGTATGTAATGAAGCTAGGCTATGCATACCAAGTTTCCTATTATGTTATGCCTTAACAGACTTCCGCTTCAGTGAACATATTAGTGAAGTTGTCTGAATTAGATATATACCCACTGTAAGAAGCCGATTTGAAATCCTAGTAGTGGAAATAATTGGATTCAAACTTATCAATAGAATTAAATATATTACAGGGCAGCATATTTTTTTTAAAAGCATCAAAGTCAACTTTAATAGATGAAATGTAAAAGAGGAATACATACCGATCAAGTAATAGATTATAGCCAGGTAATCTATTTCTCACGACTGTGATCCTTTGTAGATTCCAAATTCAATTGGGACAGCAGGAGGAGCACTTTGTCGACAGCATGAGAAGTCTTGGACCCAGGATTCTGGGGAATAGATTGAATGATTGAAGACTCCTTCAATTTCTTTGTTGAAGGGAGTTGGTACTGGTCATCATCAATATTTCGTGACCTCTTTTTTTTTCACACCTCCTTTCGATTTTGTTGTTGAAGAAAGAAGTTCGTGTACTCTGAGGCATATATTGGGCGAACTCCACATTCTTTGATCCAGCAGTTGCGCTCTTTAGAATTGCAATCATTGGTATAATAATTGCCAAAATGAAATTTAAATTCAAGCTCCTCATCATGACCTTTCCCCTTTTTTTGGAGTTTCTGTAGTATAAGTTCACTGTAGAGGGGATCGTACCATAGAAAAACATTATCTGAATTCAATTTTACCATTGAATAGTGCCATCCTAATGGACCATTCAAATAGTTACCATACATCCAACTCCTATCAGACGATACACTCAGGTCATGTAAAGAGAAAGAACATGACGAGTGACATTCGTGCCTTTCTTTTGAGGAGAACTGGGGTATAACAAAGCAGAAAATGAAACCCTTTAAGTTGTCAAAATCCAGAGCAAACCGAACACTGATCGAGACTTCTGAAAATTCATACTTTATCATTGAACTTTTATAAGTAAACCATTCTGGAATAATACTTCCTTCAAAATTGCCACCTTCTCCTTGATTCAAGGAGAAAGTAGCATATTTTGGGATTCCATGAAATGAATTCTCATCAGCACAAGTCTCTTTTTGGGTACCCAAGTTTGACTGCAACAATTCCATTTCTTGAATGAAGTTGCGATATTTCGAGGCATATATTGGCAAGACTCCATATTCTTCAATCATATCATCAGCATCCCCACTATCTGCATCAAGACGGAATTTAAATAGCACCTTTGATCTATAATTGGTGTTTTTATCGTCCATCTTGTTATGGAAGCCGATGAATGTGCAAGGTAGATTCCACAGAAGAACTTGATGTGAATCTAAATTTGTCATTTTTCCGCTAAAGCTACTTGAGATCCATGGCCCCAAATCATCACCAACATACAGTTCGCATAAAAAGTTGGTGGAAGTGCGTTGAAGAACAGACCACAAAATGAAGCCAATTAGGTCGCTGGTGGGGAAAGGAAGCTCAATAGTTATATTTTTGGAGGCCTCTGCTACCCGATTCAATGTAAACCACTGTGGAGCTTTTCTTCCGGAGTAGCAAATGTAACCTCTTTTTCGTGCGTACACTAGTCGGCTCAATGAGGAATAAGCACTTTCCATAGCATACGTTTCCACTGATATGCAACCTTTGCCATAAATTTTTTCAAGGAACGGTGGTAGCTCTGGCAGAGAACGAAGTCTTCTACAATTGCTCAAGTCAATTTCTTGTAGATTTGAAAGATGCTTGATGCCAGCAGGGAGTTCATACAATTGTTCACAACCATTAAGAATAAGTCGTTCAAGATTTTTGAGATAGCTAACCGAGGAACAGAATGTTGAACCCGGCGTTATTTCACCTGGCAGAGAACGAAGTCTTCTACAATTGCTCAAGTTAATTTCTTCTAGATTTGAAAGATGCTTGATGCCAGCCGGGAGTTCATGCAATTGTTCACAATCATTAAGAATAAGAATTCTAAGATTTTTGGGACAGCTAACCGAGGAACAGAATGTTGAACCCGGCGTTATTTCATCCGTCGACAATGAAGCTTCAGTATGAGAAATGAATTGTAGTGTCGTCAATGATGTGCATTTGCCGGCATCTAATACTTCAATGGATGGAGGAAGCTCGGGTAAAGATTAAAGGTCCTTGCAACCGCTTACATTAAGATGGTATAGCCTTGGGAGATGCTTGATATTGTTTGGAAGTTCAGTCAAATTGCAGGTCCCGCTCAAATCAATTGTTTGTAGAGATAACAAAGCATCAAATAAGACATGGAGCTTTGACTTATCAATTATTCCTCCCCCACAATCATAAAGACGAAGCACCTGGAGAGATCTCATGTAACAGATGTCATTGATTGGAAGATTCTTTAATGTTGAGCCGTGGACATAGAGCGTCTCGAGTTTCTCCATAGGCCCAATTGAAAAGTCCAATATCTCGACACATGTTCCGTATAAATCTAAATCCTCCATTTTGTCTGAAGAGAATGAAAGTTCCTTGAGACTAGAGCAACCATCGACATCTAGGTATAAGAGAGATTTTGATTGACTCTCACATTTCAAACTTTTTAGGTTTCGGCAGCCCCTAAGCGTCAGATCTATCAATCTTGGGAGAGATAAAATTGATGGATGAAGATGTCGTAAACTTTCACAACGTGTCAGATCAACCTGTTCAAGATTTTGGGCCGTTGACAAATCTGGCAACTCTATCAATTGGTTGCACCCATAGAGGTTTATCTCCCTTAGGTTCACAAAGTTCTGCAGCAATTAAAAAGAGAAATATTACATGAGAAGCAAGAGTCTCAAATTTCAATTAAATTATAAAGAAAGAAATTAAAACTTTTAATTGTATGTTTACCTGCATGCCATCCCATGGTTTGTCAAGGTTGCTACCTTGCATGAGAAGTTTGACTAGTTTCTCTGCACAAAATGACAATGGTAGACACTTGGAAAATGGATTTAGTTTTGAGAGCGATTTTGATTGACTCTCTGTAACCAAACTCTTTAGGTTTTTGCACATCCCAAGATCCACAAACTCTAATCTCGGAAGAGATAAAATGGATGGATGAAGATGGCATAAACTTTCACATGCGAAAAGATCAACCCATTCGAGTCTTTCAGCGGCTGACAAATCTGGCAACTCTATCAATTTTATAGATTCCCGAAGGTTGATATTCCTTAAATTCACCAAGTCCTGCAACAATTAAAAAGAGAAATATTACATAGGAATCAAGAGTCTTAAATTTGAATCAAATTGTAATAAGGAAAAATTATAAAACTCATATTTGTATGTTATACCTGCTTGCCATCCCATAGTTTTCGAAGGTAGCTACGGGGCATGTGAAGTTCAACTAGCTTCTCGGCACAAAATGACAATGGGAAAGACACTAAAGGAAAATTGTCCCACCGAAGATGCCTTAACGAATTGGGAAATGATTCAAGCCCTGATGGAAGATTCAGAATACACGATCTTTCATGATTGAGGGAATAGAGTTCCAGAAACCTTAAATTTGTCATCTTTCTAAAGGGGTCAGCACTCAATTGTAATTTTTCGATTCGAGACAAATCTAAACTTATGCCTTGAATTGCATCACTTCCCTGAACAACATAAAAACCCAAAAGAAAATAAATAAATTGCTTTATATTAACAATTTTTTTCCCATTCAATTTCAAATGTTTAATTAGAAAAAGGAAAATATTTTTCTTACTCGATTATTTTTTAGGACGTCGATGATGTCACCAGAATTCCATAGTCGACTACGTCCTCCTGGATTCTTACACTCTTTGCGAACAATTTCGAAAGCCATTAATTGAATTAAATCGTGCATGCATACCGCACCATGACTAAGACTTATCAACGCCCTTTCCACAAGAATTCCCAAACCAATGCTTGCGCCAAAGCCAAAGCTCTTTAGCATTGCTTCTACATATTGTCCAGATCTCCCTTTAAAAAAACAAGCAATGTCTAAAAATATCTCCTTCACTTCGTCATCAAGTCTATTGTAGCTCAATTTTAACACTTCTTGAATATCTTCATTGGCCATCCTTTCTAATTTTCCCAACGCACTTTCCCATTGATCTACAGGTCTGAACTGTAGAAGCGAACCCAAAACGGTTAAGGCCAACGGGATGCCTTTGGCATAAGCAAGTGCTCTTTTAACTAGTTCTTCATATTCACTCTTATAACTATCTTCGGGAAATGCATTGAGGTTGAAAAGTTCAAGTGAACTTTTGTCACTCAATGCCTTGGCCTCATGTATGTCATCAACTCTAATTCCTTTAAGTACATGCTTATCTCTACTTGTTATGATGACTTTACTACCATGTCCCAAAGGAGGAGTTTTACTTTTCAACTCATCAAACTGCTTTGTGTTGCTAACATCATCAAGTACAATCAAAACTTTTTTACGATTGAGCCTTCCAAGAGATGTATTCTTTAATAGTTCTCGGAAAAGTTCATCACGTACATATACTAACCCATGCTTTTCATAGTTTTCCGTAAAATTTCTCAAGAAGCAGCAACTATCAAATTGAGAGCGGAGCTTGACAAATACAGCCTCAGCCATTGTTGTTTTGCCTATTCCGCCCATCCCCCATATCCCTATTGTTGAGAATTTTTCTAGCAATGACTCAATATGATTCAAATTCTCATCAATTCCGACAATAGTTGTTGGGGACCCACGGTTCAGTTTTTTGTTGATGTCTCTGACAATATTTTGAATGTTCGTGACAATATTTTGAATGAGTTCTTCGTCATCCCTATTATTAAAAAAAGTATCACTCAAGAAATTAATGCATCAAATGAAACTTAAGGAATGGTTTAAATAAAGTGACAACTACTTGATTACGGTTTTTTTACATGATAAGATTATTATTTTTTTAAAAAAGCGACAAATTTCTTCATAGTTTTATCAAAATTGCACAGATATTTTTCCTCCATTTTCAAAATTATTAAGAAGGATTCATCCAAACATAAGAAATGTATACATAATTTACTCTACTATGATTTACTCGTAATAACAATTAATCCAAAGAAAGGTTATGTTGAAGAGTTGAAAAATCAACTTCCATCTGATAGGGGGAACAGGAAAAAAGAGAGGGGAAAAAAATCAACTTTCAGAGCTAAAGTATCTGATTTTGAGATGATGCCAATTAAATAATGTTTTTTTCATGTAAATCCAACAGTGTAAAGAAGTTAAGTTTATATGTCATATATACACGAGTATTACAATGAACATGATCCAACATCATTATTCACTACCAGTTAGTTAGTTGTCAAATAAGCTAGCATGGAAAGAGAAAGCAATTTATACAAATATGAAGACCAATCACAGGAATAAGTAAAAGTATGAAACTCTGATTCAGATACTTGGAGTTAGAGAATGAAGAGTGACCTGTAGTTGCGGGAGTCCCATCCTGCTAGATTTGCAATATCAAAAAGTGCTTGTCTCCACTCCTCCACCTTCTCTAAGTTTTTCTCCAAATGTTCTGCGAATGCTTTCTCATAAGCTCCCCTTTGTTTGCGTACATCAGATGGGTTGATTTCGTAGAAGATAGGAACAACAATCTGTGCCTGCTGTCGTTTGCAGCGAAGGATCTCAAGGAGCTCATTCAAACACCATTTGGAGGAGGCATAGTCTTTAGAGATGACCACCACAGAGATGGATGAATTCTGAATTGCTTCAATGAGTGATTGGGAGATGTCATCACCTTTTGGGAGCTTATAATCAATGTATGTCTCAATATCTCTGCAGCACAAGGCAGTATAGAGATGGCTGATGAAGGAATTGCGGGTGTCCTCTCCTCTGAAATTCAGAAACACATCATATTTCATGGAAGAAGGTGATGATGGGGAAGCTATGTCAAACATGGTATTCTGATTACTCTCTCGAATCTCTCTCTGTCTTCTTTGCTGAGAAGTGGCAAAGATGAACTGATGATGGATTATGTATGGCAGTGGATAGACTTTATTCACCTTTTCAAGTCTTCATAGCCAAGTGACACAGCAACTGATACTTTTACCCTTTTCACGTTGGAATTAATAACAAATTTCATTCCCATTCTAACCCCCACCTTTCTTTTAGCTACAAAATGTTTAAATAAATAATACTATAATGATTATTCTTTTCGTTTTTTTTTAATTTAGACAAAATATCATGACAACATTGTCCCTCGTATGCACCATGAATCCGTTGCGTCTGAATGGGTGTTACTTTTTTTTTTTTTTTGCATGTGAATGGTTGGCACGTAAAAGGTGATATTGATGCTTCATGTCAATTGCTCTGTTACTTCTCTGCAAATTCCCGCCAACTTCATATTTCATTGGCCCATTTCTCGCCAGAAAAGTTAGGCATAAGGGGAAGAATGAATGACCTTAAAACTTTAGCTTAGTTTGGATGTGAAGGAAAAAAAAAAAAAGAAAAGAATATTGCCAAGGGAAATTCCAAAAAAAAAAAAACAAGAAGAAGAAGTAATTTTCCAATTATTTTTACAAGTTTTGTTCATAGTATTTTCTCCCCTTATTTTCAACAAATTTTTTCCTCCATCCAAACCAAGGCTGTGTTATATTTGATCAGATAACATATACTATACAAGGACATAAGAACTTGTACTGCAAAAAAAAAAAACAGGGGATTAGTGACAGAATTTAATGACAAAAAATTTAGTGACGGAATTTTATTCCATTATTAAATTAGCAACGGATTAGTGACGGAATTTTATTCCCTTACTAAATTCTGGGACTTGAACTCAATGCCCAAAAAGATCCTACTAGACCAAATCTTTGTTAGTAACTTTATATTTCTTTTTGTTGGTTCAGTTTAACCAAAAATAATGGCTTAATAAACATCAAGAATTAGTCATGATTCACTAGATGATGTCTAGATCTAATTTGAATTGAAGGAGTATTTTAATTCTAAATATAAGAATTTAATATATTTTATCCATCAAATTTATAATTTTCTTTTTATGCTATTAATGTGGTAGTTTTCAATACAATTATTAAATGAATATTTAGGTAAATCAAACACATATTTTTTAAAATAATAAACTTAATTCCATAAATTAGTTACATAACTCTTATATTTAAAATTGGAGGGATATGAAGTCAAGTCTTTGGGAGAATTACATGTGCATGTGAAAGCTTCCACGTAACTAAGGTCCAACAAAATGTGTGGCCTACGTTGAAAAAGTTGATATGCTCTCATGCCAATTGCTTTGCTATTTCACTGCAACTTTGTCTGAAGGAATAATAATTACTCTGTTACCTCCCTGCAGCTTTCACCAAGACATGGTAGGGTCAGAGTTTTAATTGTTAGATATGGTAGGGTCAATTTTGTTGACCAAAACAGTATCTGTTGTGTAGAACTCAAGTCTCTGGTAGAATTGTATGGTTTGGCTTCCATATTAAAGCGGTGCATATCCTCATTGGAAAAGTTGTGAATGGATGGAATCATGGAAGAATAAATGACCCGTCACGTACTATTGAGAGCTGCAGCATGACGATGGTTGGTGAACCTGTTGCGGGTTTCGCCTCTAAAACTAAGAAACACATCATACTTTTTCGGAGCATTCGGCCTACAGCTAAAGCTTGAGGAAGCAGAAGCCATTGTAGTTTGTTTCAAAGTACAGAAAGAACAGTTTACACACACTCTCTGGCAACAGTGATGGGATGATGGGGTATATCAGCGAAAGACTTGACTCACCTTTAATTCTTCAGACCCAATGAACATCACTTGTGACATAACTTTTAATACATGAAATTGGATGGATGGAACCGAAGGTGAATATGGCCAGTTGGTAAGAACAAGATAAAATTATTAGTCAATTGATATGAAGTCAAAAGTCAGTTTTTTGTTGTGGAAAAACCATAAAGTCACTTTGATAAAGGAAAACTTACAAACGAAAAGTGCCGCCACTCTGGCAGCTTCCAGGAAGGGATGGTTTTGCATCTAACCATTTGATGAGCGAAAGTGGCTGATATAATTTAGTGAATTACAGCAGCAACTTAGTGATGTCTGATTTAAATATTAAGAAAATTATTTAAATTAGTTATTTATTAAAAGATGTACGTTAGTTTTTCTCAAATACCTCATCTAATTAATGACATATATGCATAACCATCACAACCATGGAAACTTCCTTTATATATTCAATCAATAAAGATATACCGTTGATTTGGAGAAGAATCATATGAAAAAAAAAATGGATTAAGGTCTTATATTTAAAAATTATAATAAATTTCTCAATTAGTTTTGGGTTAGAGGGATTATTTTCTAGAAAGATGAATGGATTTGAGGAACTATATCACTTTGGTAACAATGGATTTTTTCTTTTTTTAAATAACCACAAATCTAAATATCCCATAAAAGCTTTAATCTGAAAATGTTTAACATTTGTAAACATATTGCTTGTAAGAGTTTTAATAGTATATAAATAAAAAAATTTTAAAAATAATCCTTCACATGATGGCTTTTGTTTTACGAGGGAACGTTGGCAGATGCTCTAAAACTCCATGTAAGTTTCACGAAATATTTAAATTACTAACTACAAAAACAAGGACTTGTTAATATGACAAATCACGCGGTTTACTGTGATGAACAAAAAGTTAGCTGGATGTGAATTGGCTCACTTATATTTGGTAGGTACAACTGACCGGCGACATAACTTTAGTGTTTTGGGTTAGGTTGTATTTTGGCTCATGTAGGGCCTATTTATAATACTCATCCGGTCCTTAATATAGAACCCAATTATTGAGTTGGTTTTGATCCTAAATATAAGACCCATTTCTTATATTTATCAATTTTCTCTAAATTACCCCTATAGATACTCCCTCAACCATAATCAAGTAAAAGAGGGAGAGGGGTATTAAGAAAGATGATTATGGTATTTTAGGAAAAATGTGTCACTTTTCTTATAATTAACTAACTTACCTAACTTCCTTAATATAATCAAATTAGTTAAATGGGTCTTATATTAAGGACCAGAGGAGTAGTTTATAAGTAAATTTTTTAACTATGATTTATAGAATATGAGCTTAGTATATAAAATAAATATTATCTCAATTTATATGAAATATGTTTATAAGTAATTTCAATCGACTGTCTAATAACCTAGCTTAGTAACTTTGGGTTAGGGTGCACTTTTAGCTCACTTATATTTAATAGGTGGAAGATTCACCAGCGATCTAACTTTTGTGCTTTACGCATCTGGCAGATTTGGAATCACTGTTCAGGTTTCATCCTCCCATCAGGAAGGATTAAGGAATAAGGAGAATGCTTCGCTTTCAAATTTTGTTTCAATTATAAATAGGTATTTGTTAGTTGTTACTTGTCACCCCTCTCTAATCTTAAATATAAATTCTAATTAATTAATTTACGCAAATTATTAATTAAGTTACTAACTTGTTATTATTATATAAAAATTATGGATCACTTTTTTCTAAAATCATGTGAGAGACAGAGAGAAAAACTTGTAAAATGAATGAAAATAATGTTGGAAAAATACTTGGCGGTAAAGTTTTACTACGTAATTTTAGCTACTGATATACTAACTCTGGTTTTTAATATAAGATCTCATTTGACTTTTATTTTCCTCCTAAATATAAGACACCAATTCACTTTGTCTCTTATATTTATGTATTTTTTCCTCAAGATAATCATTTTGATAATAGTACTTATAGCTAATACACTTGATTAGCAAGAATATTTTACAAAATACAATACCTATCTATTATAAATAACGAACTTAACTTATTTTCTTAATCTACTCAAATTAATTAACTAACTCTTATATTTAGGACTGAAGGTAGTATTATATTGGTGATAAAAGGTAATATAGTTCTTTCATGGCCCGCAACCAAAAAAAGAAAAAAAAAACATGACCAGTTCTTCCATGTAACGTCATGAAAATAAAATACGGTATACAAAAAACTTAAATAAAATAATATCTTGGGTTAGGTTGTAAGTTTGGCTTGGCATTGTCCTATTATTTCCATCTTCAATACAAAAGTTAGATAATGAATTTGTAAATATTAAAAAAATTATTTATATAAATCATCTGTAAAAACATATATGTTATATTTTCAAGAATATTTCATCTAATTAATCATTTGCGATGCGAACTATCAAATTGACAAAAATTCCTTTTACATGTACAGCCAAAAAAGGATAATTAATCTGGGAAAAAATTATAAATTTAAGAAATAAAGTAAATTGATGTGTTATATTTGGAATTCAAAATATATTTAAAGTCACAGAAATATTTCCTGGATTGAGGAACATTGACTGTTTCGTAAGAATGATTTTTTTTTAGCAACCATAAATCTAAATATGCCATATAAGTCTTAATCTGAAACTAACATTTGTAAACATTATTGCTTGCAAGAGTTTTTATAGTATATATAAATAATTTTTTTAAAAAAATCCTCCACATGATGGCTTTGTTTTTATGAGGGAACCGTTGGCAAATTGCTCTGAAACTCCATGTAAGTTTCACGGACTATTTGATTTATTAACTACAGAAACAAAGACCTGTTAATATGGCAAATCACGCCGTTTACTTGGATGAACAAAGATGCAATTTTCACTTACCGACAAGCTGTTGGTTGAAATGACAAGCAATCTCATCCTGTAAAAATTCAAACCTCAAGAAGCATATTTATTAGGAGGATTTTAACCTAAACATTTCTGACCTAATAGAGATTAGTCTCAAGTCTCAAATAATTTGAGGGTGCTCTTAAGTTATACCAAAAAAAAAAAAAAATGCAAGTTTCACTTTCGTTAATGAAAAAAATCAAAAGTCACTTTTATAAAGGAAAACTGACGTTGAAGGGCTGGCAGCTTCCAGGAAGGGACCGTTTTGCATCTAACCATTTGATTAGGGAAAATGGGTGTTATGATTTAGTAAATTACAAAAGCAATTTCGTGATGTTTGATTTAAATATGCTTTTAATTTTTAAATCATCACAGCCAAATGAGTGCTTGTCTTTGTCGGCCACAGAGAAGATAAAATGATGGGTAGGTTAAAATTTAAAAGGCATTTTAATGCTACTTTAACTATTCTTCATGTTTATTGGAAGCCGACGAAGATGAAGAAGCTCCAACACCCATGGTGCTATTCAAGGTTTTCTTCTCTGCGGCAAGGATGGAGTATGGCAATGAACAGGCTTCTTCCGAGCCAAATATTAAGCCCAGTTAATTGCCACAATTACCATATACTATCTCGGTTCCTTAATATAATTTCAGCGCTGGTTAACTAATTTTAAAAGATTAAAAAAAGTTAAATAAATTACTTTTAAGTGTTATATTTATAGTGTTTTGCCAAACTAATTTATGCGGTTATAAACTAATATATATAGTCTAATAGTATATACAAGTATTTTTAGAGAAATCATATAACATATATTATAATTAAATGCTAATTTTTTAACTTTCTTAATTTTCTCAAATCAATCAACTGAACCTTATATTAATGAGTTAAGTTGACCTGTGAAAATTATGGCAAAGTTTCGCTCATTTTCTCCTTTCAAGTCTACTTCGTTTTCATTCACAACGCGAATTAGAATCAGTTTAATCATAATATTCAACAATTTTGTGAAATACAACAACTTTTCCGGTTAACACTTCAATGGATTTAATCATTTCATCAATTCCAATTACATGTTGACAATTATATATATGTTCCAGTTTTGTGTCGACATCAGACCACATACCAGATTTCATAATACTACCTTCAATCTTAATTATAAGACTTTATTTATAAAAAACTGGCACTCTGGCAGTTTCCAAAAAGGGACGGTTTTGCAGCTAACCTTGATTGGCAAAAGTGGGTGCCATACCTTCCTTACCAAAAAAAAAAAAAAAAAAGTGGGTGCCATAATTTAGTGAATCACAACAGCAACTTTGTGATGTCTGATTTACTTTAATTTTTAAATCTTCACAGCTAAAGTGCTTGCTTTTGTCGGCCACAGAAAATAAAACGTGAGGAGGAGGGGCAAATGATGGTACATTAAGACTTAAAAAATTTGAAATGCATTTAATGCTCCTTTAGCGGTTGTTTCCTTTAAGCTTAATAAAAGCTTCTTCTTCCTCTTCTTCTTTTGAAAATGCAAATCCAAACATAAGTGAGATGACCGTACCATGTTTTTTCTTTTTTTTTTTTGGCCAAAAACCATGCTTTTCCATTAAAAAGTTGAAACGTGATTCCAAAAATAAATTCTATTTTTTTCCCTAAGCAAACAACTTTTTAAGCCTTTCAGCCTCATTTTTCTGACCAAAGACTTAAAAAATAAAACTAAGTAATTAAATACTAACATAATTAGGGTTGCATTATGATATCCATTGCTTCTGCCACAGATATAATTATCAATGCGTTGGCCAAAGAAAAAAATATCAATAAGCAAAGACTTGATTTATTCTTCCAGAAAAATTTTATGGAACAAAAAGTCATGGAATATATATCTTTTTGTAAATCGTGCATTCAATGTAACAAAAATGAAATTTTAAGTAGGCTAGTATCTTGGGTTACGTGAATTTTAGCTTGACATGTACACTCTAATCCTAAATACTACTCCGTCTTTTATTATAAGATTTTTTTTAATTAAATTGTGCGGTTTAAAAAAATAGTTAAAATTAGTTAAAAGTAATTAATATGTAACAAATATAATTTTTTTCAAATGTATCCCTATATATAAATGAGTAGATATGAGAGAGTAATAGTGAGATAAATGAATAAAAAGAATATATTAAATACATTAAACTAGGGGTAAAATAGGTAATAATATATTAAATGTTCAGACAAACTCAAACAAGATTTTATAAAAAGAAATAAAACTATTCAAAATATTAGATCTTATAATAAGGGACGGAGGGAATATGTAATTATTTCCAATGCGATTAGTTAATTTCTGCTGTTCAAGACAACTTTAAACAGAGCTTGTCAACCACCAAAATCAAGCATAATTAAAGGGATCAATTATTAAAGAGGAGAGAGATTCTGCTGAGTGCTTTCCTCTAATCATGAGCACAAAGGAAATTTTAACACGGTGGGTTTAACTTGTCTTGCATCATGAGTAAATTTTAACACTGCTTGATTATCTTGATGAGCCGTCCTTTCTAATTTTCTCAATGTACTCTCCCGTTCCTCTGCAGTTTTGGAACGAGGAAATGAACCCATAGTGGTAAAGATCAGTTTACTGGGTTGCCTTGGGCATAAACGCCTGGTATTTGAACTAGTTCTTTATGTTCACTTTTATAACCATCTGTGTGGTAAGCTGAGTCTTCAAGAGCCAAATGAACGCCAACTGAAAGAAAATTTACCATTTTCACATTGGAATACGTTTCATTTCCATGATAACCACTATCCCTTTATTTTATTTTATTCTTCGCATTGGAAAACTTGAGGATGCGTTGATTATGGTTGTCGTGAATGAACCAGATATATTTTATAGATACCAAAGCTATTGCAAGAGTCAAACTAAATAATGCTACTTCCATCCACTGATGACGGAAAAATGGTGTGGTAGGATCCATTGTGTCTGAACGGACATTATGGATCATCTAGAAGAATGATTACCACAATAACTATAATAAAACAGGTTGGCTTTCCTAAGTTATGGCACGTTTCGTTTATGCTCTGTTTTCAGGTCTACTTTGTTCTCGTCTACAAACTTCAGTATGTGAATCAGAATCAGTTCAATGATATTCAACAACTTGCATCGAAATCTCACTTGGAAGGAGCCATAGTTCATGCTCTGTTTTCTTTGCTCTGTTTTCATCTACAAACACCAACACGCTCATTCGTTAAAAGCAACTTAGTTTATTCACCTGCGAAGATTTTCATTAATGATTTTATATAATTATTATTTCCCTGGAATTGAATAACCCAACTGATAAAAAAAACCTCGAAATTCACTTCATTAAATATTATAACAAATAGACATTTTACAACATTCATACACACCACATGCTCTGCTTATGCGAATCAGAATCAGTTTAATTATATTCAACAACCTTGTGAAATTTTTCCAGTAACTATTCAACGGGTCTAGTCATTTCGTCAATTCCATTTATATCTTTTAATGTTTACTGACAATATTATACATACCTTCCAGTTTTGTGGCGGCATTAGGGACAATTTCCTGAATTAAACTATTCAATTCATTCCTATTGGACGAGGGGGGGGGGGGAATTTGCCAACGAAGAGAAAAATAAACATAGTAAACCGTGCAGAAATATTTTAGGAAAAGTCAAAAGTCACTTTGATGAAGGAATGGCTTTGGTGAGTCACAATGGCACCTTTGTGGGGTTCGATATAAATATTTTCTTATTTTCGAATCATCACAACCATTTTATTTAGGAGTTGTTTGGATATATACAAATCATAGTTTGGAAAATAATTTCAGAGAAAAAATGATTTTGAGAATAGATTTTTGAAAAAATAGATTTTGTAAAAAAAATGATTTTGATCAAGTGAGAGTGTTTGGATAGTTAATATCATAAGTTTTTTTTTTATATACAAATTATCAAAAAATATATAAGTTAATGTGATAATTGCATAAAGATAAATTTTAATTTATATTTTCATTTGAAGTGATAAATTTGCTAATAATCTAAATTTGTGAATACAATAAATAAAACATAAAAAATATAATTAACTGTTAATATGTGTATATGTATTTATAAAATATAAGATTAAAAATATTTTTTCAGAAGAGCAAAGGCGAAGAAATTTTCAGAAAAGAGGTGAAGTTTGTGATTCAATTTAGTGAGTGTTGTTATCATATACTATTGGCTGTATTGTGACAGGACATAATTATTACTTTAATAACTCAAAATTTACTTCCAAAAACAAAAATTTCCTATTTCTTCACAAACCTAGGTTTTGGGTTCCAAGTAGTTTTGAGCCAACCAAGGTTTTCTAAAAAATTTGGGTGTTTGGCAATTATCTGGCTTAAATTATGGTTTATGGTGAAAAAACACTTTTTTTTTTAAATTGCTAAACACCCTCTTAATTAATTTACTAACAAATATTCAAAACCCAATGAATAAGACCATTCTTTCTGACATAAAATTTAAAAAATAAATCCTAGTAATTAGATACAAACACAACTACGCTTGGATTATGACATCCATCTCCACTGCTATTGAGATAATTATTACTCCCTCCTCACTTTATTATAAGCTTCTAATGATAATTTTATATAAATTAATAAAGTTGGCTAAAATTAATTATTTAATGTAACCATCAAAATTACTTTCATAAAAAAATTAATTACATAAATTTGATTAATTAATTAGAAGTTTTATAGTTAGTTAGGGATGTTATGTGAAAAAAATTAATGCTTTAAACAAAATATGTTATATTAAGGACTCTGTCATTTCGACCAATTAAAAAAAAGGAATGTCGTTTGTTAAACGAGTTGATCGTGGTTGCTGGAAGCTTCTGTCAACTGTTGATGTCTGTATAATTATGCCTCTGCAAGAAACAAATAGTTCTTCTATTCTTATTATTCGCCTGAGCATCAAAGTCACATAGTTTTTGTAATCTTATATTTTTTAATTTCATTACTTCAAACAACAGGAAAGCACCCTGCAATAAAAGAAAGAGCCAAGGAGAATCAAATTCTCAATATTAATCCGGTGATAAAACACCAACTATGCTTATCTGTAACTTGCATTCAAATTTTGTCAAAAATGATTTGGAAAGTATCCTATGAAGAAGAAAGCAAACAAAACAATATTATATTATCACTCTAGAACTCTACTATTCATATATACAAATTAAAGTTATGATAAAAGAAATAAGGAGAATCACAAATAAAGACCCTCCAATATGCAAAATAACAGATAAGTCATTTGAATAAGTGAAATTACTCACAATGACCGGGTCTCAAATTGCCATTATGAAATCATGGCCAAATTACCAAAATATCTCAAATTGCCAGACACTTGATCCCCCAACCTCACTTTCCCTACTATTTAAAAAAAAAAAAGTTCTAAAAAAAAAAACAAAGGAAGGCCGTCGGTGCCGGAGCTCCGGCGGCCGGATGAAAAAATATATACTCCTCCGGTCCTAATTATAAGACCCAATTGATTTATTTGAAGAGATTAAGGAAGTAAGTTAAGTTGGTTATTTATAATAAATAAGTGTTGTCATTCCTAAAATATCATTGCTAATTAAGTATATTAGCTAAAACTATCATTATTAGAAGGATTATTTTGAAAAAAAATACATAAATATAAGAGATAAAATGGATTGGAGTCTTATAATTAGGACCAAATAAAAAGTCAAATGGATTCTTATAATAAGGACCGGAGGAGTATGTTGATGAAAAAATATATATATTTATATATATACACGTGTGGAATATAGCTATTGATCATATAGATGAATCACGTATTTGAAGAAGTCTATCAAACATGGTGTGACAACGCCGTATGTTGTTGGCGGAAAAAAAAAAAAAAAGACAACGCTGCATGTGACAAAATCAACTTTTTGGGACTGTTCCGAAAAGATACTGTTGGAAGACAACAGAAACGGAGCAAACGTGGGCAATTTTTTTTTTTAATTAGATTTACTTAATATGTTAAAATAAAAAGGAAAAAAAATCGAAGGTACTAAGAAGATGAACGGTATACCAATTATACAGCCTAATTTGGTTGCTATTATTAGTTAGCAGAAAAGAATAAATAAAGCTCTTCTCGCCCAAATACGACAATGATGGGTTTAGTTTGAAATCAAATCTCAATCGTTACAAGCACGCATGGAACTCAATAGCATCGTCTCGGGATTTGAATTCTCTTCGCTTCTTCTCCCATCCTCTTCCTCTCCACTACCCTTTTTTTTCCTTCACAACTATCGGATCAAAATTCCAATGATTCAGATTTGACATCTTATAAAAATAATATTATTAAAAAAATAAATAAATAAATTTAAACTGTTAAAATCTAGTCTAAACAATTAATAACTGTAATAAAAAAGTTGAAAAAAATTTGCTCTATAATAATAATTTGTAGATATGAGCTGTTCAAATTAGATTTTAATAGTTTAAATTTATTTATCTATTTTTATAATTATATTTATTTTTATAAAATATTGTAAAATATTAAATCTGGACCGTTGAAGTTTTGATCCAACGATTCTAAAAGGCCAAAGAAGGTAGTGGAGGGGAAGGGGATGGGAGAAGAAGGAGAGAGAATCCAAGTTCCAGCGCGCACAGGCATACATACAAACATCTTTTGAACATAGAGGGCCAGGCAACATTACAAAACACGTGAGATCAGAAAAGAAACCATCTAGGCCAGTTCAACGATGGGGACCCTGCACTCGTGGCCCGGGATATGGGATTTAGGCGAGTCATCCTAGAATCTGTTTCTACGGAAGCCATCCAATTGATTTTGGAGGGAAGACATAAAGAGCCGGCAGACCATGAACCCAGTTTCAATGTTCATTGTTTTGATGAACACTATAAATTTATCAGGCCTGAATCATTCAGATTTTATTTGAATAGTCCAAATTTGATTTTTTTTATTAATTTAAAATAATTATTTTAATATGTATAGAATCTAAAATAGAAATAATTTCTTAACTGCTATTCTTTCAAAAAATAGTTTTTTTCATTTAAAAATAATTAATTGAAAATTTTAAATCTAAACAATTCAAATCAGATATAGACGGTACAAATCTAATAAGTTTAGAGTGCTCATCAAGGTAACGAGTATTGAAACGGTGGTGTCATCAAGGAAGCTAGAAGCATGATTAATCGCGAATGGGAAGTACGCCCTTGCCGTGTGAGTCTAAAGGGTAAACTTGGCAGCTGACTTCTTGGCTAAACGGGGTCTCTCAGCAGGCTTCGGGTTCCACATCATTGCGCAAGGCCCTTTGGAACTTGCCCAGATCATTGACATGGATCGAAGCAGCTGAGTCTGATTTCTTTCTGTTAAAAAGAAAGAAAAAAAAAACCAAGGAAACAAGGACCAAGTTATGAGAGATCTTCTCTCAGATGTGCCTCGCGGCCAAGACAGATCAGCGCACATTAAACATACAAAATACAGACCAATAAGGATTTCAGGAGAGAAGGAGGGGTTCCACCTGCAGTGAATAAATGAAGAACAAAGCACATAAAAAAAACTCGTGTCAATATGTAGACAAAGACCTTCATATAAAAAAACTCATGTCAATATGTAGACAAACAGCTTAAGCAAGTGGATCGGCGATGTCTGAAGAACTGCCTCTGCTACAACAAATAGTTCTTCATATTATCTGATAGAAATTAATAACAGAATGATGGGTTTGCATCAGAAAGAAGATATGTTACTACAAGTTAATTCCAGAAGTTTCCTTAGTTAGCCTCCAATCAGAGCACCACCCCACATTAGATCAAATACTTACCCACAGTCGGCTAAGTAATGAAGAAGTTCTCCCATGAACAAGTTCTCCCAGGCTTCGCTATAGAAGTTGAACTCCCTTGTAAAAAAGGCAAGAATCCTTTTGGGGAAAAAAAAAAAAGGAAACAAAGAAGAAGAAGAACTTGTGAAAAATAGTTGATAAAATCACGACAAGGGAAGTAAATTTAATCCAAAAACTGATCATCACAGGGATACGCACCACATGTATCCAGTTATGTCATGGCTTCTGCACCAATATAATTATTAGTTATGTTGCAAAGTAACGATATTTTATTAAAAAACCGAATGGACATTTGTTTAGAGAGAGAGAGATATACCCGTCAAGTAATGAATAATAGGTAATTTATTTCTGATGAGTGTGATTCTTTGTAGATTCCAAATTTAATGGGGACAGCATAAGTAGCAACTCATTGACCTCGTCAGTTGTCTTGGACTCAGAATTCAGGGGAATAGGTTGAATTTCTTTGTTGAAGTGAGCTGATGTTGGTCATCAATATTCCGATGCCTCTTTGTTCGCGTACTCACCTTCAATTTTTTTTGTTGGAGGAAGTTTGCGTACTCTGAGACATATACTGGGAACCCCACATTCTTTGATCAAGCACTCACCAATCTGAAATTTCGAATTAACCAAACCATCACCACACCTGAATCTAAATTCAAGCTCCCCATCATAAGATTTTCTCCTTCTCTGAAGTTCCCGCAGCATGCATCCACGCAAGAGGGGATCATACCATTGAAAAACATTATCTGAATTCAATCTTATCATTGAATAGTGCCATCCTATTGGACCTTCCAAAGGCAAGCTTTTTGTCCAATCATTACTCCTATCTTCAATAAGGTATGTACATGACGACTGACATTGATCCCTTTCTTTTGAGGAGAAATGAGGCATGACAAAGCAGAAAATGAAACCCATTAAGTTTTCCAAATCTGGAGCAAGCTGAACGCTCACCCGTAAACCTCCATCTTTTATCGTCGAACTTTTGTGAGTAAACCAATCTGGAATGACACTTCCTTCAAAATTGCCATATTTTCCTTGCTCCAACGAGAAATTCACATATTTTAGTATCCCACGAAATGAATTCTCATCAACATCATGACAAGTCTTGTTTTGAGTACTCAAGCTTGACTTCGATTCCATTTGTTGAATGAAGGTATGATAATCCGAGGCATATATTTGGCAGACTCCACATGCTTCAACCAAACCATCGACTAACTTGTTATCCCTTGTAATAACAGAGAATTCAAATGACAGCTTCGGCTTGTAATTGGTGTTTTGATCATCCATTGTTTTACCCAACTTTATGAGTGTGGAAGGATCACACCATAGAATAACATGACGTGAATCAAAATTTTCGATGAGCATAGGAAATGGTAGGCATTTGCACCACTTACTATCATAATAAAGTTGGCATTGTAAGCTATAATGAGAGTCATGAGAACAGAAATGAGAAAGAACAGAGCAGAAAATGAAGCCAATTAGGTCGTTATTGGTTGAAGGAAGCTCAATAGTTACATAGTTCGAAGCCTTTGTTCCCTGATTAAACATAAACCACTCTGGAACTTTTCTTCCTGGGTAAACAAAACCTCCTCTTTGTTTTGTGTATACTAATCGCTTCAATGAGAAATATGCCCATTCAATGTCACGGGATGAAGAACAGTTCTCCAATTTCGAGCAATCTTTCAGATGTAGGAAACTCAGTTGTCGTGCAGAAGTTATTACAGTGGGTACAATCTCCAGTGACATGCAACCACTAGCATCAACAGTTTCGAGGAATGGCGGCAATTCTGGCAGAGAACGAAGTGTTCTACAATTCCGCAAGAAAATTTGTTCTAGATTTGAAAGATGCTTGATGCTGGCAGGCAAGCTCTCCGCATTACTTTCACTCAAGTCCAGTGAAGATAATGAAGAAAAGGAGTCCATGAATTCAGAGAGTTCATACAACTGTTCACAACCTTTAAGAGTAAGCCGTTGAAGATTTCTAAGATAACTAACTGAGGAACAGAGCGTTGGACCCAACAATTTTCTATCTGCCAACGATGAAGGTTCAAAATGAGAAGTAAGTTGTAGTGTCCTCAATGATGAGCATTCGTAGGCACCTAACTTTTCGATGGATGGTGGAAGCTCTGGTAAAGATTGAAGGCTTTTACAATTGCTTACGTAAAGACATCGTAGCCTCGAAAGATGTTTGGTATTGTTTGGAAGATCAGTTAATTTGAATGCTCCATCCAAATGAATTGCTTTTAGAGATAGCAAAGCATCAAATAAGCTATGGAGCTTTGATTTGTCAATTAATCCTCCAATATCATAAAGAGCAAGACTCTGAAGGCGTCTCATGCAACAAATGTCATTAATTGGAAGATATTTCAGTCTTGAGCAGTTGAGAACGAGGTACTGGAGTTTCTCCATACACCCAGTTGAAAAGTCCAATATCTCGACACTTGTGGGCCGTAAATCTAAATAAGTTATTTTGTCTGAAGTGAATGAAAATTCCTTGAGACCATTGCAGCCGACGACAATTAGCTTTGCGAGAGATTTTGACTGATTCTCAGATTTCAAACTCTTTATGTTTCTGCAATTAATAAGCATTACGCTGCTCAATCTCGGGAGAGATAAAATTGATGGATGAAGATGGCCTAAACTTTTACACCCACAAAGATCAACATGTTTAAGATTTTGAGCCGCCGAGAAATCTGGTAACTCTGTCAATTGTTTAGATTCAGCAAGGTTTATCTCCCTTAACTTCCCAAAATTCTGCAACAATTAAAATGAGAAATATTACATAGGAAACAAGAGTCTTAAATTTGAATTAAACTGCAAAATTTAAAGAAAAAAAACTCATATTTGTATGTTTACCTTTACTCCGTTCCATAATATTTTAAGGTGGTTGTAAGGCATGTGAAATTCAAGTAACTTCTCAGCACAAAATGACAATGGTAGGGACTCTAAGGGAAAATTGACCCATTCAAGATACCTTAATGAATTGGAAAATGCCTCAAGCCTTGAAGGGAGTTTTACACTGCAAGATCTTTTAACCTCGACAGAATAGAATTTCAGAAACATTAAATTAGGCATCTTTCTAAAGACATCAGCACTCAACTGTAGATCTCCAACTTGAGACAAATCTAAACTTATGCCTTGAATCGCATCACTTCCCTGAACAACACAAAAATCCAAAAGGAAAGTAAATAAATTACTTTATATTAACAATTTCTATTCAGTGATTATCAAATGTCTAATTAGAAAGGTAAGTATTTTTCCAACCTGATTATTTTCAAGCGCCTCACAGATCTCATCAGGATTACATAGTCGACTACGTCCTTCAGGATTTTTCACACACTCTTGACGAACAATTTCGAAAGCCATTGATGGAATTAAATCATGCATCCATACCCCAGAATCAATAGTTATCAGCGCCTTATCCATAAGGATTCTCAAACCAAAGCATGCTTGAAAGCCACGGCTCTCTAGCGTTGTCATTACACATCTTCTAGATTCACCTTTCAAAAAGAAAGCAACGAGTAAAAATATCTCTTTCTCTTCATAATCAAGTCCATCATAGCTCAATTTTAACACAGCTTGAATATCTTGATGGATCGTGTTTTCTAATTTTCTCAATGCACTTTCCCATTCCTCTGCGGTTTTGGCGTGTAGAAATGAACCCAAAATGGTTAAGGCTAATGGATTTCCTCCAGCATAAGCAACTGCTCTTTTAAAGAGTTCTTTATATTCACTTTTATAACCAACTTTGCGGAAGGCTTTGAGGTTGAAAAGCTTAAGCGCGTTGTCATAGCCCAATGCCTCGGCCTTGTGTATTTTATCAACTCTTCCCTCAAGCACGTTTTTATCTCTACTTGTCATGATGACTTTACTGCCAGGTCCCAGAGGAGGAGCTTCACTTTCCAAATAATCTAACTGCTGTGTGTTGCTAACATCATCAAGTACAATCAAAACTTTTCTACGATTGAGCCCTCCAAGGGATGTATCCTTTAATAGTTCTCGGAAAAGTTCGTCACCTACATATTTTAACCTATGGCTTTCTGACTCTTCCCTAAAATTTTCTAAGAAGCAGCAACTATCAAATTGAGAGCGGAGCTTGACAAACACAACCTTAGCCATTGTTGTTTTGCCTATCCCGCCCATCCCCCAAATCCCAATTGTTGAGGATTCTTCTAGCAATGACTCAATATGATCCAAATTCTCATTAATTCCAATAATATTTTCTAATATACTTCCTGAGTACCCATGGTTCAGTTTGTTGATGACGCCCTTGACAATATTTTGAATGAGTTCTGTGTCATCCCTAATATAAGAAAAAGAGTTATAGAAGAAAATATTAATGTACCACGTGAAAATTAATTAAGAAATAATATATTAATAAAGTGATAACTAATTGATGACGGTTTTTTTACATCACAAGATTATTATTTAAAAAAAAAGACAAATTTCTTCATAGTTTTATCAAATTTGTGTGGATATTTTCCTCCATTTTCAAAATTATTAAGAAGGATTCATTCAAACGTAAGAAATGTATACATAATTTACTCTACTATATGAGTTATTCGTAGTGACAATTAATTGTAAGAAGGGTTACGTTGAAGAGTTAAAAAATCAACTTTAATCTAATAGGGAAAAAAAGGGGGAAAAATCAACTTTCAGAGCTAAAGTATCCAATTTTGAGATGACACCATTTAAATAATGTTTTTCTCATGTAAACCCAACAATGTAAAGAAATTAATTTTATATGTCATATATACACGAGTATTGCAATGAACATGATCCAACATCATTACTCACTACCAGTTAATTAGTTGTCAGATAAGCTAATATGAAAAGAAAAGCACTTTATATGAATATGAAGACCAATCACAAGAATAATATGAAACTCTGATTCAGATACTTGGAGTTAGAGAATAAAGAGTGACCTGCAGTTGCGGGAGTCCAATCCTGCTAAATTTGCAATCTCAAAAAGTGCTTGTCTCCACTCCTCCACCTTCTCTACGTTTTTCTCCAAATGTTCTACGAATGCTTGCTCATAAGCTCCCCTTTGTTTGTGCACATGAGATGGGTCGATTTTGTAGAAGATAGGAACAACAATCTGTGCCTGCTGTTGTTTGCAGCGAAGGATCTGAAGGAGCTCATTCAAACACCATTTTGAAGTGGCATAGTTTTGAGATAAGACCACCACAGAGATGGATGAATCCTGAATTGCTTCAATGAGTGACTGGGAGATGTCATCGCCTTTGGGGAGCTTATAATCAATGTATGTCTCAATATCTCTGAAGCATTCGGTTTTTTTTTTTTAATTTAGACAAAATATCATGACAGCATTGTCCCTCATATGTACCATGAATTAAACGGAAAGGTTGCACCTTCAGTTGTAGGGTCCGTTGCGCCTGAAGGGGTGTTTTTTTTTTTTTTGGGCATATGAATGGTTGGCACGTAAAAGATGATGTTGATGTTTCATGCCAATTGCTCTGTTACTTCCCTGCAACTTCCCGCCAGTTAAAGTATGATGGTAGGGTAATTACTGTTAGTATTTTTTTATTTTAATATAAGAGTTACTTAGATAATTTTGATATATTAAAAAAGTTAAATAAATCATTTAATTATAATATAGCATGGCATGATTTTTTAAAAATATTTTTATAAATTATCAGATTATGGACTAATTTATAATATAGATAAACTATTCTGAGAAAAAAATGATAAATATAATAAACAAAGTAGATTAAAATCTTATATTTACAATCAAATCTAACCCCCTTAGTTCAAAAAACTTAGGAGAGTAATTGTTAATGATTATGTGGTCAATTTTGTTTGCAAGTGTGTTCAATGATAGGTTCTAATATTTGTTATTTTTGGGACCAAACTAAAATATAGTATTATTCAGAATCCAAGGCTTTGGCAGAATTGCATGCATCGGCCTTCAAGTGTGTTCAATTATTAGACGAATATTTAGGTAAATCAAACAGATATTTTGTTAAATGATAAACTTAATTTTATAAATTAGTTATAAAACTCTTATATTTAAGATTAGAAGGAGTATATGTTATTTTTCTGGGGTAAAGTAATTATTAAGTGAAGTCTTTGGGAGAATTACATTTGCATGTGAAAGTTTCTACGCAACCAAGGTCCAACAAAATGTGTGCCCTATGCTGAAAAGTTGATGTTGATGCTCTCATGCCAATTGCTTTGCTATTTCACTGCAACTTCCTCTGAAGGATTAATAATTACTCTGTTACTTCCCCGCAGCCTTCACCAAGTGATGGTGGGGTCAGAGTTTTACTTGTTAGAGATGGTTCTAATTAATGTGTGTTACTTTTTGGACCGCAACAATATCTGTTACTTAGAGGGTGTTTCGAAATGCTTAAAAATACTTCTTAGAAGTATTTTTCTGTAAAACGAGATAAACTCCTCCACATATTTATTTCGTAAATAGTAAAAACATTTTTAAAATTATGGTTTGGTTTACATCCAAACACCCTTTTAGAACTCAAGTCTTTCGCAGAATTGCATGGTTGGCTTCCATATTAAAGTGGTGCATATCCTCATTGGACAAGTTGGGAATGGAGTGAAGAATAAATGACCCGTCATGTACGGTTAATACGTGAAATTGAACGGATGGAACAGAAAGTGAATATGGCCGGCTGTTAAGAATGAAGGATAAAATTATTAGTCAATTGATATGAAGTGAAAAGTCACTTTTTGTTATGGAAAAACCATAAAATCACTTTGATAAAAGAAAACTTACATAAGTAAAGGGCTGGCACCCTGGCAACTTCCAGGAAGGGAAGTTTTTGCATTTAAAAGGCGTCATTTGGCTCCTCCTTTAGTGGTTAACTCATCGGGCTTTTCTCACTGCAAACAAATAGTAGTTGCTTTAACATAAAAGCTTTGTTTTGTTTTTTTTTTTCCCAAAATGTCAATCCAAACATAAGTGAGATGGGGTCTCCTATGATTTTTCATTAAAAAGCCACTTAATTGGGATGGCTGAAAATTCATTCCAAACACAAATTAGATCCCCCGGGGGGCGCGTGGATACAAACAATTTCGATTATATTTACATAACTAATTTCCAAAATTCAATGAATAATATGGGGCTGAACTGATCAGAAACTAAAAAAATTAAAACAATTAAATACTAACATAATCATGTGATATCCACTATACTACCACATATCTAATTATTAATAAGCAAATAATTGATTTATTCTCTAAAAAAATTTACAGGACTAACATCTTGAAATAGATACCTTTTTTATAAACTGTATAATTTTCAACACTTAATTGAAATTTTAAGTTGCAATTTTGGGTTAGGTTGTACTTTTGAGTAGGCATATGTACTACCTTGATCTTAAATATAAAAATTAGATAGCTAATGTTAAGACAAATAGAATAACACAAAAGCCTAGCCAATACACAAGAGCAAAGCCCAATAGGCCCAGAGTGAAATTACTAAGTGACTGACTGTAATTTATTTCTTACTGATGTATACGTGGCTTATCTCTATTCTTTCTAGGGTTTTGTCTTGTCTATATAATGTACAGTAACTGCCTTGTACAGTGTGCAATCAATACAATAGAATATTTTTTTTCTCTCATTACAAGTTTTATCTTGGTATCAGAGCCCTAGGCTAGCCACCATGGCAGAACAAACCTCTCACACAGAAAACCCAGGATCACAGAGCACTGGAAGCAATGGAGGCAAGAGCTCACTGAGTTCGGCCACAGCTCTTGCCAGGTTGACTGAGAAGAGCAATACACTTTCTCAGACATGTTCTGTCAAGTTGGATAGAACCAACTACTCCATCTGGCTGACTCACGTTTTGCCCATTATCAAAGGGCACAAACTTGAAGGTTTTATCAATAGCACCAAACCTTGCCCTCCTCAGTTTATCAAAGAGAATGACTCCTCCAGGCTAAATCCCGACTTTGAAGATTGGGAAGCTGCAGATCAGTTGCTGTTCGGATGGCTGTTGAACACCATGACTCTGAAGATATCTTCAGAAATGACCAATGTATCCACCTCTGCTGCCTGTGGAGAGCAGCGAAACAACTAGTTGGTGCTCAGACGAAATCACGCCTTCTTATGCTGCGTGCTGAGTTACAAAGAACCAGAAAGGGAACCATGAAAATGGGAGAGTATTTGGCGAAAATAAAAGGCATTGGAGAGCAACTTACCCTGGCTGGAAGTCCCTTTCCTCTTCCTGACTTGATTATTCAAGCGTTGGCTGGCTTAGATGCAGATTACAACCCCATAGTGGTTCAACTATCCAATCAAGCTGAAGAACTAAGCTGGATTGATCTTCAGACTTCTTTGTTCACCTTTGAAAGCCGGCTGGAGCAACTCAATCAGCTTGCTCAACTGTCACTCAGCAACAATCTTGCTAACTATGCCAGATCTGATGGTGGTTCTTCTTCCAGAAACAATTGGAGAGGAGGAAGAGGCAGCCGTGGCAGACGTGGCAGAGGAAGATTTGGAAGAGGAGGACGCTATAACAGCTACAACAACAACAATGATACTGATGTTATAAAATGCCAGCTTTGTAACAAGGTTGGTCATGTTGTTGAACATTGCTTTTATAGATATGACCGTTCTTTTCATGGTCTAGGTAGCAAACAGAACAAAGACAGAAATGACTATACTGAACTTGATAGTGCATATTGGGCAACACCCGAGACTGTAAATGATTATGGTTGGTACTTGGATAGTGGAGCAACAAGTCATGTGACAAATGATCTTAGCAAGCTGGACAATCCGACTACACCTAATGGTAAGATGAATGTGATTGTTGGTGATGGATTTAAACTAGGAGTTGAAAGGGTTGGCTCATCCATCATTCATAATGGTACTAAAAGAAAAGTTGAGTTGAAAAACATTTTGTATACCCCAAAGATCAAGAAAAACTTGCTGAGTGTTTATAAAATGGCTTATGATAATGATGCTGATGTGATCTTTAATACCAGTGGTGTTTTTGTGAAGAATCAGGACACAGGGGAAACAATACTGGAGGGAAGACCAAGTAATGGTGGTATGTTTCGAATCAGTAAGCAAGGACAGAATGGTGAAACTGAAGTAGTTTTTGTTGCAGAAGAAGAAGCTAGTGCTCCAGCAACTAAATCTAGCTATTCTAGTAGGACTTTTTAGCATTGTAGGCTTGGACACCCAAGCAATAGAATATTGAATCGGCTAATTAGAGAATGTAATCTGCAAATGACTCCTATTAATGAAAATGAGTCTGTTTTCTGTGAATCTTGCAAGTATGGAAAATTACACTCTCTTCCCTTCAAGGTGTCTACTTCTAGAGCTTCAAAACCACTAGAATTAATCCACACAGACCTTTGGGGTCCCTCTCCAATAACCTCAATGAATGGTTTTCGGTATTATATTCTGTTTCTTGATGATTACAGCAGGTTCTCTTGGATCTACCCTCTAAAAACTAAAGATGAGGCCCTGCCCATGTTTGTTCAGTTTAAAACTCAAGCTGAAAGGCAATTTGATAATAAGATCAAAATTATCCAAAGTGACTGGGGAGGAGAATACAGAAGCTTTAGTAAGTTGTTGAGTGAAAATGGAATTGTTTTCAGACATTCCTGCCCTCATACATCAGCCCAAAATGGCAGAGCTGAAAGGAAACATAGGCATATTGTAGAAATGGGTCTCACACTCCTGGCACAAGCTAAAATGCCTTTGTTTTACTGGTGGGAAGCCTTTCATACAGCAGCTCAACTTATTAATAAACTACCTACTCCGGTTTTGGGAGGAATTTCACCCCATTTCCGTCTCCTAGGTAGACATCCAGATTACAACTCACTAAAGGTTTTTGGTTCAGCTTGCTTTCCATGTCTAAGACCATACAATGAGCATAAACTACAATTTCGGTCTGTAAAGTGTGTGTTTATTGGCTACAGCAACTCTCACAAAGGACATAAATGTTTGAGTCCAACAGGAAGAGTTTATATCTCTAGACATGTTGTATTTAATGAGTGTGATTTTCCTTTTTCAACAGGGTTCATCAACAAAAGGAAAATACCTGAGGAATCTGTGCATCCTAAGGCCTTCTTTCAACCTCTCTTGTCTGCCTTTAACACTTGTCCAACTGATCACAATATTGGTGAAGCCGCCACTCCTCAAGTCACAGCACACTCCTCATCAGATGATTTGCCTTCCTCTGAACCTGCAGTTGCAGAGCAAATACTGAGTCAGTCCTCTACTCAAAATCAGAGAGAAAATGAGTTACATGAAAGTCAACATTCAACAGGACAGAACACAGAACAAGCAGAAGAGTCAAGTAATGAAGAAGCTAGCCCTCAGTCAGCTGGAAATGAACTAATTCTGACTCAACATCACATGGTGACAAGAAGCAGAGCTGGAATTCATAAACCAAAACAACCATATGTTGGTGTAGCTGTTGCAGATTTGACCCTAAAAGAACCGTCTACTGTCAAAGAAGCCTTGAATTCAGAAAATTGGAGAAGGGCTATGGCTGAGGAGTTTAATGCTCTTGTCAGGAATGATACTTGGGTCCTCGTTCCTCATTTCAAACATATGAAGCTTATTGACTCCAAATGGGTCTTCAAACTAAAGTCTAATGCAGATGGAACTGTGTTTAGACCTAAAGCTCAGCTAGTAGCTAAGGGTTTTCAACAAAGCCCAGGAATCGATTTTGATGAGACTTTCAGTCCAGTGCTGAAGGCTTCCACTCTGAGGTTTGTGCTCTCTCTTGCTGTTACTTTTGGGTGGCCTATTAGACAGTTAGACATAAATAATGCCTTTCTTAATGGAGAATTGCAAGAACAAGTCTATATGAGGCAACCTATAGGCTTTAAATCCAGTAAATTCCCAAATCATGTTTGTCTTATGAGGAAGGCTCTCTATGGTCTAAGACAAGCTCCCAGAGCCTGGTTTGAGAAGTTAAAGTCAGTACTGTTGAATTGGGGTTTTACACATTCCAAATGTGACACATCACTATTCTTTTTCAAGAGCAAGGAGTTCTGCCTTTTTGTCCTAATCTACGTTGATGACATAATCATTACGGGAAATTCCTCAAAAACTCTCGTTATGTTCATTCAACGCCTAAATGATCAATTTGCACTTAAGGATCTGGGTAACCTACACTATTTCCTTGGAGTAGAGGCGTACAGAGATGACACTGGTTTGTATCTTAAGCAAGAAAAGTATATTTTCGATCTTCTTCACAGATTTGGAATGGGAAATTCCTCACTAGTGCCAACACCTATGATCGTTAATAAACACTACTCAAAGCATGATGGAGTTCCCCTGAAAAATCCGACTCCCTACAGACAAGCTATTGGAGCCTTACAGTATCTCGTCAATACACGACCAGACATCATGTTTGCTGTAAATAAACTCAGTCAATTTCTTACCTCTCCAACGGACGATCACTGGCAGGCGCTTAAACGGATCTTCCGCTATCTAAGAGGCACCTCGGATTTTGCTCTGCATATTCGACTGAGTACTCATCTTACTCTCTAAGGATTTTCCGATGCCGATTGGGCTGTTTGCCCTGACGATCGTCGCTCAATAGGAGGCTACTGTGTTTACCTCGGTGACTCTCTTATCTCGTGGTCTGTGAAGAAACAGAACGTCGTGTCTCGGTCGAGTGCCGAATCAGAATATCGGTCACTTGCAAATCTCGCCACCGAGCTTGCCTGGATTCAGTCCTTGATCAAAGAACTTGGTGCCCGATTGAATCAAACTTCGATCACCTGGTGCGATAATATGAGTGCTGCCGCCTTAGCATCAAATCCCGTCTTCCATGCAAGATCTAAGCACATCGAATTGGATGTGCACTATCTCAGAGATCGGGTAATGAATCATCAGTTGTGTGTTCGGTATATTCCCTCCTCTGAGCAGATTGCGGATATTTTCACCAAGGCACTCTCCCATTCCAGATTTCGGCTTTCTGTGACAAACTTGGTCTCACCAGATCTCCAAGCCCAAGTTTGAGAGGGGATGTTAAGACAAATAGAATAACACAAAAGCCCAACCAATACACAAGAGCAAAGCCCAATAGGCCTAGAGTGAAATTACTAAGTGATTGACTGTAATTTATTTCTTACTGGTGTATACGTGGCTTATCTCTATTCTTTCTAGGGTTTTGTCTTGTCTATATAATGTACAGTAACTGCCTTGTACAGTGTGCAATCAATACAATAGAATATTTTTCCTCTCATTACAAGTTTTATCTGCTAATTTGTAAATATTAAAAAATTAATTAAGTTAGTTATTTATAAAAATATATATATGCTAGTTTTTGTCAAAAAACTTCTTGTTAATCTCAGGTTTAAACTTGTCATTTCTTAATCAAGACTTGTAATAAATTGTTGTCAAGCCAAAGTAAAAGAGTCAACGTATATTATTTTTTTACATTATAATGTTAAGAAATCATTTGTGGCCCAGTAGTCACATTTTTTTTTGGGTTGGTTCAAATAATCATGGGATGGTGGAAACAAATCCCACCCAACCACTTTCCTAAAATAATTTCTCATGGAAAAAAAACCTTTTTTTTCCTGCCAATTACTTATGTTCAATTTAACCTGAAATGGGTGATTGATAAATATTAAGAACTCATGATTTATTAGACATCCTCTAGATCTAATTTGAATTGAAGGAGTATTTTAATTCTAAATATATGAATTCAATCTATTTTATTTTTCAAATTTATAATTTTCGTTTTACACTATTACTGTTATACTACACATCGATGGGAGTTTCTATTAATGTAGTAGTTTTCAATACAATTATTAAAGGAGTATTTAGGTAAATCAAACACCTATTTTTTTAAATAATAAACTTAACTCCATAAATTAGTTACGTAACTCCCATATTTAAAATTGGAAAGAGTATGTGTTTTTTTTTTGGGGGCACAGTAATTATGAAGTCAAGTCATCGGGAGAATTACATTTGTATGTGAAAGCTTTTGCTTAACTAATGTCCAACAAAATGTGTGGCCTACACTGAAAAGATGATATTAATGCTTTCATATACCAATTGCTTTGCTACTTAATGGGGCTTGGAGGAATAATAACTACCCTGTTACTTGCGTGCAAATTTATAATTTTTTGCCCAAATTATTTTTATTGTTCACATATATTAAGAGATTTCGTAGTTTCACAAATTAGTTATATATATATATACTTCTCCGGTTCTAAATATAAGATCTATTTTACAGTGTAAATTATAATACAAAATAGATCTTATATTTAGGACCAGAAAGAGTATAAATATATATCTTATATTAAGAGTTGGAAGCAGCATTATATAGAACTCAAGTCTTATGGTGGAATTGCATGCATTGGCCTGTATATTGAACTCGTCCATAACCGAAAAGTTGTGCATAGAAGGATTGCAAATTCCCCTCTTTGTTTGGATGTGAAAAATATAGAGAGAAAAGAATACTCAAAGAGAAAACTTAAAAAAAATAAATAAATCTTTTTAGTATTGCAAAGATTTTTCCTTCATAATATTTTCTCCCGTTATTTTTCTCTCATTTTTTCCTTTTCTGTCATTATTTTTCTCTTATTTTTTCTTCCATCCAAACCTGGCCTTTATGTTATATTAGATCACGCGATACATCCACTATATAAGGATATATAGGAAGTTGGAGGAAGTTGGAAGCATTAGAACAATTTTGAGTTTACTCTAAATAGAAAATTAAAGTGTAGGAACCAAATCTGATTTGAGATTTAGTAATTTTAATATTCTTTCATAAGATTCTTCCCAATAATTACTCTTTCTATTTTTTAGAGTCATTTTCATCATTAACATTGAAATTAAGGAAAAGGTTAAAATTCATTATTATTTTTTTTTGGGAAAAAAATCGAAGAAGCATCCAATTTTATCATTATCACTCATCTGGCGTAACTTCGTAAAAATAACTAATTTTAAATTAAAGATAATAGGAGAATAATATTATAAATACCTTGAACTTATTAATGCTTTAATTTAGACAAAAAATCACGACCTAAAATATTCGTCCCGTTACCCCATACAATCAGGTCAGGCCTTGTTTGGATTTTGGAATGGGATGGGATGCTCTAAAAACAGTTTTTTAATCTTAATTTACAAAATAAAAGTTAAGTATGTGAGCTACTTGCGTGAATAAATAATTTAATTAACTTTTTAAATATTCACCATATTACACTACTTTCGTGGGACACGACCGCAGAGAGACAGACACCCTTGGTCTGCCACGTAAAGTAGTACAGTTGGCTGTTTCGGTTGTCCGGTTACCATGGTAATTTAATCTTGTCGATGGCTAGTCGGTGTTGGATGGAGAAAATAGGGAGAAAAATAAGAAGAAAAAAATATTCCTCCTCCTGTTACTAATATGAGATGTAATTTATAATATAAATTATACTATAAAATAACTTTTATATTAAAAATCAGAGAGAGTGTTAGAAAACTTTTAGTGAAAATATTACTATATCCGATCCTTAATATAAAGGTAAATTATTGTTAAACTTTTGAGTTGACTTTTTGAGTTTAACATTTTTATGTTTTTAGTTTATACAATCATGTTGAATCACTATTAAATTTGTGTTAGTTATAAACTCAATCAAACTTACGAGTACACTCATCAAATTTATCATTTTTATATTTTTATCTTATAAAATCATATCAGCTCGTGCTAAATTTTTGGATTTAGGTGTATTTAGTGACTTTATGTGAATTTTAAAAAATTTCTTTATTGAATATGGTAAATTAGGAAAGTCGATGAATTTAATTTTAATTATTTGGATTCAAAATATATCTAAATAGAATTGTTGTTATTAAAAATAATAAATCTTTTTGGTATTGCAAAAAATTTTCCTTCATAATATTTTTTCCTCCATCCAAACTTAGCCTTCATGTTGTATCAGATCAAGTGATACAGCCACTATATAAGGATATAAGAACTTGTAGGAAGTTGGAAACACCTTGGAACCATTTTGGGTTTACTCTGAATAGAAAATTAAAGTGTTCTTTTAATTATCAGCAATCCTGATAACAAGACACAGTTTTGTTGAAGAAAACAGCTCTTAATTTACATATCTTAAATATACATAAATGCTATGTATTGCATGTTTGAAAACTCCATTTTTTGTTCTTGAAGTGTATTTCGATGCTACATGTACTGTAACAAATTGGAATATGTAAGAGACTATTTTGCCAAACTGAAATGCGTAAGGTTTGAGAACCGATACACAAACTAATAATGCAATAGCCACACCAACATAAATCGATCATCTACGAGAATATGATTACCACAATTACCATACTATGGCAAGTTGGCTAGTGCAAGTTATGACACGTTAGGTTCATACTCTGTTTTCAAGTCTTTACTGTGTTCTCATTCCCAAACATCAATATGCCGATCAAAATCAGTTCAATGATACTCAACAACTTATAATCTAAAACTCAATTTGAAGGAGCAATAGCTCATGCTCTGTTTTTCTTTACTTTATTTTTATCTACAAACACCTACATGCCCATTTGTTAAAAGCAACTTACTCCTCTGATCCTTAATATAAGATCCATTTAACTAATTTGATTAGATTAAGGAAGATAGATAAATTAGTTAATTATAAGAAAAGTGACACATTTTTCCTAAAACACCATAATTATCTTTTTTAATACTTTCTTTCCTTCTTCTATTTGATTATTGTTGAGGAAGTATCCATAGGGGTAATTTAGAGAAAAATGATAAATATAAAATATATGTCTTATATTTAGGACTAAAACCAACTGAAGAATTAGGTCCTATATTAAGGACCGGAGGAGTATTTTATTTGTTTGCGAAATTTTTCATTGATATGTTGTTTATAAGATTGTCATTTCCCTGGAATGGAATTACTGAACTGATTGGAGGGGGGAAAAAAAAGTCAGTATCACAAAATTCAATCATGAGTGCAATAATTATTACAAAAAAAAAGGGCATCATCGTCGAGTATGAATACATGGTCTTAATTTGCTAATTTAAGATAGAGATAATACCTATTCAATCATTATGGCCTTGCGTTTTGGGGAATTCAAGATTGAACTCCGCCGATTTCCCTTGTGGATCAACATTGTAATATTCTGAGGCATATATGGGGTAGACTCCACACTCTTTGATGAGAATGTCATTGCCGATTCCAAAATCGAATTTGAACAAAAGATTTTGGTCGTAAGAGGTGGTTTCATGGTTTCTTTTGTTCCCTTCAATCTTGTTGAGCATCAATTCAGATAGTTTTGGATTAGAACGTAGGAGAACATTTCCAGGACTGAATTTTATGAGTGACGAAAATGCAATTTCGCGAGTCATTTCGTCCAATTTAAAGACGAAGGAAATTTCAGGGGCCATATGCTCTTCCCATGGGAATGAGTCAGGAACGACGGCGCAAAAACCCGCTAAATTGTAAGAAGCTGGAGGTAGTTCGACGATGCTCGAATCATTTTGGGACCTATTATTCCCAAACCACTACGGAACCTTCTTCCCTGGGTAACAAACTGTATCATCATTCTTCTCATGAACTGCTTTCTCTAACAACAACTTGACTTGTTCTTCAATGGCGCCCAGATCTAAGTTCACACAGTTGATGAATGAAAAGATTTTTTCACCATAATTCTCAGATGTGCTTGAAATTGTTGAAGCAGACACCGTCTTCGGTGATGTGCAGTCTGTGGCAATCAAATTTTTAAGGGATGGAGGAAGTTCCGGTAGACTCCGAAGCATGGTGCAACCTTCTACAGGTAGATAGCGTAGCTCAGAAAGATGTGTGATATTGTGGGGGAGTTCAGTTAGGTCGGGCCACTCCTTCAAAGACAACACTTCTAAAGATGGCAATGCATCAAATAGAACTGCCATCTTTTGAATACCAAGGCACATGAGTTTAAAATGACAGAGCATGGTCTGTGGAGGATACCAAGGACTTGAAGTATCGAGCAGGAGACGATTGAGATTTCTAAGGTGATGAACGAAGGAGAGGTTGAACGAGAGTGCTGCGCAATCAGTGGCATCTAATAATTTAAGGGAGGGGGGAAGCTCTGGTAAATATTGAAGATTCCTGCAACCTCCCAAATAAAGCTCTTCCAGACCCGAGAGTTGCCTGATATTATCTGGGAGTTCAGTTAATACCTTTAGATTCTTCAATTTTGTATCACAGAGGTTGAGTCTTCTAAGCTTTGAACAACGCCCAATTGATGGACTCAATTCTTCTATCTCATTTCCTTCTAAATCTAAAGACATTAGTTCTTCTGTTGACACCGAGAACTCCTTAGGACGATAGCACCCAGCTAGTTATATTAATTTCTTCGAGAGATTTTAGATGAAAACATCACTATTTTAACATACTTTGATTAGTATTATTTATGACTTACCAATAGTAATGCTTATGAAGTCTAAGTCTTTGGGGAAATTGCAAAAGGTTGTACGTAATTAAGGTCCAACAAAATGTGTGGCCTCCCTGTAAAAGTTGATACTGATGCTTCATGCCAATTGCTCTGTTGCTTCTCTGCAACTTCCTGTCTTGTTTACATGGCCGGGTGGAATAATAATTAGTCCTTTCATTCTGATTCATAATTCTATTTCAAAAATTAAAGAAGTGTCCAATTTTATCATTATTTAAAGTCATTTGATGTAACCTTTAGAAAAATGAATTAACATTAAATAAATATAATATAGAGAAAAGACAGCAAATTCTTATTTTTTTTAAAAAGGATCAGAGGCAGTACCTTGACCTTATTCACGTTTTCATTTAGATCCCAAAAAAAAAAAAAAAACAGAGTCAGGATATGGGATATTCCCTGGCACAATCAATCTAGTGGTAACTTTGAATCAAAGTTCAATTGCTGAGCTTTCCATGCAACTCTCATCAACTAACGGTAGGGTCATAATTGTAAGTTCCTCCTGTACTTTATGTAAGAGTTATTTTATTAATTTAAGTAGAGGAAAAAAAAAGCAAATAAATTAGTTGATTATGACAAATATGATATAGTCTTCCTAAAATATCTTTATATAATATTAGATTATATATCAGTTTATAAGTTATATAAATTAGTTCAAAAAAATAATAAATATGGTAGACAAAGTGGATTAAGATTTTATATTTAGGATCAAATTTAAAATTTGACATTTAAAATCAAATCTAACTCCTAACTAGTTCTTGTATCAAGAATGGGGGAGTAATTGTCAGCAATAATTAATAGGTTCTAATATTTGTTATTTTTTGTACCAAATTAATATCTATTATTTAGAAGTCCAGTCTTTGATAGAATTGCATGCATTGGCTTCCATGTGAAACTGGTCCATATTCTCACTCGAAAAGTTGTGCATGGAGGGAAAAAATAATACTAAAAGAAAAGACTTTAAAAAATAGTAAATGTTTTTATTTTATTCATAGTATTCTCTCCCCTGTCTTCCTCTCACTTTTAACTCCATCTAAACTAAGGCTTCATTATTATATGGCAGAGACACACACTACACAAGGATATAGGAACTTGTAAGAAGTTGGAAACACCTTCAAACCATTTTGAGTTTACACTAAATAAAAAATTTAAAGCGTTTTTCTAATTATCAGTAATAATGAAAACAAGACAGTTTTTTAAGGGGGGAAAAAATCTTAATTCGCATATATTAAATATACATAAATGCTATGTATTGCAGGTTTGCAAACTCAATTTTTTTCCCTCAAAGTATATTTGATGCTACATGTACATTAACAAATTGGAATATGTAAGAGACTTTGATGCCAAATTAAAATGCATAAGGTTTAAGAACAAATACACAGAATAATAATGCAAAATTCCCACCAACACCGATGGATAATCTGCAAAGTTGGGTTGGGCAAGTAATGGCACATTTCGATCATGCTCTGTTTTCAAGTCTTCATTTAGTTTTCATCTATAAACATCAATATACCAGTCAAAATCAATTTAATTATATTCAAAACTTTAATCTAAAACTCACTTCGAAGGAGTAAGAGCTCACGCTCTGTTTTCTTTACTCTGCTTTTATCTGCAGACACCAACATTCTCACCCGTTAAAAGCAACTTATCTTGTTCACCTGCCAAAATTTTCATCGATATGAAGTTTGTAAAATCATCATTTCCCCTGTAATAAAATTACTCAACTGATGGAAAAAACTCAAAGTTCACTTCCTTCTAACAAATAGAGACACCAAATGATCCTCTACAAGAATAATTACAACATCCGCTTGGAGTTTTAAAAAAAAACAATGGGCCTGTTTTTTTACCTATTCTGAAAACAATTTTTTGTTTTTAAAAACAAAAAAAATAAAAAAACATGTTTGGGAACTTGTTTTTAAAGAAGTGTTTTTAAAATCAAAAAACCAATTATTTGTTTTTAAAAACTAAAAACACAAAACAATTTTAAGATGTTTTCTGATTTTGTTTTCCATTTTGAAAAACCTGGGAAACTTTTCCCTGACTTCTCTGCTCGCTCGACGGCTCCCTTAGAGAGGGTTGGAGTGCCAACCGATGCTTCAGCCTTGTGCTCGCTGTCTCCTCATCCTCTGGTTTCATTCCTCGGTGCTCGCTGTCTTCTCCACTCGGTGCTCGCTGTCTTCTCCGCTTGGTGCTTGTCGTCTCCAGTCTCCCCTTCCTCTCTGCTCGGTCCTCAATCGGTGAGTCCTCAGCCTCTACTCTCTCTCTCTCTCTCTCTCTCTCTATCTGATTAATTTAATGGGTTTTAGTTCTAAAACTTTATGTGTATCATTTAATGGATTTTTGTGTATAGGATTTGTTTTGGTTGCTTGCTGTAACCCTCATTGTTTCATGCCACTCTAATGCTGAGTACTCCGAATAGAGCAAAAATGGGTAATGCGGACAATCCAATAGTTCGATCATCACGAGACAATGACATTTTGACCTAACTTCTTTCCTTCTTTTAAACCATTGTTTCATACCTATTGCTCTTTCTTTAGAGCATATTTCCAAGTTATCTCACCAAGGCCTTTTTGTACAAGTAAGACTAAGTGAAGCTTATGATGAGCATTTAGCTGTGAAAAAAGTACAGAAAGGGTTCTCAAATATTCTTATTTTTACTGCTTAGCAGGCAGATATTTTCACAGGGGGCCGAGATTAGCGAGGAGGAAATAGTGGAAATAGAGGATGAGTTAGTAATTAATGAATAATCATGTCTGGGAAAAGCTAGTGAGGATGAAGAGCTCTATTAATAACTCCTGCAAGTTAAAGTGTATCATGGGTTTGGAGATAGTGAAGTTTTAGTTCCTCTTCTATATATTTATTACCAGCTAGAGTCAATGATGATTAATACCACATCTGTTATACTTAGAAAAGTGATTTTGTTAATCTTCTGCATTTAGCTCTTCCCACACTATGCTGGCAACTGACGCGTGAAGCCAATCGATTCGCTAATAAAGTGTGAAGATTTAAGGCAGAGTTTAAGCCCAAGTTTAGTAATTTTTAATTATTTTACTGTTCAGCGAATTATGTATATAAATATTATGCAGTATGCTATTGAAATGTGTGTGATTTCATTAATGGGGCTACATAATTACAAGAACATGGAGTTGATTCAGTATTTAGACTTTTGTATTGTTGTTTTTAATAAAGCCCATTGAACTATTAGGATTTCTAATAAGTTACAGGCTATTCAAATTGGAAGCAGATAAATTTTAACAATAATAACGTTGGTTTCAGTTTCTTTACCCTTCTTTATGGTTTTTTTTCAATTAACATGTGAACTTATTAAAGATAAGTACTCTATATAGTAGCATTTGATTCTACATTTCTATGATAAGTTTGAGTTTCATCTCATTAGGCTCAGAATTTCTGCACTAAATTCAATTGAAGGGTTTGGGGTTCTTGGTCCACTTGATTCGGTTTTGAGCCAAGCTACTCAGGCTTTGTTTGGATCCACAGTTGAAACAACTTTAACCAGCTTATAAGCCTATAAGTATGTTTGCATGAGGCTGCACAATGTCTATTTTGTAGGTACATCCTGAGGCTGCACAATTCAAGAAGCATGGCCTAGAGTATTATAAATTGTTAGGCATACTTTTTAACAAAAGCACTGCAACAGGTGTATTTCATTATGCATCTACACAAGATCCACCAAATTCCGATGATGAGGTTCAACTTGAGAATGAGTATCTTCACTCTAGAGTCCATGTAAACCTTGATAAGGATGAAGATGACGTTGCCCTAGACGTAATTGAGCACGTTACGCATAGTGGAAAACGAAGTATTGAATTCTCTGATAGAAAGAAAAAGAAAGAACCTAAGTCTATGCGAATGGGAGAGGCAATTTAAGCATGGGCTGAGGCATCTAAAGCTAGAGCTGAAGCTCAACTTGCTAAGGTTGAGAGGTGGAGGTCGAGGAGTAAAGCTAGTGTTGGAACCCCATCATCTATTAGTTGTTCTATTACTGATTGTGTTGTCGTGCTTAATGAGATGGACCTCCTTAATGACATTTATGTCAAGGCAATGAAACAATTTACCCTCTCCGTGAATAGGGAGTTGTTTATGGCTGTGCCTATGGAGAGAAAGAAGGCATGGTTGGAAAGCTTATAAAGATATACTACTTGTAGTTTTATATTTAGTGATGAGCTATGTTTAGTGAAAATTTTACATTAACGTGAACTATTTTAGGTATAGTTTTATTGTTAGTTTATATGAACTATCTGTATTTGACAATTTCACATTAATTTTCAATCATATGCTTGATTCAGTTTTTGTATTTTACAATTGATTGATTTTATATGCACAATAATTATAGATTAATTTTATGTACAGTGAATGTATATGCTTTTTCTTAATCATAATAGATGTTTTTTTAGTTAATAGAAAATTTTGTGTTATTTATTTGTCATTCTATTTGATTTTTATTAAATTAGTCTTTTTACTAGTTTTATTAAATTAGTTTATATTATAATAAGTTATTAAGTGGTTAATTTTACACCTTTAAGTTGATTTTAAAAATAATTTTTAAAATTAATCATCCAAACAAGTTTTTATATTTTATTGTTTTTAAAAAATTATTTTTAAAAACAATCAACCAAACATGTCTTTTTGTTTTTTGTTCTTAAAATTTGTTTTCAAAAACAGTTTTTAAAAATTGTTTTGAAAACAAAAAAACAAAAAACAAAAAACAAATCCAAATAGGCCCAGTATCTCTTGTTTTAAATATAAAAACTAAATAATTAATTTAAAGATAATGAGAAAATTAGTTAAGTTTGTGTTGATTTTCGTAAATTATCCTATTTAATCATATATTAGAACTAACCTCAATGAAATTTTTTTACCATCAATAGGAATATTTTAGAGAAAAACTATAAATTTAAAAAATAAATAAATTAATATTTTATATTTAACATCAAACAAAGTGGATATAATAATTCATTTATTATTTTCAGTAATATTTTATAGAAAAAAATTTCAGCAAAAGAACCCTGTAATTAGTATTTTTCAATTTATACAACTAACACTTAAAATGAAAGTAAACCCAAATTGAAATTTTGAAATTAAAGAAAATGATAAAAATGGCCTTTTGTAAATAACAATTAATCCTGGAATAACAAGTCTTCATTGCAAAATAACAAGTGTTGATTTGGTATTAACATGTTTGTTCCTGATAAACAACAAGTGAAATAACATGTGAATCAATTAAAAATGACAACAATTTATTTAAGAATAATAAGTCCTGATTGTGAAATTACAAGTCTCAATATAAAATTAACAACACTTTTTTTTAGTACATAACATGTGAATCAATTAATAATAACAATAATTTATCTGGAAATAACAAGTCCTGATTATGAAATTACAAGTCTTGATTTGAGACTGACATCACATTTTTTCAATGGAATTAACAAAGTGGTATTTTTGTTATTTCTCTTAAATTTTAAAATTCTAATTTGGATTTACTTCATTCTTTGTTTCTTTTGAAGTGTTATGTGCCTCAAATTAAAAAAAAAAAAAACTAACTTCAGGTTCTTTTCTAAAAATTTCCCTATTTTATAGGGCATACATAGGATATCAGTCAAAAAGCCAAAGGTTGTATCTTCAATCATTGGATTCTTTCTATTACCCTTTCAATCATCTTCCCCTCCACTGCTCTCCTTTTTCTTTAACAACTATTGAACTAAAACTCTAATTGGTCTAACTTAATATTTTATAAAAATAAATATTATTATAAAAGTAGATAAATAAATTTAAAGTGTTAAAATCTGATGTTGTGAACAGTTCATATATAGCTATAGACTGTTACAATAAAGCAATTTTTAAAATTTTTTTATTACAGTTATAAATTGTTCAGATCATATTTTAATATTTTAAATTTATTTATTTATTTTTTAATAATTTTATTTTTATAAGATGTTAAATCTGAACTATTAAAATTTTGATCCAATAATTATAAAGAGAAAAGAAGGGCAGTGGAAGAAAAAAATGATGGGAAACGCTGTGGAGAGTACCGACGATCCAATTCCTTCAATTGCAGGGTCCCTTGTGTCTAAATGCGTGTTGCTTTTTTGCTTGTGAATGGTTTGTACCCAAGAGGTGATGTTGATGCTAGTTAACGGAGCTAAGCGGGGTGTTTCATCAAAATTCAATTGCTCTCAAATTCCACCCGTGGATGGTAGAGTCATTGTTTTTAGTAACATATATTTTTAATATATAATCATATAATATAAGAACCATTTAACTAATTTGAACATATTTAAAAAATCAAATAAATCACTCAATTACAATAAATATGGCATAATCCCTCTAAAATATTTTTATAGGGTATTAGATTATATATTAATTTATAGTATAAATAAATTAATTTGAGAAAAATGATAAATATGATAAACAAATTAAGATCTTATATTTAAAACTAAATCTAATCCTCAACTAGTTTTTATATCAAGAATTGAACAAAGTAATTGGTAGTGATAATAGGCTCAATTTTATTTGAAAGTAAGTTAATTGGTGGGTTCTAATACGTGTTATTTTTTGGACCAAATTAAAATATATTATTTAGAACTCAAGTCTTTGGCAGAATTACATGCATTGGCCTTCATATTAAATTGATCCATATCCTCACCAGAAAAGTTGTGCAGAGAAGGAAGAATAAATGACCCTTAAAACTTTAGCTTAGTTTGGACGTGTGAAGGAAAATAAGAAGAAAAGAATATTAGGAAGGGAATTCCAAACAAAAAGAAACCAATTTTCTAATTATTTTTAGAAGTTCTTTTTCATAGTATTTTCTCCCCTTATTTTATTTTAACCATTTTTTCCTCCATCCAAACCAAACCTGTGTTATATTAGACCAGATAGCATACACCATACAATGACATATGAAGTTGTAGGAAGTTGTAAACTCCTTGGAACCATTTTGGGTTTACTGTAAGTAGAAAAAATTAAAGTGTTCTTCTAATTATCAGCAATCCTGAAAATAAGACAGATTTTTTTTTAAACTCTTAAATTTACATAAATGCTATGTATAGCAAGTTTAATTTGCAAACTCATTTTTTGCCTTGAAATATATTTCGATGCTACTTGTACAGTAACAAAACAAATTAGAATATGCAAGAGACCCTATTGCCAGATTAAACTGTACGAGGTTTGAGAACCAATACACAAAACAATAATGCAAAAGCCACACCAACACCAACCGATTATCGAGAAGAATAACTACCACAATTACTATAATATGACAAGTTGCCTTGTGCCTCATATGAAAAAAAAAAAAAAACAGAACTTCTTATCTTACAAAAATGATTGGATTAGAGAGAGTACCTTGAACTTGAAGCTCATAATCGATAAAAATAATGTTGAAGATGTGAAAAATGCAGTTTTATTGGCAAAGGAACCTCTCTGTAAAATCGAATCGATGATGATGTCCAGTTTAATAATTCATGTCTATTATTAGCGGGGGGGAAAATCCATGCATTAAAACGATAAATATAAAAGTAAAACAGCCAGGAAAACTTCCGTGAATTTCTCAATCAAACCGTTTTTTTTTTTGGCCTTTTTCGATCTTATTTCGGATTTTATATAGAATGACCTACTGTGTAATTTATTTGTTTGTTTTTGGCCATTACTTATGTTCAATTTAACCTGAAATGGATTTGGCTGGTTTGGGTGCTAAACGGATTGATAAATAGCAAGAACTCATGATTTATTAGACGTCCCCAGATCTAATTTGAATTGAAAGAGAATTTTAATTCTAAATGTAAGAATTCAATCTATTTTATCTTTCAAATTTATAATTTTCTTTTTATACTATCACTATTATAGTACACTTTGAAGGGGATTTCTATTAATGTGGTAGTTTTCAATACAATTATCAAACGAGTATTTAGGTAAAGCAAACACATATTTTTTTAAGTAATAAACTTAACTCCACAAATTAGTTACATAACTGCTATAGTTAAAATTGGAGGGAGTGTATGTTATTTTTTTGGGGCACAGTAACTATGAAGTCAAGTCATTGGGAGAATTAAATTTGCATGGTTGGCTTCCATATTAAAGTGGAGCATATCCTAATTGGCAAAGTTGTGAATAGGGAAGAATAAATGACCCGTCATGAACTGTTAGACCAAGTAATTGGGCTAGCTAATAATATACACTATACAATGATATACAAACTTGTGGGAAGTTGTAAACTCCTTAGAACCATTTCGGGTTTAGCTTAAACAGAAAATTTACAAAAAATTAAAGTGTGCTTTTAATTACCGGCAATACTGAAAACAAGACAGTTTAAACAAACAACTCTTAATTCACATAAATGCTTGGTATTGCATATCTGCAAACTCCATTTTTATCTTGAAATATATTTCGATGCCACATGTATTGTAACAGATCGGAACATATAAGAGACCTTTCTGGCAAACTAAAATGCATAAGGTTGGAGAACCGATACACAGACTAATAATGCAACTGAATCTGAGCCTTTCAACGACAATGAGGTGCCAGATCTGTAACTAATCCATTCAGGAATTTACTTTTCTTGGTTACCCTCAAATCTCAGTTTGTTGCAATCAGTATTTGCTGTGATAGCAATCAGCAAATTGCCCATCTTATGTAGTATTCCTGTCATGAGTCATCATACACAATTAAGTTTGACCGTTAAAAATACTAGGCAACTGCATAATTTAACAGTCAAATTTAACGATGGATAATAGTTAGGATATTTTTGCCACTAACATGAAGGAATAATGATTGGCCTTGGATAAAAAATATCAAGAATCATTCATCCACTTAGCCGCGACGTCCCAAATACAAAATGTAAACTTATTGGAGACTCAACTGAAATATGCGGTGTTTAGGTTCCATGCACTTACTGTCACTACCTTTGATTAATATTTAGTTTGATATTTATTTTCATTCTAAATATAGACTTTAATTAATTTTGTCTCTCATATTTATTCATTTTTCTCAAGATAGTTCTTATAGTAGTTGCACGTGTGGAATGCTTCATGAAATGATGTTTGATTAGTAAGAGTATTTTAGGAAAAATAATACATACTATCTCCGGTCCTTAATATAAGAATTCATTTGACTTTTATTTTGATCTTGATTATAAAAACCAAATCCATCTTGTTTCTCATGTTTATCTATTTTTTTTTCCAAGATATTCCTTGTAATAATAATAATTCTAGCTAATACATTTGATTAACAAAGATATTTTAAGAAAGACAATATATATTTATTACAAATAACTAACATAACTAGTTTTCTTAATCTATTCAAATTAGTCAACTAGCTCTTATATCAAAGACCGGATGTAGTATTTATTACAAATAACCAACTTAATTAATTTTTTTAATCTATTCAAATTAGTTAATTAGTTCTCATATTAAGAAGTGGATGTAGTATTATTTTGGTTAGTAGTTTATAAAACTGCTTTGCAGACGGTGTCAAGAGCTGACTCTTGTCCAAGTTTAGTAAATCAAAATCCATTAAGAATCGTCCTAAGGCTGGAAAGGTAAGATTGAAGAATCTTTTCTTTTGGGTGTGGCTTTGGCCAGTATTTTCTATAAATTATTTAGCGTGAATAGTGTTGTCAATGATCAAGTCATAATTTAATATTTGATCAATATTGTATAAGACTCACTCCAACATTTAAAATTAGTTTAAGAAATCTGTTAAAATTAGGTAAAAATGATAAATACGTAAAAAATAAACATTTTTTTTTAGATATGTCCTTATCTGCAGAGGGGCAAGTGAGAGAGAGAGAAATAGTGAAAAGAAAAGAGAATTTATGGGGGGAAAAGATAACAACAGATAATAGAATTAATTAGGAGTAAAGTTTGTTAAAAAAAAACATTTTAATATTCATACAACCCAAGCTGGATCTTATCAAACCGATTCAAAAATTAAGACCTGAGGGAGTACTAGTCATATTAATTAATTACTTTCCCACAAATAACAAAATAGTATAACTTGTAATCAGAAATTTAAAATTTACGACAATCGCACGTGCCACGTGCATGTCATAAAATACCTCTGCATAGAATATCTCAAGTCAGGCTACATTCTCTAGTGTGTTATTGACCATTTAATAAATATGACCGACTTTTAACGAAATGTAAGTCACACTAATTAGTTACTTCTGGTCTCTTCCTATTTTCCGTATTGCCTTAGGGTATGTTTGGCTCAATGAGAGGAAGGGGAGGGAAGGGATTTTAATGGAGGGAAGGGGAAGGGAGGAGAGTGGAAGAATTTTAATATTATTTTGTTTGGATTTATAAAAAAAGAGAGGAGGGCAGGGGAAAATATTTTAATATGGACAATTTTGCTCTTATTTTATTTAAGATATGGGCATAATGGTCACAACATGACAAAATATAGACATAATAGCCACAACATGACAAAATATGGGCATAATAGTCACAACATGACAAAATATAACCCTTTCCCTCCAAATCCTCCCAATTTTGGAGGGGAGGTTGAGGAGGGGAGGGGAGGGAAAATTTTAAAAAATTTTCCCCCCTCCTAAAATTTGTGTGTTGCCAAACAAGAAGAAATGATTAAAATCCCTCCCCTTCCCTCCCCTCCCACCCAAATCCCTCATACCAAACACACCCTTAATAATTGGACATCACAATCAGTGTCTGTTATATCAAGATCTGCAATTTAACGTAATAACAAATTGAAAATCATTTGCAAATTACAAAGTCAAGCGCACACATTCTTGTTTCAGTGCAAAACTTTCTAAATGCAGAGAGAAAATGAAAGCAAGCATAACAAAGTGAAGAAAGAAATTAATTTGAAAGTAAACAGAAGAATATCCAACTCACGAGACTAAACCGTCTTAATGTCAAACATCAATTTTCTTTTATCTCCAAGAACAGTATGAACACATTTTCCTATTAAGCAGCAGCATCCGCGGTTTTTACTGTCACCTTTTCTTGGCCGAGAATGATGATTAAATACATATGTTATGTCAAACTGCAAAGACGGGAGCACATAATAATATTAGTTAATAGAATATTTTTGGGTATAATATTAGTTAATAGATATCAATGATTGAATATAGGGTTTACATCAGAAAGAAAGATATGTAACTAAAAATCAATTCAAGAATTTAATTTTCTTGGTTACCTTCAAATCTCGGCTTGCTGCAATCAGCACATTGCCCATTGATCAGTACTTGGTTATGAAATCCAGAGGAGATAAAAGCTTTACCGCTTCACCACCATTTACACCTACAAATACAGGTGGCTAAATCATGAAGACTCTTTCCTTAGCCTCTGCTGACTGTTGCAGAAGTTGAACTCTCCTGTAAATAGACAGAAATCTAGCAAAATAGAAGGACTTGTGAAAAATAGTTTCGTCTTTTAATAGAACAAAGTTACATGAAGATAAATCATTTTTCATCCTAAATATAATCATCTTAAGATTTGGTTGGTTATTTCACTTCACCAACATTTTTTTTAAATCACGGTATCTAATGAAACTAATCTATACATACCCAGTTTCCTATTATGTTACGCTTTACTGGAATTCTGCATCAAGAAAAATATCAGCGTATTTGTTTGAGATGATACATACTCATTCTAAGAAGCCAAGAAAGTAAAATCCTACTTTTGGAAACAATTGGATATAAACACATCAATAGAATTAAATATATTGCAAAGTAACACATTTTTATTTAAAAGCATCATCTATATTTGTCTAGGACAGCTATGGTATGACAATGTCAAACTTAATTGATGAACTGTAAAAGGGACATACACACCGATCAAGTAATGCGTTGCTCTGTAGATTCCAAATTCAATTGGGACAGCATAAGTAGCAACTCATCAGCATAATGAGATGTCTCGGACTCAGAATTCAGGGGAATAGATTGAATGATATCTTTGTAAGATTCCTTCAATTTCTTTGTTGAAGGGAGTTGATGTTGCTCATCATCAATATCCCGATGCCTCTTTTTTGGCATCCTTACCTCCACTTTCTTTTGTTGGAGGAAGTTTGTGTACTCTAAGACATATATTGGCCGAACTCCACATTCTTCGATCAAGCAATCACAAATATAATACCCACGTTCACCGATCTCAACATCACCAAACTGAAATTGAAATTCAAGCTCCTCATTATAACCTGTTCCCTCTCTTCGGTATTTGTGTAGTATGCTTTCACAATAAAGGGGATCATACCATAGAAACACATTATCATATGAATTCAATTTTTCCATTGAATAATGCCATCCGTTTGGACCTTGCAAATCGGAGTCATAATTTCCCTGGTCATCAACCAGACAGCATGCACATGATGAGTGACATTGATCTCTTTCTTTTGAGGAGAAGTCAGGTATGACAAAGCAGAAAATGAAACCTATTAAGTTTTCAAAATCTGGAGCAAGCTGAACACCCACTAGGAAATCTACAAACTCTATCATTGAACTTTGGTAAGTAAACCACTCTGGAATAGTACTTCCTTCAAAATTGCCACATTTTCCTTGCTTCAATGAGAATCTAACATATTCGAGCATTTCATGAAATGAATTCTCATCAGCATAATGACAGGACTCTCTTTGGGTCCCCAAGTTTGGCTCCCGTCCCATTTGTTGAATGAAGTCGCGATATTCCGAGGCATATATTGGGCAGACTCCACATGCTTCAATCACTCCACATGCTTCAATCACACAATCAACGGGCTCCCGCTCAAATCTGGCAACAGAGAATTCAAATGATGCCTTTGGCTTGTAATTAGCATTCTGGTTGTCCATTGCTTTATGAAATTTTAGGAATGAGTGAGGTTCACACCACAGGAAAACATGATGTGATCCCGCATTTTCATCTGTCCAAAATATAAACTCTGAGCCATAGCACCGCTTACCATCATAATAAACTTGGCATTTCATGTAAGGCTTGGGGGGATGCTCAGAAAGAATACAGCAAAAAACGAAGCCGATTAGGTTGTTTGTGGTTAAAGGAGACTCAATAGTTATATAGTTGGGAGCCTCTGTTCTCTGATAAGATCCAAACCACTCTGGAACTTTTCTTCCAGGGTAACAGACACCACCTTGTCGTTGACTGTACACTAATCGCTTCAATGAGAAATAAACACTTTCCTTAACATGAGATAAAAAGCGGTTCTCCAATTTCAAGCAATCTACCAGACATAGGGTCTCCAATTGTGGTGCAAAAGGTATTGAAATGGGTACAGTCTCCAATGATATGCAACCACCGGCTTCAACGTTTTTGATGGATGGCGGCAGTTCTGGCAAAGAACGAAGTTTTGTACAATTGGCCAAGTATATTGCTTCTAGATTTGAGAGATACTCGATACTAGCAGGCAAGCTCACTACATTAGTTCCAGTCAAAAGCAGTGTAGACAATGAAGATAAGGACCCGATGCTTTCAGGGAGTTCATACAACTTTTGACAACCACCAAGAATAAGCTTTCGAAGATTTTGGAGATAACTAACTGAGGAACAGAGCGTTGAACCCACCATTATTTCATCTGCCAACGATGGAGATTCAATATGAGAAGTGAATTGTAGCGTCTTTAATGATGTGCAGCCGTAGGCACGTAATTCTTCAATGGATGGAGGAAGCTCCGGTAAAGATTGAAGGTATCTGCAACCGTTTACATCAAGACATTTCAGCCTCGAGAGATGCTTGATATTGTCTGGAAGTTCAGTTAATGTGCATGACCCTGTCAAAGAAAGTGATTTCAGAGATCGCAAAGCATCAAATAAGCTATGGAGCTTTGATTTGTCTATCATTCCCTCAAAACCCCAAATATGAAGCTCCTCAAGAGATCTCATGCAACAAATGTCATTAATTGGAAGATTCTCTAGTTTGAAACCCTTAAGCAAGAGCCTTTGAAGTTTCTCCATAGGCCCAAGTGAAAAGTCTAAGTTCTCGACTCTTGAGTGGGATAAATTCAAAAAAGTTAGTTTGTCTGAAGAGAATAAAAATTCCTTGAGACTACAGCAACCTTCAACATCTAGTTCTGAGATCGATTTTGATTGGCTCCCTGCTTCCAAACTCTCTAGGTTTTTACAATACCTAAGACATATTGACCACAATCTCGGAAGAGATAAAATGGACGAATGAAGACGGCATAAACTTTCACAACCACCAAGATTAACCCGTCTAAGTCTTTCAGCGGTTGACAAATCCGGCAACTCTATCAATTTTGTGGATCCCCAAAGGTCTATATCCCTTAAATTCACCAAGTCCTGCAACAATTAAAAAGAGAAATATTACATAGGAAACAAGAGTCTTAAATTTGAATCAAATTGTAAAAAAGAGAAAAGTTATAAGACTCATATTTGTATGTTATACCTGCTTGCCATCCCATAGTTTTTGAAGGCGGCTACGGGGCATGCGAAGTTCAACTAGCTTCTCAGCACAGAATGACAATGGTAAAGACTTTAAAGGAAAATTGCCCCACTCAAGAGCCCGTAACAAATTGGGAAATGATTCAAGCCCTGAAGGAAGATTCACAACACACGATCTTCTAGGGTCAGATGAATAGAGTTTCAAAAGCCTTAAATTTGTTATCTTTCCAAAGGAATCAGCTCTCAATGTCAATTGTAATTCTTCAATTTTAGACAAATCTAAACTTATGCCTTGAATTGCATCACTTCCCTGAACAACACAAAAGCCCAAAAGAAAATAAATAAATAGCTTTATATTAACAATTTCTTTTCATTCGTTTTCAAATGTTTAATTAGAAAGGTAAATATTTTTCTTACTCGATCATTTTTTAGGACGTTGATGATCTCGTCAGAATTCCATAGTCGACTACGTCCTCCAGGATTCTTACACTCTTTGCGAACAATTTCAAAAGCCATTGATTGAATTAAATCATGCATCCTTATCACACCATCACTAAGACTTATCAACGCCTTATCCACAAGAATTCCCAAACCAATTCTTGCGTTAAAGCCAAAGCTCTCTAGCATTGCTTCCACATATTGTCTAGATCTACCTTTAAAAAAACAAGCAATGTCTAAAAATATCTCCTTCACTTCGTCATCGAGTCCATCATAGCTCAATTTTAACACATCTTGAATATCTTTATTGGCCATCCTTTCTAATTTACTCAAAGCATCTTCCCATTGATCTGCAGGTCTGGAATGTAGAAACGAACCCAAAACGGTTAAGGCCAGTGGGATGCCTTTGGCATAAGCAAGTGCTCTTTTAACTGGTTGTTCGTATTCACTTCCATAACCATCTTTGTGGAAGGCTTTGAGGTTGAAAAGCTCAAGTGAATTGTTGTCGCTCAATGCCTTGGCCTCATGTATTTTATCAACTCTTCCAACAATAAGCACATGCTTATCTCTACTTGTTATGACGATTTTACTACCAGGTCCCAAATGAGGAACTTCACTCTTCAACTCACTCTTCAACTCGTCTAACTGCTTTGTCTTGCTAACATCATCAAGTACAATCAAAACTTTTCTACGATTGAGCCTCCCAAGAAATGTATCCTTTGATAGTTCTTGGAAAAGTTCGTCACGTACATATTTTAACCCATGCTTTTCGTACTTTTCTGTAAAATTTTTCAAGAAGCAGCAACTATCAAATTGAGAGCGGAGCTTGGCAAACACAACCTGAGCCATTGTTGTCTTGCCTATCCCGCCCATCCCCCAAATCCCAATTGTCGAGGATTCTTCGAGCAATTGCTCAATATGATCCAAATTCTCATCAATTCCAATGATATTTTCTAATACACTTCCTGAGTACCCATGGTTCAGTTTGTTGATGACGTCATTGACAATGTTTTGAATGAGTTCTGCTTCGTCCCTGATATAAGAAAAAGAATTGTAGAAGAAAATATTAATGTGTCACGTGAAAATTAATTAAGAAATAATATATTAAATAAAGTGACAACTAATTGATGATGTTTGTTTTTTGCATCACAAGATTATTATTTTTTTAAAAAAATGACAATTTTCTTCATAGTTTTATCAAATTTGTGTGGATATTTTTCCTCCATTTTCAAAATTATTAAGAAGGATTAATTCAAACATAAGAAATGTATACATAATTTACTCTACTATATGCGTTATTCGTCGTGACAATTAATTCAAAGAAAGGTCATGTTGAAGAGTTAAAAAATCAACTTTCATCTGATAGGGGAAAAAAGAGGGAAAAAATCAACTTTCAGAGCTAAAGTATCCAATTTTGAGATGACACCATTTAAATGATGTCTTTTTCATGTAAACCCAACAATGAAAAGAAATTAAGTTTATAAGTCATGTATACACGAGTATTGCAGAACATGATCCAACATCATTATTCACTGCTAGTTAATTAGTTGTTGGATAAGCTAATATGGAAAGAAAAATGCAATTTATATGAATATGAAGACCAATCACAGTAATGAGTAAAAGTATGAAACCCTGATTTAGATACTTGAAGTTAGAGAATTAAGAGTGACCTATAGTTGCGGGAGTCCCATCCTGCTAGGTTTGCAATCTCAAAAAGTGCTTGTCTCCACTCTTTCACCTTCTCTGGGTTTTTCTCCAAATGTTCTGCAAATGCTTTCTCATAAGCTCCCCTTTGATTGCGTGCATGAGATGGGTCGATTTCATAGAAGATAGGAACAACAATTTGTGCCTGATGTTGTTTGCAGCAAAGGATATGAAGGAGCTCATTCAAACACCATTTTGAAGTGGCATATTTTTGAGAGAAGACCACCACAGAGATGGATGAATCCTGAATTGCTTCAATGAGTGACTGGGAGATGTCATCGCCTTTTGGGAGCTTATAATCAATGTATGTCTCAATATCTCTGAGGCACAAGGCAGTATGGAGATGGCTGGTGAAGGATCTGCGAGTGTCCTCTCCTCTGAAACTCAGAAACACATCATATTTCTTGGAAGAAGAAGATGATGATGGGGAAGCTATGGCAAACATGGTATTCTGATTACTCTCTCGGATCTCTCTCTGCCTTCTGTGCTGAGAAATGGCAAAAGTGAGCTGATGATGGAGTATGTATGGCAACGGATAGACTTTATTCACTCTTTCAGGTCTTCAGAGCCAAAAGACACGCCAACTGATACTTTTACCCTTTTCACATTGGAACTAATAACAAATTTCATTCCCATCCTAACCCCACCACCTTTCTTTTGGCGACAAAAAGTAGGGTCCATTGCGTGTGAATTACATTGTCCGTCCCTCATACGATGAATTACAGGGAAAAGTCGTACCCTCAATGGTAGGGTCCATTGTATGTGAATGACTGTAAGTTGTGTAACTTTTTCGCATGTGAATGGTTTGTACGTAAAATATGATGTTGGTGCTTCAAGCCAATTGCTCTGTTGCTTTTCGGCAGCTTCCCCCTACTTAACGTAGCTAGGCGGAACGTTCCAATCAAAATTCAATTGCTCTCAACTTTCACATATTAGTGTTAGGGACATTGTTGTTACTGACCTCTATTTTTCAATATAAAAAGTACTTACTAATTTAAATATATTAAAAAATAAATAAATTATTTAATTATAATATATTTTATAGAGTATTAGATTATATATATCAATTTATAATATAAATAATTTAGTTTGAAAAAAATGATAAATATGATAAACATATTAAGATCTTATATATAATATTAAATTTGACTCCCAACCAGTTCTTATATCAAAAATTGAATAGAGTAATTGTTAGTAATGATAGGGTCAATTCTGTTTGAAATTGTGTTAAATGATGGGTTCTAATACTTGTTAGTGATGATAGGGTCAATTAAAATGGTGGGTTCTAGCTAGTACATTTCGATGCTGCTTGTACTGTAACAAAATAAATTGGAATATGTAAGAGGCCCAGTTGCCAAATTAAAATGCACAAGATTTGGGAACCAATGCACAGAGCAATAATGGAAAAGCCCCACCAACACCAACTGATCATCTACAAGAATAATTACCACAGTTACTATAATTAATTTGAAGGTTGAAAGCGTAAAAATATCCATAAACTTTTATCTAAAGTGCATCCATCACCATAACCTTTGTGGAGGTGCAAAAGTATAATAGTATAATAAAATTTAATTTTTTAAAAAAATAGAATAATTAATTTATGGGTATTTTGGTAAAGTCATCCTTTAAATTCATTTTTTTTTTGGGCCAAAAATCCTTTAAATTCATTGAGTAAGCATTTTCTGTTAATGTGACCTATGATGTTAACATTTAGTAACTAAAAATATACTTTGCGTATTTAAGAGACTAAATTAAAACTTAATGTAAATTTAAAAGACTAAACATATATATTAACCATAAAATTATTGGCATTATCATAGTATAATAAAATTTAATAGAGTTTATCTGTTAAAACTGGAAGAATTAATTTATTTGTATGGTCATTGGTACTTTTACAAACGTGAAAAAACATAATGGTATTTGGCACACTTTGATTAAAAGTTTATAAGTATTTTTGTATCTTTGCCTCTCTTTTTTTGAATTAGCAGCATTTTGATACTTTCATAGCATTAGCGTGGGTGAAATCATTTTGCTCTGGTCTTGCAAGTTTTTATGTATTTTTGCACTTATGAAAAGATTATAATGGTGAGTATACTTTGAGTAAAATTTTTTAGGTATCTTGGTATGTTCACCATTTTAAGTATAATATAATATTATGACTTTTGTGAATTTTTGAAACACACTCTTTTATTTTTGACCTTTTCTCAATCTGTTTTCAGATTTTACATAGAGTGACTTCTATTTGTTTGTTTTTGCTCATTACTTATCTTGACTTTATGTTCCTGTTTGTTGGTTCAGTTTAACTTGACATGGGTTTGCGTGCTGAACGGATTGATAAATATAACAAACTAATGATTCACTAGATCGGTCTAAATCTAATTTGAATTGGAAGAATATTTTAATTTTAAATATGAAAATTCAGTTTACATTATCTTTGAAATTTATAATTAAAGGAGGAGATTTCTATTAATGTGGTAGATTTTATATAAATTATTAAAGTAGTATTTAGGTAAACCCACAAATATTTTTTAGAAATAATTAATAAAATTACCTAACTCCTATATTGAAAATTGGAGGGAGTATATGTTATTTTTTGGGGCACACTAATTATGAAGTCAAGTCTTTGGGAGAAGTACATTTTCATGAAAGCTTCTTCGGGTAAAAAAAAAAAAAAAACAACAAAGAAAGAAAGAAAGAAAGCTTCTACGTAACTAAGGGGGAAAACCATAATGGAGGTACCTGTATTTTTTTTAAATTTTCAATTTAATACCTATATGTTTTTTGTTCTTAACTAAATCTTTAATTTTACTCAATTAACATTATTAATCTTTATATAGAGACTAAAAATGCCAATAGAACAAAGTTATAAGAGCTAATATTGCTAAAAAAATAAAATTAAATGTTTAATTAAGAGAAAAAAACACATAGGTACCAAATTAAAAATTGAGAGAAAGTAGAGGTACCCATGATATGGTTTTCCCTAACTAAGGTCCAACAAAACGCGTGGCCTACGCTGAAAAGTTGATGCTGATGCGCTCATAGCAATTGCTTTGCTATTTAACTGCAACTTCCTCTTAGTGCGCCTTGGCTTTGTTACTTCCCTGCAACTTTCACCAGCTAATGGTAGGGTCAGAGTTTTTGTTGTTAGAGATAATGGCAGGGTCAATTGTGTTTGAAAGCGTATTAAACACGTCCTCTGTTCCTTTTTATATACTAAGTCCTAATTATAAGACCCGGTTGACTTACTTGGAGAGATTAAGGAAGTAAATTAAGTTAGTTATTTGTAATAAATAAGTGTTGTCATTCCCAAAATATCCTTGCTAATTAAGTGTATTGGCTAGAACTATCATTATTAGAAGGACTATCTTGGAAAAAATGCATAAATATGAGAGACAAAATGGATTAGGGTCTTATAATTAGGACCAAACAAAAGTCAAACAGGGTCTTATATTAAGGACCGGAGGTAGTATAACATTGGAGCTCATCACATAAATCAAAATGTTAGTTAAAATTAGTTAAAAATAATAAATATGTAGAAATTAGAAGTTTTTTCACTAAAATGCCGAGAGAAAGTATACAAGAAAAAATAAGAAAATTATTATAATAAAGAGAATTATGAAAAAGAGAGAATGTGTGATGAAAAGATAATGATTTGGGGAATGAGATCATAAATATATTGAGTAATAAAAGTAAGTAGTTAATGAGGGCAAAATAGGAAATCCACTACAAAAATTTAAGGCAACTTGCAAAGGTTGCTTATATTTAGACATAAGAGGGAATTGGATTTTCTCCACTACCTTCCCATCCTCTTTCCCTCCACCACCCTCATTTTCTCTTCACAACCATTGGATCAAAACTTCAATGGTCCAGATTTAATATTTTATAACATTTTATAAAAATAAATATTATGATAAAAAATAGATAAATAAATTTAAACTGTTAAAATCTAATATGAACAGTTCATAACTACAGACTGTTATTATAGAACAAATTTTTTTTATTACAATTGTAAACTGTTCAGACCAGATTTTAACAGTTTAAATTTATTTATTTTTTTAATAACATTATTTTTACAAGATGTTAAATCTGGACCATTAGAATTTTGATCCAATGGTTGTGAAGAGAAAAGAATGCTAGTGGAGGGGAAGAGGATGGGAAGGTAGTGGAGAGAATCCAAGTCCACATAAGAGGCAGATGGTAGTTATTACTTATAAAATGAGACAGAGAGAGTAATGTTATAATTAATTTCTGTTACTTTTTGAACCAAAACAATGTCTGTTATTTAGAACTCAAGTCTTTGGCAGAATTACATGGTTGGTTTCCATATTAAAATGGTGCATGTCCTCATTGGAAAAGTTGTGAAGAGAGGGAAGAATAAATGACCCGTCACGTACTATTGGACCAAGTAACTGGATTAATGATATACACGATACAATAATGTACAAACCTGTGGGAAGTTGAAAACTCCTTGAAACTACTTTGGGTTTACTTTAAATGTAAAATTAAAGTGTGTTTTTAATTGCCAGCAATCCTAAAAATAAGACACAGTTTTGTTGGGGAAAAAAAACAACTCATAATTCACATGTATTAAATATACATAAATACTATGCATTGCAAGTTTGAAAACTCCATTTGTTTTTTGGTCCTTGAAGTAATATCTGATGCTGCATATACTGTAACGAATTGGAATACGTAAGAGACCATTTTGCCAAACTGAAATGCATAAAGTTTGAGAACCGAGACACCGACCAATAATGCAAGAGCCCGAGCCTGAAGAAGTAGAAGCCATTGCTGTTTGTTTCAAAGTGCAGAAATAACAGTTTACGCACAATGGTGATGACGGAAATAGTCTTTGTGGAATCGCCCGTTTAGTATTCCAGCTAAATTCAGTTCTGTGAAAAAGCGGAGTATCCAATGTACACAATTATTAAAGTGGCAGAATATCGTTAGATAAAAACCAAACCATAATTTTAAAAGTATTTTTATAATTTACGAAATAAATATATAAAAGAGTTTGTGTCGTTTTACAAAAAAATATTTTTTAAAAACACTTTTAAGAGTTGCCAAACACCTCCTAATACACTGAACAAAGCAACTTTAATCCGGTGGACATTTCGAATCAAAATTTAATGGCACTGTTCTTTCCCTCACTGCTAACTCATGGTGGGGTCACGTCGTTAATGTTAGCGACGCTACTTCTACTTATGGTAGGTACAAACAATGTAGTAATCAGTAATGGACCCAATTTGGTGCTCCATAACCACGCGAGGTTTGTACGGTCTAAATATAATTTCATTAGCCAGTATTTAGAATGTTTAACTCAACTTTTAAATAAAAAACTGTTTGTTTATAAAACCGAAAATTAAAAAAAATATGTTTATTTTTAGTTCTGTATAAATTAAAATATTTTTAAAAAAATAAAAGTTAAAAGAAATGGATCTGGCAGTCCAGATCACCCAAACTCATTTGTAGGGTCAATTGCGTTTGAAAGTGAAAGCTTGCGAAAGTACACACTTTCCTTTCTTTTTATACGAGACAACTACCACTTCTATCTTGTTTTATTTATATGAACCAATAAAATGTACTCCTCCGGTCCTTATTATAAGACCCAATTTGACTTTTTATTTGGTCCTAATTATAAGACCCAATCCATTTTCTCTCTTATATTTATGCATTTTTTTCCGAGATAATCCTTCTAATAATGATAGTTTTAGCCAATATACTTAATTAGCAAGGATATTTTAGGAATGACAAAACTTATTTATTATAAATAACCAACTTAACTTACTTCCTTAATCTCCTCAAATAAGTCAATTGAGTCTTATAATTAGGACCAGAGGAGTATTGTTTTTTACAAGTCAAATATTGTTAAAATCTATTATAAAGTACAAGAATCAAATCTGATTTTAGATTTAGTAATTTCAATCTTCTTTTTGTAACATTCTTCCCAATAATTACTCTTTCTATTTTTTAGAGTCATTTTCATCATTAACATTGAAATTAAGAAAAGCTTAAAATTCCTTTTTTTTGGGGAAAAAATCGAAGAAGCATCCAATTTTATCATTATTACTCACTTGGTGTAGTTTCGAAAAAATAACTAATTTTAAATTAAAGATAATATGAGAATAACATAATAAATACCTTGAGCTTATTAATGCTTTAATCTAGACACAAAAATCACGACATAACATATTCCCTCGTACAATCAATTCATGTCTTGTTTGAATTTTGGAAGGGGGCGGGATACTTTAAAAACAGTTGTTCAATCTTAATTTATAAAATAAGAAATAAGTATGTGAAGAAATTTTATCTTGATTTATGTAAACATTTTTACGAGTATTTATCATAAGTGAAAAAATTGTCACAATTTTGAAATAATAAACAACTTAACTAATTTTTTTTAATATTTACAAATAAGTTATTTAAACTAAAATTGTCAAACTCGTGAGTCTAAAAAAACTCATGATAAAAATATAAACTTGAATAGTAAGAGTTTATCTTTATTAATAAATTAATATTTAAAATATATAATTAAATAATTAAAATATAAAAACAACAACAATTCTCTTTAAATATATTTTCAATCCAAATAAGTAAAATTAAATTTATCAAACTCCAAAAGTCAACTTGCGAATTTAAAAACAATGATTTAACTCTTATACTAAGAATCGAATATAATAATATTTTGACTGAAAGTTTTTTAATATTTTATTTAGTCTTTAATATAATATAAAACCTATTTTATATTATAATTTTTATTACAAAACAGGTTTTATATTAATAATAGGAGGAGTAGTATTTTTTTCCTCTTATTTTTCTCCAGTATTTTCTCCATCCAACACCGGCTCATCATCTACAAGAACAAATTCCCACAGCAACCGGACAACCGATGCAGCCAACTGTACTCCTTCACGTGGCAGACCAAAGATGGCTCTCTCTCTCTCTCTCTCTCTCTCTCTCTCTCTGTGTGCGCACGCGCGCGCTCTCTTGCCCCGCGCAAGCATTGTGAAGGCTGAAGAGGCCTTACCCACCTTTGCCCCCACCCGGTAAGTCTGTAACGGCTATGTTTTACTGCGTCCACTTGGGGTTAAAAAAGAAAAAAATTGTGCTAGATGGTATAATCATTTTAATTATGTTGGGCATTCCAGTTATTTTCAAATAAATTATTATTATTTTTAATTTATTTATATGTTATTTTATGTTATGTATTAGGAAAAAAAAAGTCTTATTAATCTCAAGTTTAGATTTTTTATTTTCTAGTTGAGACTTATTATTTTCAGATAAATTATTGTCAAACCAGAATAAAAGAGTTAATTTATATTATTTGTTGCATTATAATATTAAGAAATCACTTGTGGTCCAATAGACACTCTTTTTTTTGTTGGCTTAAATATTCAGGAGATAGTGAGATTAAATCCCACCCCATCGCTTTCTTCAAATAAATTTACATGGCCAAAAAAAAAATTTTTGTTTGTTTCCGGTTATTACTTATGTTCAATTTAACGTGAAATGGTTGATTGATAAATATCAGAACTCATGATTTATCAGACGCCCTCTAGATCTAATTTGAATTGAAGGAGTATTTTAGTTCTGTGATTTTGGCTGCCGTGCTCGAACTCGGGGTTGAGGGGTGAAAGCAAATTGCTTTCACCATCGAACCACGAGTTTGACTGGCAATTCTAATTCTAAATATGTGAATTCAATCTATTTTATTTTTTAAATTCATAATTTTCTTTTTACACCGTTACTGTTATAGTACATGGGGATTTCTATTAATATGGTAGTTTTAATACAATTATTAAAGGAGGATTCAGGCAAGTCAAACACATATTTTTTTAAATGATGAACTTAACTTCATAAAATAGTTATATAACTCCTATATTTAAAATTGGAGGGAGTATATATGTTTTTCTTTTGGGGGCCGGGGCACAGTAATTATGAAGTCAAGTCAATGGGAGAATTACATTTGCATGTGAAAGCTTCTGCTCAAGTAAGGTGCAATAAAATGTGTGGCCTACGCTGAAAAGATGATGTTGATGCTTTCATATACCCATTTCTTTGCTATTTCACCGCAACTTCCTCTGACTTAATGGGGTTTGGAGGAATAATAATTACTCTGTTTCTTCCCTGCAAATTTATAATTTTTTGCCCAAATTATTTTTATTGTTTACAAATATCAAGAGAGTTCGTCGTTTCACAAATTAGTTTTATATATATATATATATATATTATATTAAGAGTTGGAGGTAGTATTATTTAGAACTCAAGAATTACAGTGGAATTGCGTGCATCGGCCTCCATATTGAACTCGGCCATATCCTCAACCGAGAGGCTGTGCATAAAGGATTGAAAATTCCCCTTATTGTTTGGACGTGAAAAATATGTGAAAAATATAGAAAGAAAAGAATACTCAAAAAGAAAACTTTAAAAATAATAAATCTTTTTAGTATTGTAAAAATTTTTCCTTCACAATATTTTCTTCCGTTATTTTTTTCTCATTATTTTTCTCTCATTTTTTTTCCATCCAAACCTAGCCTTCATGTTACATTAGATCAGGTGATACATTCAAAATACAAGGATTGGATGTCTAGATCTAATTTGAATTGAAAGAGTATTTTAATTCTAAATATAAAAGTTTAATGTATTTTATCCGTCAAATTTATAATTTTCTTGTTACACTATTAATGTGATAGTTTTCAATACAATTATTATAAAGGAGTATTTAGGTAAATCAAACACGTATTTCTTTTAAATAATAAACTTAATTCCATAAATTACTTACATAACTCTTATATTTAAAATTGGAGGGAGTATATGTTACTTTTCTGGGGCAAAGTAACTATGAAGTCAAGTGTTTGGGAGAATTACATCTGCATGTGAAAGCTTCTGCGTAACTAAGGTCCAACAAAATGAGTGGCCTATGCTGAAAAAGTTGACGTTGATGCTCTCATGTCAATTGCTTCGCTATTTCATCGCAACTTTCTCTGAAGGAATAATAATTACCTCGTTACTTCCCTGCAGCTTTCACCAAGTGATGGTAGGGTCAGAGTTTTAGTTGTTAGAGATGGTAGGGTCAATTGTGTTTGAAAGCGTGTTAAAGTTTTGATTAATATGTGTTACTTTTTGGACTGAAACAGTATCTGTTGTTTAGAACTCAAGTCTCTGGCAGAATTGCATGGTTGGCTTCCATATCAAAGCGATGCATATCCTCGTTGGAAAAGCTGTGAATGGATGGAAGAATAAATGACCAGTCATGTACTATTGAGAGCTGCATGGAGATGGCTGGTGAAGTTGTGGCGGGTTCGCCTCTAAAACTAACAAACATATACTTTCTTGGAGCATTTGGCCTAGAACATCACTTGTGACAGAAATTTTAATACATGAAATTGGATGGATGGAAACGAAAGTGAATATGGCCAGCTGCTAAGAACAAGATAAAATTATTAGTCAATTGATATGAAGTCAAAAGTCACTAGGGAAAAACCATAAAGTCACTTTGATAAAAGAAAACTTACATACGTTAAGGGCCGGCACTCTGGCAGCCTCCAGGAAGGGGATGGTTTTGCATCTAACCATTTGATGAGCGAAAGTGGGTGATATAACTCAGTGAATTAGAACAGCAACTTGGTGATATGTGATTTGAATATTAAAAAATTATTTAAGTTAGTTATTTATTAAAAGATGCATGTTAGTTTTTCTCAAATACCTCATCTAATTAATAATATATATGCATTGAAACCATGACAACGCATAGAAACTTCCTTTATATGTGCAATCAATAAAGATATATAGTTAATTTGGGGAAGAATTATATGAAAAAAAAAATTGAATTAAGGTCTTATGTTTAAAATCAAAATAAATTTATTAACTAGTTTCAGATTAGAATGATTATTTCTTAGAAAGATGAATGTATTTGAGGAACTGTATCACTGTTTTGTAAGAATGGATCCCTTTTTAATGACCACAAATCTAAATATCCCATCTAAGCTTTAATCTGTAACTGTTTAACATTTCTAAACATTATTGCTTGTAAGAGTTTTATATAGTATATATAAAAATAAATTTAAAAATAATCCTTGACATGATGGCTTATGTTTTATGAGGGAAACATTGGCAAGTTGCTGTGAAACTTCACGTAAGTTTCACGAACTATTTATATTAATAACTTTTTTGTTAATGTGACAAATCACGCGGTTTATTGTGATGAACAAAAAGTTAGCCCCCATGTGAATTGGCTCACTTATGCTTAATAGGTAGAAGATTGACCAGCGATCTAACTTTTGTGCTTTGGGCTGGGTTGGCATGTGAAGAAAACCAAAAAACTGTTTTTGAAGAGCTAGTATGAGTTCCAACTCTCGATTTGGGAGCTTTATTAATGAGTGTTTGTAAAAACTTTTTATAAATACTCTTTAAATTTAGAAGCATGTCCTCGTTGTAACACTACAAAAAAACAGTTGATTAGTGACCGAATTTGTGACGGAATTTGTTCCGTCGCAAATTAGCGACGGAATATGTTATTTTTTTGGGGGAAGAATTATGAAGTTAAGTCTTTGGGAGAATTACATTTGCATGTGACAGGTTCCACGTGACTGAGGTCCAACAAAATGTGTGGCCTACGCTGAAAAGATGACGTTGATGCTTTCATATACCTAATGGTTTGCTATTTCACTGCAACTTTTGGAGGAATAATACGCTAATTACTCTGTTACTTCCCTGCAAATTTATAATTTTCTGCCCAAATTATTTTTATTATCTACATATTTAGAGATTTGATAGTTTCACAAATTAGTTATATATATAGATATATCTTATACTAAGAGTTGGAGGTAGTATTATACAGAAGAAAAATACTTAGGTCCGGTTACTTACATTCATTATGTCAAGTTTTCCAATCATATATGATCATGTATTTTATATTTTTTCATATATATTTATAATTAAATGATATTAAATATTAATAATTAAAAAATAAAACAAATAGTTATATGTGATTTAAAAAATAAAATTTTTTCCTTCATACTATTTTCTCCCATTACTTTTCCTCCTATTTTTTCTTCCATACAAACCTAGCCTTTATGTTACCTTCTTTAAATGCTATGTATTGCATGTTTAAAAACTCCATTTTTTATTCCTGAAGTATATTCCGATGCTGCATGAACCGGAACAAATTGGAATGCGAGAGATCATTTTGCCAAACCGAAACGCACGACGTTTGAGAACCGCCACACAGACTAATAATGCAATAGACCCACCAACACTAACTGATCATTTTTTTCCCATGTTATGGCACGTTTCGTTCATACTCTGTTTTCAGATCTTAACTCTGTTCTCATCTACAGATATCAATATGCCAATCAGAATCAGTTCAATGTATCCAATAACTTTCATCAAAAACTCACTTTGAAGGAGCGATGGCCTATGCTCTGTTTTTCTTCACCCTGTTTACCTGCGAAAATTTTCATTGATATGTTGTTTATAAGATTATCATTTCCCTGGAATGGAATCACTGACCTGATGAAAAAAAAAAAAAACTTAAAATTCAACCATGAGTGCAATAATTATTACAAAAGAAGGGCATCAAATAGCTTTTTTTTTTTTTTTCCTGGAACCTATATAGGTGAGTGGTGACAATCGTTAGCATGTAATAATTGTCAAAGCAGTTAGGAGAATTCAAAATATCATGGTCAAGTATGAATACTTGCTCTTAATTTGCTAATTTAAGAAGGAGATAATACCTATTCAATCATTATGGCCTTGCGTTTTCGGGAATTCAAGTTGAACTCCGCCGATTTCCCTTGTTGATCAACATTGTAATATTCTGAGGCATATATGGGGTAGACTCCGCACTCTTTGGCGAGAATATCATCATTATCAATCTCAACGCCGAATTTGAACAAAAGATTTTGGTCATAAGTGGTGGTTTCATGATTTCTTTTGTTCCCTTCAATTTTCTCGAGTATCAATTCTGATAGCTCTGGATTGGAACGCAGCAAAACATTTCCAGGACCGAAACACTCGCCTAGTGGTAATTCAGTCATTTTAGTCATTTCATCCAATTTAAAGCCGGAGAAAACTTTAAGGTGCTCAGCCTTTCTCTTTAGGCAGGAATAAGGAAAGACGGCGCAAAAAACAAAACCCGCTAAATTATGAGAAGCTGGAGGTAGTTCGACGATGCCCGAATCATTTTGGGTCCTATTATTCCCAAACCACTTCGGAACCTTCCACCCCGGGTAACAAACTGTAACAACATTCTTCTCGTGAACTGCTTTCTCTAACAGCAACATGGCCTGTTCTTCAATGGCGCCCAGATCTAAGTTCACACAGTTGATGAATGAAAATAACTTTTCACCATCATTCTCAGATGTGCTTGAAATCGTTGAAGCAGACACCGTCTCCAGCAATTTGCAGTCCGTGGCAATCAACTTCCTAAGGGATGCAGGAAGTTTCGGTAAACCCCGCAGCCTGCTGCAGCCTTCTATAGAGAGGTATTGTAGCTCAGAAAGATGCCGAATATTGTCGGGGAGTTCAATTAGGTGGGGCCACTTCTGCAAAGACAGCACTTCTAAAGATGGCAATGCATCAAATAGAACTGCCAGCTCCACGTCTCCATCTCTCTGCCTGAAATTTTGAATACGAAGCTCCACGAGTTTAAAATAACAACGCAGGGTCCGTGGAAGATGCCAAAGACTTGAAGCATCGAGCAGGAGACGATTGAGATTGCTAAGGTGATGAACAAAGGAAAGGTCGAACGAGAGTGCTCTGCAATCAGTGGCATCTATTAATTTAAGGGAGCGGGGAAGCTCTGGCAAATATTGAAGATTCCTACAACCAGTTAAATGAAGCTCTTGCAGACTCAAGAGGTGTCTGATGTTATCTGGGAGTTTAGTTAAGCTGCGGCACTTCTTGAGAGTTAGTGATTGGAGACTGCGTAAGCCATCAAATAGCACACGTAGGTCGACATTGTCAAGCATCTGCCGGGAAACACGGAGTACCTCCAGAGATGTAAAGCAACTTAATACCTTTATATTCTTCAATTTTGTATCACCGAGATTGAGTCTTCTGAGCTTTGAACAACGCCCAATTGATGGGCTCAATTCTTCTATCCCAGTTCCATCTAAATCTAAGGATGTTAGCTCTGATGATGACATTGAGAACTCCTTAAGACTGCGGCAGCTTCTTATATTGACTTCTTTGAGAGATTTTAGATGAATCATGCTTTGGAGACTCTCAAGACTACGGCAGCCGCTTACATCCAAATAAATGAGACTGTGCAGCGATAGGAGAGATGGATGCACTTGAGGCAAACACCAACAAAATCTTAGATCTACGCTTTCAAGACGACGAGCCTTGGAAAAATCGGGTAACTCCCTCAGCATAAAACAACCACGAAGTTTTACTCTTCTTAGATTCGCTAAATCCTGGAAACCATTAGGAAATACTAAAAAACAAATGAATAGAGGCATTACGTCGGAAATCGAAGATCTCAAATATTAATTAATATTTAAAACTAAAAATGATATATAATACCTGTACTCCGTCCCAAAGTGTTCCTACCCAGCTGTGTTCCAAGTTAAGTTCAAGAAGGAGCTCGGCACAAAAAGTTTTTGGCAAGGACCACCACGGGTATCCAACCCAGTGGAAGTACCTTATTTTGGCAGAAATTGACTCAAGACCTGCTGGGCTAGACAAGGACAAGCGCCCAAACTTAAGAGGATTAAATTTGAGAAATTTTATTCTCGACATTTTATTAAAGGTCTTCGCAGTCAAATCCAAAGTTCTATTGATCTCATTCATATTGAACATTATACCTTCAACCTCTTTTTCTCCCTGAAAATTACAAAGTTTAGACTTTAGAGAAATAGTAAGAAAAATAAAGAACATTTTCTGGCATTGGTGACAAATAACGTTTTCTTAGAGTGGAGAAGGTCATCGTATTCTTACCTCACAGTTTTTCAATACATCATATATTTCATGGGGATCCCATAATCTACTCCTCTTTCCAGGTTCATTGACATTCTCTTCACGAACAATTTGCAGACCCATTTCCTGTATTAAGTCATGCATCTCAACCTTCCCATTGTTCTTGACTATTAAAGCCTTATCTATAAGGATTGGTATGCCAACAGTTGGATGGAATCCATAGCTCTTCTACAAATCCTTCACTTTCACCCTTTAAGAAACAGGCAATGTCTAGAAAAGTTTTCTTCTCTTCATCGGCTAACTTATCATAACTCAATCTTAACACCTCTTGAATTTTGTCATTTGGAGACCCTCCTTGTAGTTTTCTCAGCAAACCATCCCATAAACTTTTATCTTCACAGTGAACATATGAACCCAAAACTTTTAAAGCCAAGGGATTGTATAGGGTATAACGTATAAATCCTTCTATGAGCTGTTCATATCCATGTCCTGGATGGTCTGATCCAAAGGCCTTGTAGATGAAAAGTTGACGCGAATTTTGATAACTCAGTCCCTTGGCCTCATGTATTTCATAACCTTTTTCTCGAAGCAATTTCCTATTTCTTGTTGTTGTAATAACTTTACTACCTTCTCCTAGGAAATTGCATATGTTGTCCTGCAAACCCTCTAATTGGTCAGAATGATCAACATCATCAAGCACAACTAAAGCTTTTTTCTTACCAAGCCTTCTGGCAACAAAGGCATTTCTTAAACCATTTGATGGGTTACTTGGCATATCTTGCCCTAGCAGCTCCGAGACAAGATAGCTACAAACACTTCCCAATCCACTTTTTTCTGCTTTTTCCCTAATATTTTCTAAGAAGCAACAAGTGTCATACTGAGAAGATAATTTGGCAAATACAACATTTGCCATTGTGGTCTTACCCACACCGCCCATCCCCCAAATTCCAACTCTGTGAGATTTTCCCAGTAACTCTTCAATGGGTTTGATCATTTCATCCCTTCCAATCACATCTTTTAATGTTTGTCGACAATTATGTATTTGTTCCAGTTTTGTGCTGACATCAGTGACAATTCCTTGAATTAAATTGGATTCATCCCTGTTGAACAAAGCCAAAAAAAAAAAAAAAAACAAATAAATAGAGTAAACCATCAATTTTACATACCAAGCTGCCACTTTGGGTGGGATACTCGGGCAATACTTACATTTTGGATGACTTTGATCGAGGAATACTTACGTGAAGTCTTGGCAGTGCCTGCCGCTTAAAGAGCCAGCTTCAGAAAGAGCTACTTTCCACCTGTTCACTCTTTCTGGATCATGCATGAAATCTTTCTCATGTTGTTCAAATGCCCTCTCATAAGCTCCAGTCTGCTTTCGAATATGTGAGGGGTCAACTTTGTAGAAGATGGGTAAAACAAACTGGCCCTCATCCTTTCTGCACCGCATGATTTGGGCGAGTTCATCCAGGCACCATCTTGAGGAAGCGTAGTCTTTTGAGAAGACTATGATAGATACACTGGAATCCTTGATTGCGTGGATGAGTGATGGCATGATTTCATCACCTTTCTCTATCTGCTTATCGTCACGAAAGGACAAAACAAATTCTCGGTTGAGGGCAGCATGAAGATGGCTGGTGAAGTTGTTGCGGGTTTCGCCTCTAAAACTTACAAACACATCATACTTTCTTGGAGCATTCAGCCTAGAGCCAGAGCTTGAGGAAGCAGAAACCATTGCAGTTTGTTTCAAGGTGCGGGAAGAACAGTTTACACACTCTTTCTGCTGCCGCTTCAATAGACTTGACTCAGTCTTTAAGTCTTCTGAGCTAAATGACACGGCAAGTTGGCAATTGATACTCCCCCCCTCCCCCAAATGATACTTTTTAGTCTTTTCGCGTTGGAATACAATTCCGATCTCCCCCCCCCCTAAAAAAAGAAAATCTTACCTTTGTTTCTGGCCCTGGATAATTTGGACATGTGAATAAAGTAGATGCATTTTATAGATAATAATTTGAGCAGGATCCTGATGAAAACATCACTATTTTAACACAGTTTGATTGATACAGTATTATTTATGACTTACAAATAGTACTCCCTCCGTTCCTTATTATAAGAGACATTTGGTGCTTATGGCATGTTCCTATATATAAGAGACACTTAAAAGTTGTCTCTACTTTTTTGTATTGATTTCCTATTTTACCCATATTTATTGTCTCCAACTCATACTCTCTCTCCTTTCCACTTCTCTTTCTTTTAATAAATTACCATTGTTCTCTCTCATGTTCTCTCTCCTTATTAATGAGGGTATTTTTGGAAAAAAAATTATACTTTTTACATATTAATTGTTCTTAACTAATTTTAACTGTTTTTTTTATCAACGTAATTCGGTTATTCGTCTCTTATAATAAGAAACGGAGGGAGTAATGCCTATGAAGTCTAAGTCTTTGGGGAAATTGCAAAAGGTTGTGCGTAATTAAGGTCCAACAAAATGTGTGGCCTACGTGTAAAAGTTGATATTGATGCTTCACGCCAATTGCTCTGTTACTTCTCTGCAATTTCCTGTCTGGTTAACATAGCCGGGTGGAATAATAATTACCCCTTTCATTTTCATTCATAATTCTTTTTCAAAAATTACAGAAGTGTCCAATTTTATCATTATTTAAAGTCATTTGATGTCACTTTAAAAAAAAAATGAATTAACATTAACAAAATATAATATAAAGAAAAGACTGCAAATTCTTATTTTTTAAAAAGGATCAGAGGCAGTACCTTGACCTTATTCACGTTTTCATTTAGATCCGGGAAAAAAAAAACAATTAGGATATGGGATATTCCCTGGCAGAATCAATCTAGTGATAACTTTGAATCAAAGTTCAATTGCTGAGATTTCCATGCAACTCTCGCCAACTAACGGTAGGGCCATAGTTGTAAGTTCCTCCGGCACTTTATGTAAGAGTTATTTTATTAATTTAAGTAGAGAAAAAAAATCAAATAAATTAGTTGATTATAACAAATATGATATGATCTTCCTAAAATATCTTAATATAATATTAGATTATATATCAGTTTATAAGTTAGATAAATTAGTTAAAAATAATAATAAATATAGTAGACAAAGTGGATTAAAATTTTATATTTATGATCAAATTTAAAATTTTACATGATCAAATCTAACTCCTAACTAGTTTTTGTATCAGGAATGGGAGAGTAATTGTTAGCAATAATTAATAGGTTCTAATATTTGTTATTGTTTGGACTTTGGACCAAATTAATATCTATTATTTAGAAGTCAATTCTTTGATAGAATTGCATGCATTGGCTTCCATGTGAAACTGGTCCATATTCTCACTCGAAAAGTTGTGCATGCAGGGAAAAATAATACTCAAAGAAAAAACTTTAAAAAAAATAGCAAATGTTTTTATTTTATTCATAGTATTCTCTCCCCTGTTTTCCTCTCACTTTTAACTCCATCTAAACTAAGGCTCCATTGTTATATTAGGCCAGGCAGAGATACACACTATACAAGGATATAGGAACTTGCAAGAAGTTGGAAACACCTTCAAACCATTTTGAGTTTACACTAAATAAAAAATTTAAAGCGTTTTTCTAATTATCAGCAATAATGAAAACAAGACAGTTTTTTAAGGGGAAAAAATCTTAATTCGCATATATTAAATATACATAAATGCTATGTATTGCAGGTTTGCAAACTTAATTTTTTTCCCTCAAAGTATATTTGATGCTACATGTACAGTAACAAATTGGAATATGTAAGAGACTTTGTTGCCAAATTAAAATGCATAGGGTTTAAGAACTGATACACAGAATAATAATGCAAAATTCCCACCAACACCGATGGATAATCTGCAAAGTTGGGTTGGGCAAGTAATGGCACATTTCGATCATGCTCTGTTTTCAAGACTTCATTTAGTTTTCATCTATAAAGATCAAAATACCAATCAAAATCAATTTAATTATATTCAAAACTTTAATCTAAAACTCACTTCGAAGGAGTAAGAGCTCACGTTCTGTTTTCTTTACTCTGTTTTTATCTACAAGCACTAACATGCTCACCCCGTTAATTTGACTAATTTATTTAATTTCATCGATATGAAGTTTATAAAATCATCCTTTCCCCCGTAATGAAATTACTCAACTGATAAAAAAAAAAAAACTCAAGGTTCACTTCCTTGTAACAAACAGAGACACCAACTGATCCTCTACGAGAATAATTACGACATCCGCTTGGAGTTTAAAAAAACAATATCTCTTGTTTTAAGTATAGAAGCTAGATAATTAATTTAAAGATAATAAGAAAATTAGTTAAGTTTGTATTGATTTTCGTAAACTATCTTATTTAATCATATATTAGAACTACCCTGAATGAAAACTCTTTACCATCAATAAGAATATTTTAGAAAAAAACTATAAATTTAAAAAACAAAAGGAATTAAGATTTTATATTTAACATCAAACAAAGTGGATATAATAATGCAATTATAATTTTTGCTAATATTTTATAGAAAAAAATTTCAAAAAAGGAACCCTGAAATTAGTATTTTTCAATTTAGACAACTAATACTTCAAAATAAAAATAAACCTAAATTGAAAATTTGAAATTAAAAAAATGACAAAAATGGGCCTTCGTAAATAACAATTCATCTGAAAATAACAAGTTTCCATTGTAAAACAACAAGTCTTGATTTGGAATTAACATGTTTATTTCTGATAAATAACATGTGAATCAATTAAAAATGACAACAATTTATCTCAGAATAATAAGTCCTGACTGTGAAATTATAAGTTTCAATTTGAAATTAACAACATATTTTTTTAGTACATAACATGTGCATCAATTAAAAATAACAAGTCCTAATTGTGAAATTATAAGTCTTGATTTAGAACTAACAACACATTTTTTCAATAGAATTAACAAAGGGGCATTTTTGTTGTTTCTCTTAAATTTTAAAATTCTAATTTGGATTTACTTCATTCTTTGTTTCTTTTAAAGTGTTATGTGCCTCAATTGAAAAATACTAATTTTAGGTTCTTTTTCTAAAAATTGCCCTATTTTATAGGGCATACACAGCCAAAAAGCCGAAGGTTGTACCTTCAATTGTGGATTTGGACTCTTTCTATTGCCCTACCCATCGTTTTCCCTTTCACTATCCTCTTTTTTTTTTTAACAACTATTGGATCAAAACTCCAATAGTTCTAATTTAATATTTTATAAAAATAAATATTATTATAAAAATAGATAAATAAATTTAAAGTGTTAAAATCTGATCTAAACAGTATTTATAGCTGTAAATTGTTATTATAAAGCAAGTTTTTTTTATTTTTTATTATATATGTGAATTGTTCAGCTCAGATTTTAATATTTTAAATTTATTTATTTATTGATTAATAACTTTATTTTATAACATGTTAAATCTGGACTATTAAATTTTGATCTAATAGTTATAAAAAGAAAAAAGAATGGGAAGCACGGTGGAGGGGACCGGCGATCCAATTCCTTCAATTTTAGGGTCCATTGTATCTAAATGCGCGTTGCTTTTTGCCTTGTGAATGGTTTGTACCCAAAAGGTGATGTTGGCGCTTCGTGCTAATTGCTCTGTCACTTCTCGGCAACTTCCCGCTGCTTAACGGAGCCAAGTGGGACGTTTCATCAAAATTCAATTCCTCTCAAATTCCACCTGTGGATGGTAGAGTCATTGTTTTTAGTAACTTATATTTTTAGAACTCAAGTCTTTGGCAGAATTACATGCATTGGCCTTCATATTAAATTGATCCACATCCTCACCAGAAAAGTTGTGCATAGAAGGAAGAATAAATGACCCTTAAAACTTTAGCTTAGTTTGGACGTGAAGGAAAATAAAAGGAAAAGAATATTAGTAAGGGAAATCCAAAACAAAAAGAAACTAATTTTCTAATTATTTCTAGAAGCTTTTTTCATAGTATTTTCTCCCCTTATTTTATTTTTAACCATTTTTTCCTCCATCCAAACCAAGCCTGTTTATATTAGACCAGATAACATACACCATACAATGACATCTGAACTTATAGGAAGTTAAAAACTCCTTGGAACCATACTGTAACTAGAAAAAATTAAAGTGTTTTTCTAATTAGAAAATTAAAGTGTTCTTTAATTATCAGATCTTGAAAACAAGGCAGATTTTTTTTTTTAACTCTTAAATTTACATAAATGCTATGTATAGCAAGTTCGAACTCATTTTTTTTTGCCTTGAAGTATATTTCGATACTACTTATACTGTAACAAAACAAATTGGAATATGCAAGAGAACCTATTGTCAGATTAAAATGCACAAGATTTGAGAACCAATACACAAAACAATAATGCAAAAGCCCCACCAACACCAACCGATTATCGGCAAGAATAATTACCACAATTACTATAATATGACAAGTTGCTTTTGCCTCATATAAAAAGAAAAAAAAAACTGAAAAATTCTTATCTTGCAAAAATGATTGGATTAGAGAGCGTACCTTGAACTTGAAGCTCATAATCGATAAAAATAATGTCGAGGATGTGAAAAATGCAGTTTCATTGGTAAACGAACCTCTCTGTAAACCTCTCTGTAAAACTCTCGTGAATTTCTCAATCACACCGTTTTTTTTTTTTTTGGCCTTTTTCGATCTTATTTCGGATTTTATAGAGAATGACCTACTGTGTAATTTATTTGTTTGTTTTTGCCCATTACTTACGTTCAATTTAACCTGAAATGGATTTGGCTGGTTTGGGTGCTAAACGGATTGATAAATAGCAAGAACTCATGATTTATTAGACGTCCCCAGATCTAATTTGAATTGAAGGAGTATTTTAATTCTAAATGTAAGAATTCAATCTATTTTATCTTTCAAATTTATAATTTTCTTCTTATATTATCACTATTATAGGACACTTTGAAGGGGATTTCTATTAATGTGGTAGTTTTCAATACAATTATGAAACGAGTATTTAGGTGAAGCAAACACATTTTTTTTTAAATAATAAACTTAACTCCATAAATTAGTTACATAACTGCTATAGTTAAAATTGCAGGGAGTGTGTCTTATTTTTTTGGGGCACAGTAATTATGAAGTCAAGTCATTGGGAGAATTACATTTGCATGGTTGGCTTCCATATTAAAGTGGAGCATATCCTAATTGGAAAAGTTGTGAATGGAGGGGAGGATAAATGACCCGTCATGAACTATTAGACCAAGTAATTGGGCTAGCTAATAATATACACTATACAATGATATACAAACTTGTGGGAAGTTGTAAACTCCTTAGAACCATTTCGGGTTTAGCTTAAACACAAAATTTACAAAAAATTAAAGTGTGCTTTTAATTACCGGCAATACTGAAAACAAGACAGTTTAAACAAACAACTCTTAATTCACATAAATGCTTGGTATTGCATATCTGCGAACTCCATTTTTATCTTGAAATATATTTCGATGCCACATGTATTGTAACAGATCGGAACATATAAGAGACCTTTCTGGCAAACTAAAATGCATAAGGTTGGAGAACCGATACACAGACTAACAATGCAACTGAATCTGAGCCTTTCAACGACAATGAGGTGCCAGATCTGTAACTAATCCATTCAGGAATTTACTTTTCTTGGTTACCCTCAAATCTCAGTTTGTTGCAATCAGTATTTGCTGTGATAGCAATCAGCAAATTGCCCATCTTATGTAGTATTCCTGTCATGAGTCATTATACACAATTAAGTTTGACCGTTAAAAACACTAGGCAATTGTATAATTTAACAGGCAAACTTAATAACGGATAATGGTTAGGATATTTTTGCTACTAAAATAAACTTCCAGAACATATAAGAGTAAAAAAAAAATCCAAATATTAAGTGTTCCTTCGTGAATAATTCTGGGGTATTTAAATTAAGCACCTTATCCCTATGTAAAACACTAGGAATTGCCAAGCGTAAGTTTTTTCCAAGATGCATGATTTATGTTCTTCTTAAGTACATACACCATGAGAAGATCATAAAAGTATCAGTTAATAAATACTCCTCCGGTCCTAATTATAAGACCCAATTGACTTATTTGAGAAGATTAAGGAAGTAAGTTAAGTTGGTTATTTATAATAAATAAGTGTTGTCATTCCTAAAATATCTTTGCTAATTAAGTATATTGGCTAAAACTATCATTATTAGAAGGATTATCTTGGAAAAAAATGCATAAATATAAGAGATAAAATGGATTGGGGTCTTATAATTAGGACCAAATAAAAAGTCAAATTGGGTCTTATAATAAGGACCGGAGGAGTATATACGACTCAATGCGGAGTTTGCATCAGAAAGAAGATAAGTAAACAATTTCTTACTTTATGTCTAAGATATATATATATATATATACTCCTTCAGTTCTTAATATATGACCTAATTATTGAGTTGATTTTGGTCCTAAATATAAGACCTATTTATCATATTTATCAAATTTTCCTAAATTACCCTTATAGATATTCCCTCAACCATAATCAAGTAGAAGAGGGAGAGGAGATATTAAAGAAGATGATTATAGTGTTTTAGGAAAAACGTCATATTTCTTATAATTAACTAACTTATCTAACTTTCTTAATCTAATTAAATTAGTTAAATAGGTCTTATATTAAAGACCGGAGGAATATATGGCAAGTTTGTATCAGCTAATAATTACGACAATCACTATAATATGGCAAGTCGGCTTGTGCAAGTTATGGCACGTTTCGTGCATGCTCTGTTTTTAAGTCTTTACTTTGTTTTCATCTACAAACATCAATATGCCAATCAGAGTCAGTTTAATTATATTCGAAAACTTTCACCTAAAACTCACTTTGAAGGAGTAAGAACTCACACTCTGTTTTCTTTACTCTGTTTTCATCTACATACACCATCATGCTCATATGTTAAAAGCAACTTATCTTATTCACCTGCCAAAATTTATTTTTTATGCTATCCATAAAAGCCTAAATTTAACTAATATTTATTTTTGAAATTTGATAACTATGCTCTGTCCGAGGTTGTCATTTTTTTTCATGCCATCCATAAAAGCTTAAATTTAACATTTACTATGGCCAAACCCATATTTCACAAATCATTGTATGGAGCGATATGATCTTTCTTTTTAAAGTTTTATATTATGCATGCATGTCTTCAAAGCCCCTATTGTGAATCAAGAATTTATGCTCATTTGAAATTAAGCTGCAGTGTTGGGCCCTGATTTAATAATGAATTGCGCAGTCATTGCCAATTCTCGGCTTGATCTGTAGTTATGTCTGTTGTGATTCATTATACAAGTTTGTACAAGACTTGCATTTCTTTGTAACTGGTGGTGATGATGAAAATGTGCTCATTTTGGCTTCAGTCACCTATTTGTTGAGGCATTAGGTTATGTTTTGCTTTCAACTATTGAAATAAGAGTGCCCTGTTGCTCATGTTATCCAAGATTTAAAATGAGCCCTTTATTAAATTTCAAATTTCATGAGCAACGTTGACAAAAGGGAGGCGCTTGAGAACTTGGATCTAATTCTTTTCTGTCTTGATGAGATTGTGGATGGAGGGTATGCTTGTGTTTCTTAGTTAGAATTTTACGTTCTCATTAAAATTCTAATTATTTTCTGATTACCTTTTTACCGCCTTCGTTTAAGGATGATACTTGAAACTAATGAATCTATCATTTGACAAGAACACTTCTGAAATGATGTTTACAAGAACAGGAGTGGATTCATCCATATTTGAATTGTCTTAGTTTTCCTTTGTTAGCGACAGTCATTTTGTCCTCCAATTTGTTGAGCTTGAGACTGGAGGGATCATACCATTCCGGCCACTCCACTGATCGAAGATTCTCGAGAAGTGATTTATTCCTTTTCTCTAAAATATGTCTAAAATTATGTGCTTATTACGTATTGGTTGACCTTTACGACATATATATTTGAGAGTATAATCAATTTTATAATTAAAGGAACCGGGTACGTCATTGCATACAGTTTAAAGGATTCTACGTGTTGGTCTCGTAGTCTTTGACTGAATATAATATTCTATTATGACGCATATGCCTAAAATTTGTGCCAAGGATTTCTAATTTGATTATGGAGTATGTGAAGCTAAAATATTTCAAGATTGATATGTGATGGCAAATACTAAGAAAGCAGTTAATATGTAAAGGATATGCACGTTTCATGATCTTTGCCTGGAGGAGAATAAAACTAGTGACATTCTATTGTGGTCCAGCATGGTTTCGTGATGCTGGTTTTAACAAAAGGAATCGTACAGACTGAGTTCATTTATTTTCCGCTTCATTCGTACTTAGTGAATGAAAGAATACTGTTTGTTTTAGATTCCTTTTTTTTTTTTTTTCCCTTCCTGGAGAAGGTGAGGACATGGAATGCAAGTTTGTTAAATGGAGGTCCATATCCCTAACATAAAGGAATAATGATTGGCCTTGAATGAAAAATATCAAGAATTGTTCATCTACTTAGCCGCGACGTCCCAAATACAAAATGTAAACTTATTGGAGACTCCACTGAAATATGCGGTGTTTAGGTTCCATGCACTTATTATTACCATCTTAGGTTAATATAAGAGTTAGTTTAATATTTAATTTGATTTTAAATATAAGACTTCAATCAATTTTATCTCTTATATTTATTTATTTTTCTTAAAATAGTTCTTATAGTAATTACACATATAAAATATTTTAGTAAATGACACTTGATTAGCAATAGTATTTTAGGAAAGATAACATATACTACCTCCAGTCCTTAATATGAGAGCTCGTTTGACTTTTATTTTTATCTTAATTATAAGACTCTAATCCACTTTGTCTTAATCCTTATAATAATAATAGTTCTAGCCACTATATTTGATTAATAAGAATATTTCAGGAAAAGACAATACATACTACCTCCGGTCCTAATTATAAAACCTCATTTGTAAACTACAAACGAGATCTTATAATTAAGACGGGAGGTAGTATTCATTATCAATAACTAACTTAACTAGTTTTCTTAATCTATTCAAATTAGTTAACTAGCTTTTATATTAAAGACTAGAGGTATTATTTATTACAAATAACTAACTTAACTAATTTTCTTAATCTATTCAAATTAGTCAATTATTATTATTTTGGCTAGTAGTTTATAAAACTGCTTTGCAGATAGTGTCAAGAACTGCCTCTTGTCTTAAGTTTAGTAAATCAAAATCCATTAAGATTCGTCCTAAGGCGGGAAAGGTAAGATTGAAGAATCTTTTCTTTTGGTTGTCGCTTTAGCCATTATTTTCTATAAATTATTTAGTGTGAATAGTGTTGTAAATGATCAAGTCATAATTCAATTTTGATCAATATTGTATAAGACTGACTCCAATCTTTAAAATTAGTTTAAGAAATATGTTAAAATTAGTTTAAAATAATAAATATGTAAAAAATAAACTTTTTTTTGGGCAGATATATCCTTATCTATAAAGGGGCAAGTGAGAGAGAGAGAGAGAGAGAAATAGTGAAAAAAATAAAAGAGAATGTATGAAAAAAGAAAAAAGATAACAACAGATAATAGAAATAATTAGGAGTAAAATTTGTAAAAACAAAAACATTTTAATATTCATACAACTCCAAACTGGATCTTATCAAACCAATTCAAAAATTAAGACGTGAGGGAGTACTAATCATATTAATTAATTATTTTCCCACAAATAACAAAGTAGTAACTTGTAATCCTCAAAACAAACAGGAATTTAAAGGGCTGAGTTATAAGTGAGTTAAAAATTGAAGGATTAAAAAATTAATTTCTCTCAAATAATATATAAAGGATATACGTTACATGGATATTGTCTGGACGAGAGTAAAATTTGTGACATTTTATTGGGGTCCAATGTGATTTTGTGATGCTGTTTTAACAAAGGATTCGTGGAAAAAAGATTTGGAGTTCCATTATTTTGTTGCTTCATTAGTGGTTACGAAATAGAGGAATGCAGCTTTTAATTTTTGTTTTTCTAGGTTCTTTCTTTTCAAGAAACTGCTTTTGTTTTTTGATTTTTTTAGTTTCTTTCATTTTCGGAAAGTGAAGACATGGAGTGCCAAGTTTGTCAAATAGAGGTTCATGTCTTTCCTATAAAGGAACAAAGATTTGACTTGAACAGAAATAACAATAATTATTCACTCATTTTAGTGGACGCATCCCAAATACAAAATGTAAACTTAATGGACACTCAATTAATGAAATAGCCGGAGTATATGTTACAGGTACTTACTATTATTCTTTTTGTTCTATTTATAAGTCATTTTCAATATGTTTCACATAAATCAAGAAAAAACTTAAACTTCATTAACTCTCATTTAAAATTTAATAACTTTCCAACTTTATTCCTATTTAATATACATTATACCTCATGTAAACAAAGTCAACATAGTAATAAATGAAGGTTAAAATTATACATCCATACAAAAAATTTCTCTTAGTACCTTATAAATAGGACCAAATAATGTATTCTCTCTTTGCCTTATAAATAGAACCATAGAAGTATTATCTTGGCTAGTAGTTTTATAAAATTATTAGATATGATTATTCTTAGTAAAAAAGAAAAACAGATATGGTTACTCTATTTAAGCTCCCAAAATCTTAAAAAGCTCATTGAAGAGGCATTCAACTCAAAACACTGCTTTGTAGCCAGTGTCAAGAACTGCATCTTATCTTGAGTTTAGTAAATCAGGATCGTAAGAACCGTCCTATATAAGCCTAAAAAGGTAAGATTAAAGAATTTTTTGTTGTTGTATATTTTCTATAAATCATTTTCTATTTTGCGTGAACAATGCAGTAAATTGTCATGACTCAAAATTTGAGCCGTGATCCGCGTATTGACCAAGCCAATACAATTAAGTACACTTGGTTTAGCTAGCTTGGATTAAAACCACATTCACACCAATACACCATACAACCTAAAAGTGTTTAAAGAAAATTAGCCCTCATTTTCTCACCTCACCAAAAGGGTCGGACTCTCTCACCAAAAGGAGGGGGTTCGATCCTGGGGAATGCCACTTTGTTGTGGCTCCAGTTGTGGCGCTGGGGGAGGCATCTCCACAGCGTAGTAAAGTTGGCAGATTCCTACCTATTGGGCCAGCAAAAAAAAAAAAGGACTTGCTTGTCATGCTCTCGTGTCCATAGGGATAGGCCCCAGAGGATCAAGCATTAGGTGCCCTGCCTTTGGATTGTGGGTGAGCCCAACCTCTTTCTTAAAATTTTGGTATAAAAAAAAATTAGCCTTCATTTGTATCAAAACAAATCACAGTTTGCATAATGCAAGGTACCAATTTCAAAACAAATTAGCCAACATTAGTCAAGCATTATTTAAACAAACGTTCAACATAAATTTGAAGCTGACACGATCGACACAATAACACTAACCCCTCCATAGTAGCCATGACACCATGGGATACTACGTCGTCATTATTCTAGCTTGTCCTACTCAACCTGTGTCCACAAAGTGCAACAACAGAGCTCTCTAGCATGCTGATCTGCAAAGTAATGAAAAAGGGGTCAGTCTATTATTGACTCAATGAGTCACAAATAACAAAGTGTGAGGAAGTCAAGCAATGACATATAAGAATTTTTCCAAAACATATTTTCAAGAAGAGAAGTTAAAACAAATATGATCAAAACCAGGCTATAACAATAGCCAATAATCACAAGGCATTCAACCACAACTATCTTTTCACTTATACACCTCACATCACAATCTTTACCAGTGAATAAGCGTTCCACCTACATTATAGCATATTTTGTTTGTCTATATATATATATATATATATATATAAGTATGAGGAATAACTGACCTCCTTAATTTATAGTACATCAAGTATACCTCTCATATGTATAAGCACGGGGAATAACCATCCAACACACATACATATATCCTCTTCTAGAGGAATAACCATCTCACCTAAATGTAGATATATAAGTATCTATGTGTGCATATATCAGTAGCTTACTTATGAAATCCAGAGGAGATAAAAGCTTCACTGCAGAAGTCGAACTCCCTTCTAAACAAACTGAAATCCAACAAATTATACATCGGACTTATGAAAGCCAACTTTTTAAATGGACAAAATTACAAGAAGATATCCTAAATCTAAATCATCTCAAGTTTTGGTTGATGATTTCACTTCACTGATGCTTTTTTTATTATGGTATGTAATGAAGCTATGCTATGCATACCAAGTTTCCAATTATGTTATGCCTTAACGGACTTCCGCATCAAGGAACATATAAGTGAAGTTGTCTGAAGATATATACCCATTGTAAGAAGCCAATTTGAAAGCCTAATAGTGGAAATAATTGGATTCAAACTTATCAATGGAATTAAATATATTGCAGAGCAGCATATTTTATTTAAAAGCACCAAAGTCAAATTTAATAGATAAAATGTAAAAGAGAGATACATACCGATCAAGTAATGGATTATAGCCAGGTAATCTATTTCTCACGACTATGATCCTTTGTAGATTCCAAATTCAATTGGGACGGCAGGAGGAGCACTTTATCGACATCATGAGAAGTCTTGGACTCAGGATTCTGGGGAATAGATTGAATGATTGAAGACTCCTTCAATTTCTTTGTTAAAGGGAGTTGGTACTGGTCATCATCAATATTTCGAGGCCTCTTTTTTTTCATACCTCCTTTCAATTTTTTTTGTTGAAGAAGGAAGTTTTTGTACTCTGAGACATGTATTGGCCGAACTCCACATTCTTTGATCCAGCAATTGTACTCTTCAGAATTGCAATTATTGGTATAATAATCACCAAAATGAAATTTAAATTCCAGCTCCTCATCATGACCTTTTCCCTTTTTTCGGAGTTTCTGTAGTATGAGTTCACTGTAGAGGGGATCGTACCATAGAAAAACATTATCTGAATTCAATTTTACCATTGAATAGTGCCATCCTAATGGACCTTTCCAATTGTTACCATAGATCCAACTCCTATCTTCACTCCTATCAGACGATACACTCAAGTCATGTAAATTGAAATAACATGACGAGTGACATTCATCCCTTTTTTTTGAGGAGAACTGGGGTATAACAAAGCAGAAAATGAAACCCATTAAGTTGTCAAAATCTAGAGCAAACTGAACACCGATCCTCACTTCTGAAAGGTCATAATTCATTGTTGAACTTTTATAAGTAAACCATTCTGGAATAAGACTTCCTTCAAAATTGCCACATTTTCCTTGATTCAAGGAGAAACTAGCATATTTTAGGATCCCATTAAATGAATTCTCATCAGCATCATGACAAGTCTCTTTTTGGGTACCCAAGTTTGACTGCAATTCCATTTGTTGAATGAAGTTGGGATATTCCGAGGCATATATTGGCAAGACTCCACATTCTTCAATCACACCATCAACATCCCCACTCTCTGCAACAAGACTGAATTCAAATAGCAACTTTGGTCTATAATTGGTGTTTTGATCGTCCATCTTGTTATGGAAGCCCCTGAATGTGCAAGGTCGACACCACAGAAAAACTTGATGTGAATCTAAATTTGTCATATTTCCCATAAAGCTTGTCGTAATCCATGGAAAACCATCACCAACATACAGTTTGCATTCAAAGTAGGTGGGAGGGTATCGAGAAAGAACACAGCAGAAAATGAAGCCAATTAGGTCGCTGGTGGGGAAAGGAAGCTCAATAGTTATATTTTTGGAAGCCTCTACTGCCTGATTAAATCTAAACCACCCTGGAGCTTTTCTTCCGGAGTAGTAAATGCAACCTTCTTTTTGTGCGTATACCAGTCGCCTCAATAAGAAATAAGCACTTTCCATAACATGCGTTTCCAATGATATGCAACCTTGGGCATCAATATGTTCAAAGAACGGCGGTAGCTCTGGTAGAGAACGAAGTCTTCTACAATTGCTCAACTTAATTCGTTCTAGATTTGAAAGATGCTTGAAGTTTGAACCCGGCGTTATTTCATCTGTCGACAATGAAGATTCAATATGAGAAGTGAATTGTAGTGTCTTTAATGATGTGCATTCGACGGCATCTAATACTTCAATGGATGGAGGAAGCTCGGGTAAAGATTGAAGGTCCTTGCAACCGCTTACGTTAAGATGTTGTAGCCTTGAGAGATGCTTGGTATTGTTTGGAAGTTCAGTCAATTTGCATGTCCCGCTCAAATCAATTGTTTGTAGAGATAGCAAAGCATCAAATAAGCCATGAAGCTTTGATTTGTCAATTGTTCCTCCACAATCATAAAGATGAAGCTCCTCGAGAGATCTCATGTAACAGATGTCATTGATCGGAAGATTCTTTAATGTTGAGCCGTTGAGACAGAGCCCCTTGAGTTTCTCCATACGCCCAATTGAAAAGTCCAATATCTCGACACATGTTCCTTCTAAACTTAAATACTCCATTTTGTCTGAAGAGAATGAAAATTCCTTGAGACTAGAGCAACCACAGACATCTAGGTGTAAGAGAGATTTTGATGGACTCTCACATTTCAAACTTTTTAGGTTTCGGCAGTCACAAAGTTTCAGATCTCTCAATCTTGGGAGAGATAAAATTGATGGATGAAGATGCCGTAAACTTTCACAATCTGTCAGATCAGCCTGTTTAAGATTTTGGGCTGTTGAGAAATCTGGCAACTCTATCAATTGTTTGGACCCAGCAAGGTCTATCTCCCTTAACTTCACAAAGTTCTGCAACAATTAAAAAGAGAAATATTACATGAGAAGCAAGATTCTCAAATTTCAATTAAATTATAAAGAAAAAAATTAAAACTTTTAATTGTATGTTTACCGGCATGCCATCCCATAGTTTTTCAAGGTGGCTACCTTGCATGCGAAGTACGACTAGTTTCTCTGCACAAAATGACAATGGTAGACACTTGGAAGGAAAATTGTCCCATTGAAGACACCTTAATGAATTGGGCAATGACTCAAGCCCTGAAGAAAGATTCACAGTACACGATCCTTCATGCCCATGTGAATAATGGAATTTTAGAAACCTTAAATTAGGCATCTTTCTAAAGACATCAGCACTCAATTCCAAATCTTTAATTTGAGACAAATCTAAACTTATGGCTTGAATTGCATCATTTCCCTGAACAGCACAAAAATCCAAAAGAAAGTAAATAAATTACTTTATGTTAACAATTTCGTTTAAGTAATTGCAAAATGTCTAATTAGAAAGGTAAATGTTTTTCTTACTCGATCATTTTTTAGAACATCATAGATCTCATCAGGCTTCCATAGTCGACTACGTCCTCCAGGATTTGTGATGCACTCTTGATGAATAATGTCGAAAGCCATTGATTGAATTAAATCATGCATCCATACTGCATCACAACTGACACTTATCAACGCCTTATCCATAAGGGTTCTCAAACCATTGCTTGCCTCAAAGCCACAGTACTCTAGCATTGCTTCTACATAACTTCTTAATTCACCTTTGAAAAAACAAGCAATGTCTAAAAATATCTGTTTGTCCTCATCATCAAGCCCATCATAGCTCAATTTTAACACAGCTTGAATATCTCGATGGGGTGTCCTTTCTAATTTCCTCAATGCACTTTCCCATTCTTTTACAGTTCTGGAATAAAGGAATGAACCCAAAATGGTTAAGGCTAATGGAACGCCTTGGGCATAAGCAAGAGCTCTTTCAACTAGTTCTTCATATTCACTTTTATAGCCATCTTTGCAGAAGGCTTTAAGGTTGAAAACCTTAAGTGAATTGTTGTAGCTCAATGCCTTGGCCTCATGTATTCTCTCAACTCTTCCATCAAGTACATGCTTATCTCTACTTGTTATGATGACTTTACTACCACGTCCTAAAAGAGGAGCTTCGCTTTCCAAATAATCTAACTGCCTTGTGTTGCTCACATCATCCAGTACAATCAAAACTTTTCTATGACTGAGTCTTTTAAGAGATGTATCCTTTAATAGTTCATGGAAAAGTTTATCATGCACATATTTTAACCCATGCTTTTCTGACTCTTCCCTAAAATTTTCTAAGAAGCAGCAACTATGAAATTGAGAGTGGAGTTTGGTAAACATAGCCTTAGCCATGGTTGTTTTGCCTATCCCGGCCATACCCCAAATCCCAACCATCGAGAATCCTTTTAGTAACAGCTCAATATGATCCAAATTCTCATAATCAATTCCGACAATATTATCTAATACAGTTGTTGGGGACCCATGGTTTAGTTTTTTGTTGATGTCCATGACAATATTTTGAATGAGTTCTGCTTCATCCCTATTATAAGAAAAAGAATTGCACAAGAAAATATTAATGCATCAAATGAAACTTAAGGAATGATTTAAATAAAGTGACAACTAATTGATGGCAGTTTTTTTCTTTGGTGACATGGTAAGATAATTATTTAATAAGTGACTAATTTCTATAGAGTTTTATCAAAATTGTGTGTATATTTTAATTTCCCCCGTTTTCAAAATTATCAAGTAGAATTCTATTAAGATTTCATCGATTTCTACTCTGGTAAACAGGACATTTGTGAATAATTATAGAGATAAGATGTTATATACTGTTTGTTTTAGAGAACAAGTTTTTATAACTTTGAAAATTACAGACAAATGCCGTAAAATCTTATCATTTTTGTGAAATTTAGAAATATGTGCAAGTTTCATTTGATCATAAGAAATAGAGAGCACACGGGCAGGGTAAAGCCCCAGTCAAGAATAAGCAGGCTGCATTTTGCGGCCAATTGCCTAACCTTTCTTGTAGAATCCCTAACTATTTTGAGTTGGGTAAGAGTGAGTTAGATGCAGGGCAAGCTTCCCTATCTAAATAGTGATGCCTTGTCTATATGTGAAAAAAATCTACAATTTAAATCAACTTTATTACTTTTGCTGTTTTAATTGATTTCTTAATTTGTATTCTAATGTGAAAGAAAAATATAAATATAATATATAAAAAATATCAAATGGTGCTTGAAACTTTAGAGGTGCGGTGAGAGTTCTTCAATTAGGACTGATGTGAATGATGATAAAATATAATTTATACTTGTTTTGTAATATGATATAATAAAATCAATTCTAGCACAGAAAAATTTCACCGAAAAATTGTCAAAGTCAAACTTGCGGAACATATGAAATTTCACGTTCCTTTTGTCTTTCATTTAATCTTTCCAAATTTCACATTCACATCAGTTCCAAACATCATAATATAATATATTAATATTACATTATATATACTATATATATATTCAAGCAGGGTTAAACGGACAGAGCAACATACTTTATTCAACACACACACACACACACACATATATATATATATATTTTTCGGGTTTCTTCTTTTTCTTTCAGACTGGACTGGGATTTTTTTTTTTCTGGACACAGAGTCTCATGAACACCCCTATTAAGAAATGTATACATAATTTACTCTACTATATATGAGTTATTCGTATATTCATAATGACAATTAATTAAAGAAGGGTAGAACATTTATTTAAAAAAAAGAGTAAAATCTTTACTCGTGATCTTATTTTTCCAGTACACATAGCATCTTGATTTTTTTAGTGGTAAAATTATAGGTAAAATTACACTACTAAAATGATTAAATGCTAAATATACATGAAAAATAAGATCAAAAATAAAATTCACAGTTGCCAAAAAAATCAACTTTGGAGGTGAAGTATCCAATTTTGAGATGACACCGTTTAAATAATATTTTCTTCATATAACCCCAATAAATTAAAGAAATTAATTTTATACTCGTATGGTGCTGTTTATTAAAAAGAAAAGATTATTTTTTGTCCTATTTATTAGTCACTTTATTAAATTTTTAACATGGATGTACTATTTTGTCCTTTATTCATTATAGTGTAGATAAATTTTTTTTTGAAAGATAGATATATATTAAATAAAAATAATGTTAAAAAATTACTATATTTTAATAAAAAATTAATACAGTTTAATGTTTTTCTTGATTCGAATAAAGGTAGAAGTTCCTTAAACATCAAATACTCACTGCCAGACCAGTTAATTAGTTGTCAGAGAAGCTAATATGAAAAGAAAAAGCAATCTCTACGATGACGAAGATCAATCAAAGGAATAATAAAAGCATGAAACTCTCAAGTCATAATTGCTAATGAAACTGTGATTCAAAGATTGAGACTTATTAGAGAATGAAGAGGGACCTGTAGTTGCCGGAGTCCCATCCTGCTAGACTTGCAATCTCAAAAAGTGCTTGTCTCCACTCCTCCACCTTCTCTGGGTTTTTCTTGAAATGTTCTGAGAATGCTTTCTCATAAGTTCCTTTCTGATTGCGCACATGAGATGGGTCGATTTCGTAGAAGATAGGAACAACAATCTGTGCCTGATGTTGTTTGCAGCGAAGGATCTGAAGGAGCTCATTCAAACACCATTTGGAGGAGGCATAGTTTTCAGAGAAGACCACCATAGAGATGGATGAATCCTGAATTGCTTGCATGAGTGATTGGGAGATGTCATCACCTTTTGGGAGCTCATAATCTATGTATGTCTCAATATCTCCGACGCACAAGGCAGTATGGAGATGGCTGGTGAAGGATCTGCGAGTGTCCTCTCCTCTGAAACTCAGAAACACTTCATATTTCCTGGACGAAGAAGATGATGATGGGGAAGCTATGGCAAACATGATATTCTGATTACTCTCTCTGTCTTCTTTGCTGAGAAATGGCAAAAGTGAACTGATGACGGAGTACGTATGGCAGCGGATAGACTTTTTTCACCTTTTCAAGTCTTCAAAACCAAATGACACGGCATCTGATACTTTTTTTTTTTTTTGGTTACATGAGGGGCAGGATCGAACCCGCACATTACCAACACACGCACACACTAGGTGCCACTCCGCCTAGAGGCGGTTGGCGGCATCTGATACTTTTACCCTTTTCACATTGGAATTAATAGCAAATTTCATTCCCATCCTAGCCCCCCACCTTTCTTTTACCGACAAAAAGTATAGATAAAAGATTATGACAACATTGTCCCTCATATATACCATGAATTAAAAGGAAAGGTTGCACCTTCAATTGTAGGGTCCGTTGTCTCTGAATGGGTGTTACCTTTTTTTTGTTCTCCCTCCCTTTGCATGTGAATGGTTGGCACGTAAAAGATGGTGCTGATGCTTCATGCCAGGGTAATTGCTGTTAGTATTTTTTATTTTTAATATAAGAATTACTTAGATAATTTTGATATATTAAAAAAGTTAAATAAATTATTTAATTCTAATAAATATGACATGGTTTTTTTAAAATATTTTTATAAACTATCAAATTATATACTAATTTATAATATAGATAAATTATTCTAAAAAAAATGATAAATATGATAGGCAAAGTAGATTAAAATCTTATATTTAAAATCAAATATAACTCCAACTAGTTTAAAGAACTTAGGAGAGTAATTGTTAGCAATTACGTGGTCAATAGTTTTTGCAGGTGTGTTCAATGATAGGTTCTAATATTTGTTATTTTTTCGACCAAACTAAAATATACTATTATTCAGAATTCAAGTCTTTGGCAGAATTGCATGCATTGGCCTTCATATTAAATTGGCGAAGGGAAATTCCAAAAAAAGAAAGTAATTTTCTAATTATTTTTAGAAGTTTTGTTCATAGTATTTTCTCCCCTTATTTTTAACAATTTTTTCCTCCATCCAAACCAAACATGTGTTATATTTGACCATATAACACAGACTATACAAGGATATAGGAACTTGTAGGACATTGGAAACTCTTTGGGTTTCCTCTAAGTAGAAAATTAAATTGTTTTTATAATTATCAGCAATCCTGAAAACAAGACAATTTCTTTTTTAAACTCTTTAAATTTACATAAATGCTATGTATAGTAAGTTTAACTTGCAAACTCATTTTTTTACCTTGAAGTATATTTCGATGTTACTTGTACTGTGACAAAACAAATTGGAATATGTAAGAGACCCAGATGTCAGATTAAAATGCACAAGGTTTGAGAACCAATACACATAGCAATAATGCAAAAGCCCTACCAACACCGACCAATCAACTACAAGAATAATTACCACATTCACTGTAATATGACAAGTTGGCTTGTGCCTCATATATGTTAAGAAAAACTAAAAAATTCTTATAAAAATGATTAGAAAAAGTGCCTTGAACTTGAAGCTCATAATCAATAAAAATAATGTTGAAGATGTGAAAAATGCGGTTTCATTCGTAAAGGAACCTCTCTGTATAATCGACTTGATGATGATGATGATGTGATGGCAGGTCCAGTTTAATAGTTCATGTCTATTATTAGCGGTAAAAAATAGAAAAGTAAAACAAAAAAACAAAAGGCAGTTGCCTTTTCTTTTTTCTTAAGCATAATATAACGTTATGACTTGCTTCCGTGAATTTCTGGAGCACACCCCTTTTATTGTTGGCCCTTTCTCAATCTTATTTCAGATTTTATATAGAATGAATTTTGTGCAATTATCATGAGGCTAATCCGGTTCGGGATTTGTGGCTTCCTTTCCCTACAAAAGTGTCTTTTTTGTGGGATTTGAACTCATATCCAAAGAGACCCCCCTAGACTAACACGTGACTTTATGTTTTTTTTTTGTTGGTTTAGTTTAACCTGAAATGGGTTTGGGTACTAAATGGATTAATAAATATCATGAATTAGTCAACACCCAATTTTATCCGGGCCCCACAAAAAAATTAAATTTAAATGAAATAAATAAAAAAGAAATAAAAGAATAATAAAAGAGTAATATTCTCTTTGATTCTTTTTGGAGGTTAAGTTTGAGAAATCCACCACGTGACAAATCAAAAAGAAAAATTAAATAAGAATATCCTCCCTACAATAAATGGCAATTAAAAGCCAATTGACCTCCAAATTAGAAAATACAGGATGGAGTCCTTTAAAAAAATAAAATCAAAAATAAAAATCAAATTTTCTCATTTAAGATGATTGACTCCTCAACTTAGAAATATCTTTTGAAGTCATAATAATTGTAAAAAATTTTGAAAACAAAATTAAAATAAAAAATCACAATTTCATGACGATTTAGTGCTTAAATAGTAATTTATATTATGAGTCATAATTAAGAAAAATTAAAAACAAAAATTAAAGAAAAATTGAAAAACTCTAGGTGGGAGGAAGGGACTTAGAATTTTTCAATGAAAAATGAGGCAAGTCAATTGATAAGTGGAGCATCAGGTATGAACTTCCATTCTTATCTGCTGTGTTTAACTTGAATTTCTATAAAGCATTTTTGGATTTTCTTTCTTTCTATTTTTGAAAACGCATTTTTAAATCTGTACTATTTGAGATTTTTAGAACCTCCTGGATCCATTAGTAAACTGTGTGAGATTATAAAAGCCCCGCAAGAATACCAATGTAGTTGTGCAAGTTTTTGTTTAAAATAAAAAGAAAAAAATAATTTTGACCCATGTTTATAATAAATAATAAAATAATTTTTTAAAAAATATATATATAATCTCAAAATATTTTTCAGCATGTTCGAACGATCAATGAAAGTGGTTGCTGTAATTCAGTGAATCACGACACCAACTTTGTGATTTCTGATTTACTTTAATTTTTAAATCTTCACAGCTAAGTAAGTGCTTGCTTTTGTCGTCGGCCACAGGGAAGATACAACGTAAGGAGGAGGGGCAAATGTCAAATGATGGCACATTAAGACTTGAAAAATTTGAAATGCATTTACTGCTCCTTCAACGGTTATTTCCTTTAATCTTAATCAAAGCTGCCGCTTCTTTTGAAAATGCAAATCCAAACACAAGTGAGATGGCTCTGCCATGCTTTTCCATTAAAAAGTTGAAACGTGATTCCAAACATAAATTCAATTATTTTCCCGATACAAACAACTTTTTGGGCCTTTCAGCCCCATTTTTCTGACCAAAGACTTAAAAAATAAAACCAAGTAATTAAATACTAACGTAATTAGGGTTGCATTATGATATCCATTGCTACTGCTATAGATATAATTATCAATGCTTTGGCAAAAAAAGAATAATTATCAATAAGCAAAGACTTGATTTATTCTTCTAGAAAAATTTTATGGAACTAAAAGTCAAGGAATATATATCTTTTTGTAAATCGTGCATTCAATGTAACAAAAATGAAATTTTAAGTAGGCTAGTATCTTGGGATTAGGTGAATTTTAGCTTGACATATACACTCTGATCCTAAATATGTAATTATTTGCAATGCGATTAGTTAATTTCCGCTGTTCAAGACAACTTAAATCTAGCTTGTCAACCACCAAAATCAAGCATATTTAAAGGGATAAATTATTAAAGAGGAGAGAGATTCTGCTGAGTGCTTTCCTCTTATCATGCACACAAAGGAAATTTTAACACAGTGGGTCTAGCTTGTCTTGCATCATGAGTAAATTTTAACACTGCTTGAATATCTTGATGGGCCGTCCTTTCTAATTTTCTCTATGTACTCTCCCATTCCTCTGCAGTTTTGGAATGAGGAAGAGCTAAAGTGGTTAAGATCAGTTTACTGGGTTGCCTTGGGCATAAACGCCTGGTATTTGAACTAGTTCTTTATGTTCACTTTTATAACCATCTTTGTAGAAAGCTTTGAGGCTGAAAAGCTAAGGTGAATTGTGGTAGCCCATTGCTATGCCCACATGTATTTTGTCAACTTCTCCATCAAGTAAATGTTTTATCTTTACTTGTTATGATGATTTTACTACTACCAGGTCCCAGAGGAAGAGCTTCACTTTCCAAATAACCTAACTGACTTGTGTTGCTAATAACATCAAAGTGTAACCAAAACCTTTTTACAACAGAATCTTTCAAGAATATATCCTTTGATATTTTATAGAAAAGTTTATTGTAAATAATATGTGTAGGTGTGTTACGTTAATTTATTTGGGGGGGGGGGGTTGCAAATCTATTGGTTTGTCACAATATCAACCAATATATTTCATGAGCATTAAACTTAACGCACTACAAAAAAAAAAAAGAAAGGAAATTAGTGATGGAATTTAGCAACGAAACTTTATTCCATCGCTAATCTGTCACAAATTCCGTCACTATAGTGATAAAAAAATTTCTGTTGCTAAATTAGTTACTGATTAGTAACGAAATTTTAATTCATCATAAGTTCGTTGCTAATTCTGTTGTAAATGATTAGTGAGGAAAATTAGTCATGGAAAAATTTTGTCACTAATTCCCATCACAAAACATTTTGTGACGAAATTTTTCAGTCACTAATTTATGTTACAATTCCATTACTAATTCGTCACAAAAAATATAATATAAATAGATAATAATCTTTAATGCTTATTATTAAAATAAAAATATAATATATCATAATTTTTAAATAATATACTCCTCCTGGTCTTTAATATAAGACCAATTTAACTAATTTGATTAGATTAAAGAAGTTAGGCAAGTTAGTTAATTATAAGAAATATGACATATTTTCCTAAAATATCATAATCATCTTTTTTTAATATCCTCTCCCCCTCTTCTATTTAATTATGGTTGAGGAAGTACCTATAGGGGTAATTTAGAAAAAATTAATAAATATGAGAAATAGGTCTTATATTTAGGACCAAAGTTAACTCAACAATTAGTTCTTATATTAAGAACCAGATAAGTATTATATAAAAATAAAAAATACAAATATTATAAAAGAAAATAAAAATAAAAATATATAATATAATTATTATTTTGTTAAATATTTGAATAAAAATATAAATTATTAGAATTTTTTACTAAAATACAAAAATTAAATTTAAATAAATAATAATATATTAAATTATGTATATAATATTTATTATATATATTTGTATTTGTTATTAGAAATATTATATATATTTTTGCATAAAATTTTCGTAAGTGTTTCTCAGCTCAACTAGCAAAGGTTTCAGCACACGTGCAGGAGGTCTCTGGTTGGAACCAGCACTCTTTCAATAATTGAACCAATTTGTGACATGGTGGCTCATAATGATGGACACGTGGTAATGATATGAACAATAGGATGATGTGGCTATATAGGAAAGAGGAGGAGTTGAGGTGGCGATCTGTGATGAGATGGATGAAGAGATGACATGGCGACATGAGAGAGAGTGGAGGTGGTGAGGTGGCTGCCATTGATGATGTGGCAGCTCACAATGATGGACACGTGGCGATAATGTGGATGAGGGGATGATGTGGCGGCAGCCAGTGATGAGGTGGCAGCACTGAATCACATATGGTGGAATTAGTAGTTGCCATATGGTATTTTAAATTTATAAAATAAAAAAAATTAGTGACAGAGTAGTTATGAAAATAACAACAAACCTGTCAGTATTTCGTGATAGAATTTTTGTAGAATATCTCTAACACCTAACCTTCTATATACTAATAAAGTCAATATAATGTCTGTGAATCACTAAACGCCAGGTTTCTATTCTAGAAAAATTAGGAATTTTTTTTTTAAACATGAATCACTTGATAGCAAAATTCCAATGCAAGATTGAACTTGTGATTAACATTGGAATTTGCTGTTTGAGATAATTAAAACTTTTTACAAAATTCTGACAAGTGATCCACTAACCCCTAACTTTAAACATGCTTGTTCTCACCTAAATTGATTTCATGCATAGAAATCCTATAATATAATACTAGAATATCATAGCCAGCTAGATCGATAGCGCTTACCTGCACCCGGCAATACTTTACCTCCTTATGGAGGATACAAAATAGTATTTACAACAGACAAGTAATAGTTACTTGCCATATAGCATAGGTATAGGTATAAACAGAAATATTATAAATATACACTATTAATCATATACAAAATATAGCAGGCATTCCTGCTCTTCAACTAGCCCACTTGATTACAACTCTACTTCTTTTCCCTTGGAATTGCTTGTCCTGGCTGTATATTATAGGAAGGGAGGGTGAGATTCAAACGAATCCCCATAGTAGTAATTTCTAGCTAACACAAATGCAGATTACATAAGGCATGCAAAACAAGCCAAAGTGGAACATAACCTTGCAAGCTAATGCAGTTAAGCATTTATGCACAATGACAGCGACAATCTAAATAAATAATACGCAAATAATTAGCAGATAATGCCCCATATCTATCAACTACACGTGATCACGGCTAAATAATCCATGCAAGGAATCAAGGATTACATGTTCTCATGCTTTAAAACAGCAATATGGCACAAGCAAATATGCAGCAATCATACATAAATGTAAGATAAGAAAGAACTACTACCTGAGCCTTCCACTTCAAAATTAAACCTTAATTTCTTCCTTTCTTTTAGCTTCCTCAGTGGGCTTTTGCAAATATTAAAACCATTATGTTAGTAAGGGTAGATTAATGCTTGATCCAATATAATTTATAAATTAAGTAACCTTCTTTAAATTCCAAATTTCTTTAAATTTTATCCTTACATAATAGTTGGTCATCCTGAACAATTTTCTTATTCAATATTTTCACTGTGGAGGGTTTCGCTCTTTATCTCAACCCAAACAGTTACTTTACTTAATAACTGGTCACCACCCATTCTAACCATTTACATACAAGTTTGCTTACTTGAGTCTCAATCAACTAAGTTTAATTTTAATTAGTTTTTTTACCAAGACACACGCTACAACAAATATATTCATATAATCAATGTTGAAACCCAACTAGGTAAGCTAAGTATTCATCTAATCAATATTGAAACCCAACTAGGTAAGCTAAGCAATTCAACCTCTATACATCCTTCAATCTCCTTAATTTTAAATTTACAGGCCTCAAATAACCATTCTCATAAATTCTATTAATTACAACTTTTATCCCATATTAACCATTGGCTGTGCCATTAAAATTTTTCCTAATGTGCACCTTTGAAATAATTTATAAATATCATGGTTATTAATTTGCCTGTTAAAAATTTCCAACCACCATTTGGAAATCTCAAACAATCAAATTCATGTCAATTTTTTTTTTTTTTTACAAACTTTGGCCGACACACACATATATACTCACCTATATTCACCTCAAGTTCTTTTTACTCAATGCTCTATTAAATTCACTTAAGTTCCATCAATCAACCTCAAGGTTAATCTTCTATGTACACCCTTCAATTAATAATTTCTTTTTCCCATTCAATGTAACAACCTCAAATCAACAATATGAAGTCCCCATTTAAATAACTTAAAATCATGACTGATTATAAACCATGTTCTTAATCCCATTATTCTCCTTCCAATTTCATTCTTAATCTCTTTATCATTCGAACACCTAAACCAATACTACACCAACAATTCAAGCTTATCATCCTATCTTGATTTCTCCTTTTCTCTTTCCCATAAGCATCTAAACATTTCATTTACTCATATTTATTCAAAACCAAACAGTAACTCTTTATCTAATTAAATCACCTTTTCTTCCATATTTACATGTCACTTCCATGAACCCATACTTCTATTCTTCTTTGATCTCCCTCGCCCTCAAATCCATTTCACCCATACCACCTCCTATTTCCACTATCTTACATGCTATAGTCTCAAGCATCATGACAGCTACAAACATCCACCTATAAGTTTCAGTTCTTCCTTTTTTATTCGGCCACCACCTAGCCTATATATATATATAACAGATAATGACAATGCTCCACCGTTACAACCTTTTCCTCAACTATTTTCAGATCCAAAACACCTATATAAGTAGACATATATATATATATATATAATCACGCCTAAACTTCCTCCCAATTAATCATTTCAATTTCAATGTTTTCCACTCCACAATTCTCACGGCTTTCCCATATATATATATACACACACACACACACTCCAGCAAAATCTTTGCTCCGCCTAACCAAAAACAAAGCACTCACTCACATGCAACAACAAATAATGCAACTACATGCTTCTCTCTGCATAACACAGCATCTTCACCAACATCCATGGTCTCTGTTTTCGACAGCCATAACAGAGAGAGAACAAAGCACATATAACTACCAAAAACATACTCCTATAACTAAATAAACAAGGAACCAAAGCTTAAATTCGTAGAGATTATAGCCCCTGTTCGGTAGACTTAAAAACAGAGCAAGAACACATAACTAGACATATATACACACACTTATATTTATCAATTTCGGCCTTCACTTCTTAACTCTATAAATTCGAAATCCATGAAACACAACTCAGAGATTTCAAATCCTTATGCCAGGTTGCTCAAACCTTGCTTCAAAATCATAGACAAGACATGCAACACTGTCTATCAACATGCAGACCCAAAATTTACCATCGCACACTTCAATCTTACTATAGGACATAAATTCATCGATCCTCCTCTCCAGCCCTTCCCTTTCTCTCACTAACCAGAGCAGCTAAATCTAAACACAGATCGAAAGAAATAAAGATGGAAGGGTAGTTAGGAGGTTTACCCAAGCTCAGAACAGTGATTGCATGTCAGGTTCTTGATCTCCTATGGTCTCTCGCCGGTGGCGCACCTCTGGTCCCTCTCGCTCGCGCTCTCTCTCTATTCTCTGCGTGAAGCAGAAGTGAAATGAGGGAGGTGGGTATGTAATCTGATGGTTCAAGGGCCAAGCACACGTGTGAGGTGTGTGTGAGGAGTGAAAATGACTCCTTTATCCTTTTATGCTTCATCATTTCCAATCTCATCCGTCTCCTATTTTTCTGAAGCAATGAATACTTCCACAATTTAATCCATAAAGAGTAATTTGAAATTCCCTTATCCAATAGCTTATTTGACCCTTAAATTAATTCCCATAAAATTTTTTGGATCAAAATCCTATTCTAACTATTTTTATTCAATTATCCAAGAAAATAGCCATTTATTCCAACAATTAATCCTTAAATCATTTTAAGGATTTTATGCCTCAATTACCTTCTTTACTATCTCAAATGGTTATCCTAAAATGTTAAGATTAAATACAAATCTCTAGGTATTTTTCAATAATTTTCTAAGAAAATAAACCATTTTTCTCTTAAAATTATCTATTAAAATTATTTAAGCCATTTTTGGGGAAATAACTTTTCCAAAATATCTCTAAACCCTGAAAATCAATATTCCATAATTTTTCCCAATTTTATTTGGCCATTAAATAATTTTAATGAATTTTCTCTTTTCTGCTCATCCTAAGTTAGAGAATTTGGGGTGTTACAATATCCCTGACTAATTAGCAATGGATTACTGATAGAAATTTTTTGTCACTAATTTCTGTCTCTAATCAATCAATAATTAGCAATGAAATTTTGAATTCCGTCACTGAATAATTAGTGACAGTGGAATTAGTGATGAAAAAATTTCGTTGCTAGTTCCGTCGGTAACTAAATTTTGTCACTAATCTGTCACTAATTTTAATTAATGACGGAAATTCCATTTTTCGTCACTAATTTGATTTTTTTTTTGTAGTGACATATCTTACGGACATCTCAGTATACCGTCACACCGACCATTCACAATCTTAGGAGATATTAGCTCCTAAAAGAATAATGGTCATTTTATATGCTTGAATTATGCTTAATTAGAAACTGAAATAAAGATTTAAAACTTGATCTTGAAGCTAGAATATTTTTTTAGAGATGTTGAACATCTGAGGATGGATGTATAATATAAAATTGAAAGGTTGAAGCTTCTAAAATAGGATATGATTGCTATAAAGTGATAAACTCAGTAATAAAATGGCCTAGATGCTCCTTGGTAGTAACGGAAGATTAAGTGACTTAAGTTAACCCCCCCCCCCAAACTCTGTTCGACCAGCTGATTTTATTCAAGGAAAGAATTCAAATTTATTAAAAATGAGTATTTCAATAGGTATATATAATGGTAATTGCTTTAAACCGGTGAACTTATTATGACATGGGGTTAAGAAAATGCTATATTGTATGTATGCATGGTTATGGTTGTTATAGTAAATTGGATTATTGAAAGTCAAGGCTTAAACTTCATTTATTGAAGTAAGAATACGATGGAAATTTGGAAAGCTGAAATTTAAGAATTCTTTACTGTTTTGGGGATACTAAACTAGAAGTGAGTGTTCAAAATCCCCAAACCACTTCTAATTAGAGTCGGGAATATGGGTTGGGGCCCGCGGGCCAGCCCGCCAACCCGCCATAAAAGAGCGGGTTAGGGTTGGCATTTTGTCAGCCCGCCAAAATGCAAGCTGCTCTAGCCCGCACCGTATAGCCCGCGGGTTGGCGGGTTGGCCCGCCTAACCCGTCACCTTTTTTTTTTTTTTAAATTTTTCATATAAATAATATATTATTATATTTGAAATTTTTCTTCTCTCATTTATATCTCAATTTTCATGTTACATAATACATATGTAAACAACAAATATTTTTTAAAAATAAGCATACCATATTTGTAGCAAAAATTTAATAACTACAATCAAATATAAGATAATATTTATTATAGAAAAAAAGTATTTTAGAAAAATAAGGTGAATGAACTTTAAAAAAAGTTAGATAAATGCACTTCTAATTTATTAAGAGATAGTGTTTTGTATCAAACATGACATTTGTATAAAAAAATTATAAAATTTATCACTTGATAAGTTGATGTTGAATGTTAGTCATGTAAAATATTTGTAATATATTGTTTTATATTTATATTGACTATTTTAAATGTGGTTAAATATAATTTATACTTGTGATTACTTTTGAAATTTTGGATCACTATTTATTAGTTTAAAAAATTAAATAAAAATAAGATTTAAAAATAGAGAATTAAAAAAAAAAAGATGGCGGGCTAGCGGGCTGGCCCGCCAACTTGCTGTGGCGGGTTAGGGTTGGGACTTTTCTAACCTGCCAAAATGCGAGCTGCTCTAGCCCACACCGCATAACCCGCGAGTTGTGGCGGGCTGGCCCGCAACCCGCGGGTTGGCCCGTATTCCCAGCTATACTCCTAATATATATTTATAGTAGGCCCTAAGAGATATTTATAATAGTAAAGAAGGAATTACATATATAGAAAATAACAAAGTTAAGGAAATAGCAACAATTAAAGAGCTAAAAGTAACGTGAGTTTGGCGGTTGGTAAAGGTTAATTATGCATAAAGAAAATGAACAAAAAGTTTATATACTGACCTGTCACACACACACACATAATTGGGAAAACCATATTGGAGGTACTTATACTTTGTTTCAATTTTTAATTTGGTACCTATGTGTTTTTTGTTCTTAACTAAATCTTTTAATTTTGTTCTATTAACATTATTAATCCTTATGTATAAACTAAAAATATCAATAGAACAAAGTTACAAGAGTTAATATTACTAAAAAGATAAAATTAAATGTTTAATTGAAAGGAAAAAAACACATAGGTACCAAATTAAAAATTGAAAGAAAGTATAGGCATCTTCAATATGGTTTTCCCTAATTTATAGGATTTGATTTGTGTCCAAACCCGCCAAAGAGACACCAAGAAGGAGTAAGAGAAAGGGAGAAAGAAAAAAGTAGTAGGATCACTATTTATTATATTTTGTATTGGTTGCATGCCTATTTAAGTCATATTTGCCGTGGTTAAGCATGAGAACATATGAATCCCTTACCACAATTATTGTTATGGTCATGTGCATAAATTAGTTATTCAATTTGGTTATTTGTAAGGTATTGTTGTTCTCTATGGCTTTTCCAGGTTCATTAATATTCTCTTCATGAACAATTTGTAAAGCCATTTCTTGTATTCAGCAAGGTGCACCGGAGTTGGTAAACTGGCCATTCGTCCAGCCTGGTTTAGCTTTTGAATCGGCCAAAAGTCAACCCAGAACAAAACCAGTGCAACCCGTTGTCAATTGGGGTAACTCTTTGGGTTGAATGGGTTAACCAGTTCAACTTTTTTACTGGAATAAATCACGCCAGAAATCTGGAAAGAAAAGAAGGCTTATCTGGAGAAAGAAGAAGAAAAAAGAACAGAGAGGAAGAAGATAAAAAGAATAACAAAGAAGATGTAAAAAAAAAAAGCTTACAGTAAAAACGACAGTAAAATCTTAACAAAAAATGAAGTGAAGGAGTTGTTTTTGAAAGAAAATGCATGAAAGAAAGAGGAAAATGATAATCTCAAAGGAGGGAGGACTTTAAGTTCGTTCTTTGTTCTTCCAGCTGAGAGAGAGACCAGAAAGTAAAAGAAGTTTCAGGCAACTGAACAGCGGAGTGAAGAAGGCAGAAGTTCAAATTCAAAAAGAAGGATGAATAAAAGCTGCCTTATGCGTTAATGATGGTCGGGAAAACGTGTAATAGGTGGCTGGTAGCTTAGGAGTTTCTCTTTCTCTTCGTCTTCCAAGGCTATATCAGTCGTCATGCAAATATTAATAGTATTTGTATTGCACTTCACATTCTGCCATGCAACCATCACCCTATATTTGAAGAAGCCTAGCCCGACGGTAGCAAAAATGTACTGGTCCTTTATTACTTTATTACTCTATTGCTCTGAATAGTTATGATCTTTTTTGTAAGATACATTTTAGAGTTTTTTTAAAATATTTAATACTCCTTCCAGTCCTAAATATAAGACTCATTTTATAGTGTAAATTATATTACAAAATGGGTCTTATCTTTAGAACGGAAAGATTTTTTTTTTTTTATAGTTTTAGCCTCAATTAATTAAATGTCTCTCTCGTCTCTCTTTTTCATTCAATCTCTCTCACCCATATTTTCCTTTGGAAAACAAAATTTAAATTTTACATATTTACTGTACCTAACTAATTTTAACTAATTTTTCCAACAACGTAATTTGATTAATTTTATGTTATCAAAAAGAATGGATGGAGTATATTACAATACACCATATATACATATCTTATTTTTATTTTTTAATATAAGATATTTAAAATATTACTTATATTGAATTATTTTTATAATTAAATGTGAATACTTTTGAAACATTTATTTAAATTATAGTTTATAAATCATGATCAGTTTAACTTTAGATTGACTCCAATCTAACCCATTAATTCTTAACTCGCTATCTTGACTGGTTCAATAACTGATCTGGTTTTTTTTAACCTTGCCTTTAACAGTACTCTCTTATAATTAATAGAGATATTTTGATAAAAGATAAAGAAAAAATAAATTAAAATCTTATATTTAAAAATAAATTTAATCCCCAACTAGCTCATATACTCATGAGGGGAGGTAGTATTAAATTTACATAAATGCTATGTATTGCAAGTTTGCAAACTCCATTTTTTTTTTCCTTGAAGTATATTTTGATGCTACATATGCTGTAACATTGAAATATTAAGAGACTTTGTTGCCAAATTAAAATGCACAAGGTTTGAGAATGACACACAGAATAATAATGCAAAAGCTCCACCAAGACTGACTGATAATCTACAAAGGATAATTACCACAATCGCTATAATATGGCAAGTTGGCTTGTGCAAACTATGGCACGTTTCGTTCATGCTCTGTTTTCAAGTCTCCACTTTTCATCGACAAATATCAATATGACAATCATAATCAGTTTAATTATATTAAAAAACTTTCATTTAAAACTCACTTTGGAGGAGTAAGAGCTCACGCTCTGTTTTCTTTGCTCTGTTTTCATCTACAAACACCATCATGCTCATTCGTTAAGAGTAATTCACCTGCCAAAATTTTCATTGGTATGAAGTTTATAAGGTCATCATTTCCCTGTAATGGAATTACCCAACTGATGAGGAAAAAGAAAAACCCAAAGTTCACTTCATTAAATCGAATCTCGGAAGGCTTGAAACATCCACAAAGCACTGTAACTTATAATCCTTATAACAAATAGATATTTAAATTTTGGGAGAACATATATGGGAGTGCTTATAGTTTCACTTGATTATAGTTTATTTTCTTTTTATTAGATCCTTAGAGTTTTTTAACGTTAATTACTATTCCTTCTGTCTGCTATTCTCAACGGCGTTTATTTATCTGACAGGTGACTGCCACGTGGTTAAGCAGAAGAGTTTAGTTTTTAGTAGTCTCCAAAACCGATTTTCTTTCCGACAGCATATTTCATGCTCCGCAAGTTCCTTGCTTTTAGTAGTTCTCTCAGCTAGATCCCGCACAGAGAAGGTAGCCCCAACTTCTTTTGAAGGAGGAACCGAGTGATTAGACGGTGAAAACGATGAAGATGAAGCGATACAGGGGGAAGAAAAATGCTTGGATTTGTTGGCAATGGCAGAATCGTCTTCGGGGAAGAAGACTGCTAGAAGATTCATGTTCTTATTAGTGTTGTTAGCGGCGGACGTTACCTTTGCCTTTGCCAATAAATCCATCATCGTCCTACTTGGCTCCATGTCGTCCAAAATACTGCGACGCTTTTGCTCTGTTTGGCCCTATTTTTGGACGCTTTGGAAACAATAACGAAGAAGCTAAGAGTTATGAGGCTTGTGTCAGTTGTGTGTAACTCGTTAACGGCGGACAGGAAGAGGATTTCCTATTCTTCTTGCGTCAATAACGCTGCACAATGTTTTCTTAGATATGCATCATCTTTCTTGAATTTTCTTCCCATGTGAGGCTTGGTCCCTTTTTGCAACAGTGATGAAAAGAAAAGCACGGTCAAAACGCCATTTCATAGGCACAATCAATAGTGATGAAACTGGTTAAAGGTGGACAAAACTAGTCAAGGTTGGTTTCCCTGTGCAAGAACCAGCTGGGAATACTATCAAAAGCAAGGTAACTTGCGCAGCATCACATGTCGTCGGAAAGAAATTGGTTTTGAAGACTATTGAAAACTACACTCTTCTTCAGGCAAAAAAAAAAAGAAAAAAGCAAAAAACTACACTCTTCTTCTTGGCCACGTGACAGTCACCTGTCATTTAGAATAGCAGACAGAATATGAGCAGAAGGACTAGTAATTAGCGTTAAAAAACTCTAAGGATCTAATAAAAAGAAAAACTATAAATGCCTAATTCAAAATCAAGTGAAACTATAAGCACTCCCATATATGTTTTCCCTTAAATTTTCAACAATTATACACACCACATGGGCATCATAAAATACTATTGTACATGATAGCTTCAAGCTTCGTTACAAGTATAATTAAGATTAGCCATGAAGCAGTTCTTGCAGTGTGTCATCAGCCCTCATCAAGATATCCTCCGCCGCAGAAAAAGGCCCAAGCAAGGAGATGGAATTCCTGCACAATCAATTTCTCTTCACAATCTACAATTGAAGTTAACAACATCTTGAAGACAATCTTTTACTCTGACACTGAAAAATAATTTAAGTTTAAATTATAGAGCCACACAATTGTTGACAGAGCACGATGGCGTCGTGTGATTCATGTAGCCGACCCCACCTAATGGGATAAGGCTTGTTGTTGTTGTTGTTATATAGAGCTACGCAACCTGATTCAATAGACTTCTAACAGCAGAGAAAAAGAAGAAAGCATGGCAAAGAAAGGAAAAAGGTTATGAAAACAAAAGAAATTGCCTCAATATCAAAAGCATAAGCACTGAGAACTTACTGTTATGTTTCTGCACTTTCAAATTATTTTTTATGTTTCTTCTTAAATTAAGAAACACAACAGCACGAACAAGAAGACGGCTATTTCAGTCCTAGGCTCCTAGCTTACCAGATTTGAAAAATTTCTCTGGGAAAAAAAAAAAAACCTGCTGACCGCACCAAGTCAAAAAGCAGTCATGAAAGCAATGATCATAAACAAGGACATCAAGGGACAGAGAAGAGTTTAAAATCAAAAGGTAAAAAAAAAAAAAAACCAATATTTATTTTTGAAATTTGACAACCATATTCCGTCTGAGGTTATTATTTTTTATGTTATCCATAAAAGCTTAAATTTAATACTTACTATGCCCAAAACCTATATTTCACAGTTGCCAGCATGCATCGGTATCAATGATATCAAGTATGAGTAAACGCTCCTCCTTTTCAGATGGAATCACACAGAAAAAAGTCTAGAATAAAATGCAAGAGGGAGATATCGATGATTAAGTAATGGTAGAAGGTTTATTACCATTAATGATCTGTTGGTGTTGTTTAAGAAATGGTTCTAGCTGATTTTGATTCTCATGAGCAAAGCTTCCAATTCTTCAATATCTTCTTGTCCATTAGGCTGGGCACACAACTCCATTTTCAATTTCTTGCATGGAGACACTGTTTCTTCCCCATCAGAGTTTCCAACTCCGGTTCCAAATTTACAGATTTCCATCTCCATTTCATCAATATCTCGATGCCGCTTTGACCTCTTGCCCAACTCACACTTCATTTTCCTTTGTTGAATGAAATTCTGATATTCAGAGGCATATATGGGGCAGATCCCACACTCTTCGATGAAGCCATCACAAGAAACGAAACTAAACAAAACCTTTTTGTTAGAAGTGGTGTCTTCATCATTTCCATTGCCTCCTTTAAATCTCTCCAATACTAATTTAGAGAAGTATGGATCACAACAAAGTAAAATGTGATCTGAGCTGAATTCTGCATATTGTGGATCAAAAATCTGAAATTCAACTGCTTCACCTTCTTCAAAGGAGCACTTGCAGGTCACAGCCGCTTGATTTTTTTCCTTAGAGATGAATTGAGGAATGACTGAACAGAAAACAAAACCCAATAAATGATCAGAGGCCAAAGACAGTTCTAAGGTTACCAAACCCTTTGTTGACCGATTATAGCCAAACCACAATGGAACACTGTTTCCAGGATAAAAAACTGTAAATCTTTGCTTGTTATGTACTGCTTGCTTCAATGAGAACTCCACATGTTTCTCAATAGCACAACGTGAACGCTCGTTCAATTTCTCACAATTGTGAAATGAAATGAAATTATGACCATTTACCCGTAATAGCCTTGAAATTGTTGAAGCAAACACTCTCTCTAATGATGTGCAATTACTGGCCATAAAATTTCTAAGAGACCGTGGAAGCTGGGGTAAAAACTGAAGCTTAGTGCAACCGTTCAAAGTAAGTTTTGCAGCCGTGAGAGATGTTTGATATTGTTGGGGAGCTTAGTTAAGCCAGAACAGTCCTCCAAATCCAGTATTTGTAGACATTGCAGGGATTCAAATAGTATATGTAGCTTTGGTTCATCCACTAGGTGTCTGCATTTTCGAAGGCGAAGCTCCATGAGAGATCTAAAACAACATAACTCAGTTATTGGAAGATTGCCAAGACTTGAAGCATCAAGAAGTAGAGTTTTGAGATTGGCAAGATGCCCAATTGAGGAGGTGTGCAGTGCTGGAACCAATTTTCCTACTTCCTTCAACAACTTACAGTTGATTGAAATTGATGGGCAGTTGGAGACATCTAGCTCTTTAACAGACATGGGGAGCTCTGGTAAACATTGAAGATTTCTGCAACTTCTCAAATGAAGCCTTTGAAGTCTTGAGAGTTGCTTGATGTTGTTTGGGAGCTCAGTTAAGTTAGAGCAATTCAGGAAGCTTAGTATTCGTAAAGCAGGCAAGGCATCAAATAGCATTTGCAGCACATGTTTGTCAAACGCATAGTTGTAGATACCAAGATCCTCAAGAGATCTTAAGCAACATAACTCCTTTAGTGGAAGATTCTTCAATTTTGAACCATTGAGATGAAGACTTCTAAGCTTAGCAAGACTTCCGATTGATGGGTGTAGAATTTCTATACCAGTTGACCCTAAAAATAAACATCTTAGTTCTTTGGATGATAAAGAGAATTCCTTCAGATTAGGGCAGTCATGAACAAGGACTTTTCTAAGAGATCTTAAATGAGTATCACTTTGGAGACTCTCGAGGTTTTTGCATTTGCCTAAATCCAAAGAAACAAGGCTCTTGAGAGATAAGATAGATGGATGGACATAACGCAAACTTTCACAGTAATATAGATTCACCAATTCCAGATTATGGGCCTTGGAGAAATCAGGCAACTGTCTCAGTTTTCTGGAAAAACGAAGATCTATTCTCTTCAAATTTACAAAATCCTGCAACAATTGACTAACAGACATCAGAAAGACTTCTTTCAATTATTAAAAATGAAAAACACACTAATTCACATTATACCTGCACGCCATCCCAAAGTGTTTGAACATGGCTGTATTGCATTTTCAGTTCAACAAGGCTCTCAGCACAAAAAGTTGATGGCAAAGAACCCAAAGGGTACCCATCCCATTGAAAGTACCTTAATTTATCAGAAATAGACTCAAGACCCTTCTGAAGATGCACATTGAATGATCCAGTATTGCATAAGGAATAAAATTTCAGGAATCTTAAATTAGTCATCTTTTTGAAGGTGTCGGCATCCAAGTATATATCTTTAATTCGAGACACATTTAAGATTATGCCTTCGACAGCTTCAGTTCCCTAACAATTATCAAAATGAAAATTAGAATAACAGTAAGTAAACTAAACCATGCTAGCTACATTTCTCACCAAGGATCACAGAGGTTTAAGAGATGAAGGGCTTACCCGATTGCTTCTCAATACATCATAGACTTCCTTAGGGTCCCATAATCTAGTGCGTCTTCCTGGTTCTTTAATACATTCTTGACGAACTATCTCCCAACCCATTTCTTGTATTAGATCATGCATCCACAATCTTTCACCCACAGTAATAAGAGCCTTATCTTGGAGGGTTCTAATGCTAATTCTTGCATGGAATCCATAGCTGTCTAATAGCTGTATTATATGTTCTTTAAGTTCACCTTTCAAAAAGCACGCAATGTCTAGAAATATTTCCTGCTCTTCATCGTTTAATCCGTTGTAGCTCAATTTTAACACTTCCTGAATATCTTCATGTGGAATCCTTTTGAATTTTCTTAACGCACTGTCCCATTCTTCTTTAGTTTTGGAGTAAAGAAAAGAACCCAGAACTATTAAAGCTAAAGGATTGCCTTTGGTGTAAGTAACAACCCTTTTTGATCGCTGTTCATATCCAATTTCAGGATGATCATTGTGAAAAGCTTTCAAGTTGAAAAGCTTGAAGGATTCTTGATACTTCAATGGCTTGGCCTCATATATTTCATTAACTCTACCAATAAGCATATGCTTATCTCTTGTTGTTATGATGACTTTACTACCTTGCCCCAAGCAATCACATTCTCTAGCGAGATAGTCTAATTGCTTTGAACTATTAACATCATCTAGCACAATGAAAACTTTTCTGCAGCTAAGCCTTCTCCTAACAAAAGTAGATCCCAAAACTTTCGGTTGGGTAAGATGGATATTTTCTTCCATAAGCAGCTCTGAAACAAGTTTATCACGTATATATTTTAATTCATGCTTTTCTGACTCTTCCCTTACATTTTCTAAGAAACAGCAACTTTGATATTGAGGAGATAGTTTGTCAAATACAACCTTAGCCATGGTTGTCTTACCTATCCCACCCATTCCCCAAACTCCAATTATTGAAAATTTTCTCAGTAACAACTCAATGCATTCACAATTTTCATCAATTCCAACAAGACCTTCTAATGTACTTGGATACTTACGATCCAATTTTTGCAAAACATCCTTAATAATGTTCTGAATTAGTTCAGCTTCGTCCCTAGCACACAAAAATATTGAAGAAAACAAGGAAAAGTCAATATACACACACATATATATATATATAGTATCATCGGAAGTGGAAAATAAAATTTGACGAACTAACTAGTAGTTAAGAACATAGCAGTTTAATAATACTAATTTAAAAAATAAATAAATTATTTATAAATAGGTTTTTATTATAAACAGGTTTTTGTTCGCGTTTTGTACGGCTCCTGGGCTTAATTATATCATATGACACAAATTCTCTTTTAGGCTTTGACCACCACATAGTTAGCATCAAGACGTGTGACAGATGAGGATGACTTGCCACAAGTCCATAAAATTTTAATTTTCGCGGAAAGAAAATCTTAGATTCACGCTTGTTTAGATGAGTTATTTTAAGTGATTTTATGCTCCATAATAAATATAAATATGCGAGGGAGTTTGTGTCATAAAATACAAAACCCCTTACAGAATAAGTAATCCAAAACATGGATGTCCAAGAAAGACGAAACCAACTACTCGATCCGAAATAATTAAGTAAAAATCATTCAATATTGGTAAAGGAATAATTACCTGAAGGATTGAGAGTGCCATCCAGCTAAATTGGCAGTTTCAAAAAGAGCATCTTTCCATTTCTTCAACTTGTCCTGGTTGTGCCTGAAATCTCTCTCATGTTTTGCAAATGCCTCCTCGTAAGTCCCCTTCTGCTTGCGAACATCTGATGGGTCAACCTTGTAGAACACAGGAATAACAAACTGGCCTAAATCTTTCCTGCACTGGAGTATCTGGGCGAGTTCATCCAAGCACCATTTTGAGGAAGCGTAGTTCTCTGAGAAGACCACGACAGATATACTAGAATCCTTGATTGCTTGGATGAGAGATTCCGAGATATCATCGCCTTTGGGAAGCTCATAATCAATAAAGGTTCTCAGGGACTTGTGGGTGAGAGCAGAATGAAGATGGCTGGTGAAATTTGTGCGCGTGTCCTCTCCTCTAAAACTGATGAACACATCATAGTTCTTTGAATAAGTTGATTGAGAGGAAGATCTTGAAGTAGAAGAAGCAGTACCCATCGCAGTGACTACTGGCAGCAACTTCTTTTTTTTTTTTTTGGGGGGGGGGGATAAAAAGAAAAAACTCAGCTTTTTGATCAGTCAAGAATGACAATGAGGAGGTCGCGATGGTTGATGAGGATGTGGCAGCTTCATTAGTAAAGGAGCCGCTCTGTATTTCACCAAAAAAACAAAAAAAAACAAGGAGCCGCTCTGTAGAATCGACTCGAAATCGACGACGATGATTGGATGGTAGGTCCATTTTAAGGGAAATTCTTACATGCTCCCAGTGTACCACCGTATCCATGCTCTGACAAATAAGATCATGACAACTCAACAGCTTTTATCTTATGTGTCAGCCTATGTGTCAACCATTCTCTTCCTATTATTTTAATCATTTATTTTTGAAAAACGTGCTGCTATCTCCTTCCTCCTCTCTCTCATGCGTCACTTTACTTTTACAAAAACTCTCACCCCTCTTTCTCACTTGCCATCTACTCCCAGCTACACGCCTCGGTCTCTCTCTGCCCACCCACAAGCACGCCACTCTCCCTCCTCCTTCCTCCCTATCTCTCTCATTCTCATATTCTGTATTCCTTCATTCTTACTGTTTCCCACACATTTCAAGTCTGATTTTTTTTTTCAATCATAATATTTTATTTACCTTTTCTTTTTTTTTAAAAAAATAGAGTTGATGTTTCGTTGAACTCTTATTTTTATAATATACTCTTGATTCTTTTATAATATCTCTACTTAACTTTAATTTTTTTATTCACACTTCTTGAACTCCTGATTTTTTTAATAATATCTAGATTTAACTCCAATTTTTTCATTTAGACCTTTCATTCATATTTTTCTGATCCTATTTATAAGTCACTTCTAACATGTTTTATATAAACCAAGAAAAATTTTGAACTTTATTAACTATCATTTAAAATTCAATAATATTTCAACTTTATCCCTATCTAATACTATCCCCAGTTCTAATTATAAGACCATGTTTATAGTCTATAAATATAAATAGAACTAGAGATAGTATATAATATACCTTATGTAAAAAAATCAATTGAAGGTAAAATTATATATCAATATAAAAAAATTTTCTCAGTATCCTGTAAATAGTACCAAAGAAGTAATATATTGGGACTTGGGAGAATCATCAGGGGTCCCAAAACAAATTTAATTATTAAAAAATTTTACTGATAGATAATCAAGCATGAATCTGTTGTTATTTTTCACTTTGAAATTTGTCATTTTATGTTCTTTAGTTATTAATTATTTTAATTCTATTCCTTAAAAGAAAACGTGAGAATAAAAAAACAGAATTATATATTACTTATATATATATATATTTACCTTTCAATTCTATTTTTTTAAAAGAAAAAGGTCAATAAAATATTATGATTGAGAAAGAAATCAGACTTGAAATGTTTAAGAAATGAAGAAATACAAAATATGAGAATGAGAGAGATAGGGAGGAAGGAGCGGAGAGAGTGGTGTACTTGTGGGTGGGCAGAGAGAGATCGAGGCGGGGAGCTGGTAGCAGATGGCAAGTGAGAAAGAGGGATGAGGGTTTTTGTAAAAGTAAAGTGACGCATGAGAGAGAGGAGGGAGGTGATAACAGCACGCTTTTCAAAAATAAATGATTAAAATAATAGGAAGAGAATGGTTGACACATAGGCTGACACATAAGATAAAAGCTGTTGAGTTGTCATGATCTTATTTGTCAGAGCATGGATACGGTGGTGCACTGGGAGCATGTAAGAATTTCTCCCATTTTAATAATTCACTCTCCTATTAGCGGGGGTAAACACATCCACGTCCATTTTTTTTTTTTGGCCAAAGAAACATCCATGTCCAATTGCAATCATTAAAACAATAAAATATACAAGTAAAATAAGCAACAAAAGTCGTTGCCTTTTTTTTCTTTTTTTAAGTAGTATTTCTAATTCTCAATATAAAAATTAATTCATTAATTTAAATAAATTAAAAAAATTAATTAAGTTAATTATTTATAATAAGTAAATATTTAGAATTACCATTATTATAAGGACTACGTTGAAACAAAATAAATAAATATAAAAGAAAAAATAAAATAAATTAAAATTTTATATTTAAGATGAAAATAAAAGTCAAACGAACTCTTAGATCAAGGATCAGATATAGCATAATACTCCTCCGATTCTTAATATAGGACCCAATTGTTGAGTTAGTTTTGGTCTTAAATATAAGACCCATTTATCATATTTATCAATCCTCTCTAAATTACCCCTATGGATACTCCCTCAACCATAATCAAGTAGAAGAGGAAGAGGGGGTATTAAGAAAGATGATTATGGTATTTTAGGAAAAAAGTGTCATATTTTTTATAATGAACTAACTTACCTAACTTCCTTAATCTAATTAAATTAGTTAAATGGGTTTTATATTAAGGATCGGAGGATAGTATAATATTATGACTTTTTTTTTTGTTCCGTCAATTTCTGAGCCACACCCATTTATTTTAGGCTTTTTCTCAGTCATATTTAAATTTTATTAGTAATAAGAATGTAAATAAGAGATTACCGGCATCATCTGTGTACAAAATTTACAGAATATTAACATTTTTTTGTATAAAAGTTTAGTAAGTCATTATCAACAATAAAATGTTTAATGGGAATTTTTTTCCATTTTTTCCTATATAAAATTACTTCTATTTATTTATTTATTTATCCATTACTTATCTTGACTTCAATTTAACTTTCGCTTTGATTCGGAGTTAAAATTCTTTCCCTATATATGAGGGGATGATATAAAATTAAAATAGGATGACTTGGCCAGAAAATCTCGATAAATGTAACCTGATTTGTTGACTTAACATACATTTTCATAGCAAATTATTTCTCTACGGATAATTTTAATTTCTTCATTAAAAATTGAGAAACAACAAACTTTCTTATTTTTACGCTAGTGAGTCAAGCATGGCCAACAAAAACAAAATGAAATCAGATAATATTAGATGCAAAATAGACTGCGTATTGAATGTACATCTATTGATCATATAAATGAATCAATTTATTTACTCAAGCGTTAGTGTTTAACAATATGCAAATGCGTTAATTATTGATTAATTAGTGTTAAAATTACATCAATTTATTTATTCATTAAAACTATTAAATAAGTCAATAAGCCTATGACAAAGCAGTTTGTGACAAAGTCGATTATATTGAGTTGACTCTTGCAAATGGTCCAAAGAAGATGTAATTTGAAAGCAACGGTGTTGGCCAAAAAAAATAATTGAAAGTAATTAATTAGATTTATTTAATAAGTAAAAAATCCTAACCAAACAAAAAGACGACAGCTATACCAAAAGAAGATGGTTAAATGAAGAAAAGGGATCTTAACTTAAGAGGAACAAAGAGCGATAACAATTGAGATGGAAGTTATGGTTTATTAGAGAAATAATTATTAAAAAATCATTAAAAAAAGCCGTAGAATTTGAAACATTGCAAATAAAACCCGTAACAATATTATTATGGGTTTTGACAATAATAGTATAGGTTTTGACAATAATTTTTATAAACAGGTCCTTGTCTAAAGTTTTTCAAATTTCACGGTCTCTTTTTTACAATTTTTCAATAATTATTTCCAAATCCTTGTTATTAAATGAACGCATATTAAATAATACACAGAAGGCAGATGAATAAAGAAGCACTAGTGCTCCTCCATTATGATTAAATAATCCTTATTATTGTCTTTTCTCAATGTGCTTTGACTATAATTTACTTTGTGACGTCCATTCACACCCGATCCCCTTCATCACAGCATTTTGTTAAATCGTATTTGAGCTATTGTGTTATTGGACCATTTGGGGTAACAGAAATCTAGTACAGAAGTCATTTAATATTTTAAAAAAAGATGTTAATAACCAAAGAACAAATTGCAATTCAACTAAAATCTATGACAGGATACTGTTAAATCAGAATGAATTTTAGTTGCTTGGGGTGGAAGAGACCGATAAGACTTCCTGACCAGAGAGTGGTTTAAGCTGCGGTAAAATTATGAAGAAGAAAGAAAACAAACAAAACAATATTATCTGATCACTCTGGAACTCCACTTTTCATAGATAATGAACAGTTGTTCTTCTAATATTGTTTGCTTGAACAAGAAAGCTGCAAAGTGTTATATCAAGCAGGTTATGAATAACAACAATATCATCAATTTCACTGAGGATATGCAGATATGAAATAGTAGCTGGGAACAATCTGAGGTACAAGTCTCAGTTGGCAAAAGTGCAAGAAACTCACAGGTATGATCAGCATTATGTTCTTGAGCTCATGTTTATAATTCATTTCTGTGACAACATAGTAGAAAAGGAATACAAATCTGCTCAGAGTTATGCTAGAAGAAGTAATTCTAAATAGTTACTATTTTCGAAGCAACGGTGAAAAACCAATAGGAAGTTAATCTGCTCAAAGTCATACATGCATCACTTTAGTACTCTGCTTCGAGGTAACAAATAGCACCTCTCAATCTTTAATCCAACTCAACTGCATATAGCCTATTGCTACACACTGCATCCAGGAAAATGCCAACAATGTTAGCTTGAGAAGAAACCTGGCCACTGTAATAAGCCAACAATAAATAAAAGCTTAAGTTAGGAAACAAGGCGATTCAAACATATCAACAGAATTAAATACATTAGAAGGTAATAGCTTTTTCACATAAAAACAGAACGGATATTTTATTTGGAAGATATCCACTTTTATACATTTTTTCACCATCCCTATAGTTTTTGCTAACACAATGACTGCATAATAGATAAAGACAGTTGCTTACTAGATGAAATTTTAACGAGAGGCATATAAATACCAGAACAGGAATCACAGATAATTTATATGTGACGAATGCTATCGTTCGTGCTTTCCAAATTCAATTGTGATAGAGAAAATATCAACTCATCAAAATCATGAGATGTCTTGGACTCAGAACTCAGGGGAACAGGTTGAAGGATTGAAGACGTCTTCCATTTCTTTGTGGCAGTGGGTTGCTGTGGCTCATCATCAATACTCCGACACCTCTTTTTTCCTGTTATTAACTTCAACTCCAATTCCTTTTGTTGAAGGAACTCTCTGTATTTTGAGGCATATATTGGGCGAACTCCACCTTCTTTGATCAAGCAATCGCCAAACTTAAATTCAAATGTGACCTTTGATTCATATTTCTCAGATTTACTGGGGCCTATTCTGCTTTGAATATCCTCCAGAATGAGTTCACAATAGAGGGGATCATACCATAGGAAAACATTATTTGAATTCAATCCGATCATTGAATAATGCCATCCTCTAGGGCCTTCTTGATAAATGTTATTTTCATCATAGTATCCACATGATGAGTGCCGTAGATCCCTTTCTTTTAAGGAGAATTGAGGAATAACAAAGCAGAAAACGAAACCCAATAAGCCATCAAAACTAGGATTAAGCTGAACAGAGACAGAAGACCCTGTTGTCAAGCTTTTGTATGCAAACCACTCTGGAATAGTACTTGTCTCAAAACCACCATATTTTGCTTGCTTCAGTGAGAAACTAGCATATTCCAGTATTCCACGAAATGAATGCTCCTCAATATCTTCAAAAGTCCTTTGCTCCCTTGTTCCCACCTCCAATTCCTCTTGCTGAAGGAAGTTGTGATAATCTGGGGCATATATTGGGCAGACTCCACATGCTTCAATCAAGCCATCGTGTTTTGTTTCCTTCATAAAACCGAACCCAATAAAATCATCGCTATCATATGTAACAACATAGAATTCAAATGAAAGCTTTGGCTTGTAATTGGCGTCTGGATATTTTGTGAATATGTTTTTATGAGTGGTCCACAGAAAAACATGGTGTGAATTAACATTTGTTATAACAAAACTCAAGCTTGTGCCGCATTCACCATCTTCATCATAAATTTGGCATTTTACTCTGTAAGAACAGCTTTCCTTTGGAGTGATCTGCGGAAGAACAGAGTAGAAAATGAAGCCTTGCAAGTTGTTCATGGTTGAAGAAAGCTCAATAGTTATGAAATTGGGAGCCTTAGTTGTCTGATTATGTTTAAAACAATCTGGAACTTCTCTTCCTGGACAGCAAACATCAACCATTTGATTTGTTTGCACACCACGCTTCAAACAGAAGTAAGCAAACGCCATAATATGGGAAAGTGAACGGTTCCCTATGTTGCAACATGAAAGAATAAGCCTTCTTAGATTTCTGAGATACCTGATTGAGGAATAGGGTGTTAAATTCTGCATTATTTGCTGTGGCAACAATGGAAATTCAGTATGAGAAGTGAGTATTAGCGTCTCCAATGATGTGCAGTTGGTAGCATCTAAGTCTTTGATGGATGGAGGAAGCTCTGGTAAAGATTGAAGGCTCTTGCAATTTATCAAGGAAAGAAATTCTAGTCTTGATAGATGCTTGATATTGTCGGGGAGCTCGGTCAAGATGCAACTCCCATCCAAATGAATACTTATTAGACATTGTAAAGCATCAAATAGGATATATAACTTTGATTCATCAATTATCTCTCCACAATCAGAAAAAGTAAGATCTTTTAGAGATCTCAGTCCATAAAACTCATTGACTGGAATATTCTTTAGTCTTGAGCAATTGAGTGAGAGACTAGTGAGTTTCTGGAGATAACCAATTGAAGAGCCCAATGACTCAATGCCAGTTCTATTTAATTGTAAAACTGTCATGCTCTCTGATGATAATGAAAATTCCTTGAGACCATAGCAATTATCAACACTAAGGCTCTCTAGAGATTTTAAAGGGCTCTCGCTTTGCAAATGCTTCAGCTTTATGCAATTAGTGAGCCCCAAAGACTTTAATCTATGGAGAGATAAAATAGAGGGATGCAGATGGCTTAAACTTTCACATGAGAAGAGATTCACCCATTCAAGTTTCCGTGCCTTGGAGAAATCAGGCAGCTCTGCCAATTGCTTAGATCCTCCAAGGTCTAATCCCCTTAAATTTACCAAATCCTGTATGAATTAAAAAGGGAAACATTACTTGGGAAACAAAAGTAAAAAATTTCAATTGACATGAAAAAATTGAACTAATCATATTTGAATATTGCACCTGTGTTCCATCCCACAATTTTTTAAGCTTGCTGCCATTCATACTAAGTTCAACAAGTTTCTCTGCACAAAAAGATGATGGTAGAGCCTCAAAAGGAAAATTATCCCATTGAAGATAAGATAAATGATTGGAAAATGACCCTTGGCTTGAGGGAATATTCACACATGACCTTCTATCTGAATTAGATGAATAGAATTTGAGAAATCTCAAATTAGGCATCTTTTTTAAGGTGTTGGAAGTTAAGCATATATCTCCAATTTGAGACAAATCTAAACTTATGCCTTCAACTGCATCAGTTACCTGAAGTACACAAAATTCAAATAAAAGTAAGAAAATATCATCATATATTAGTAATTGTTTTCACTTGTAGACATTTCTTGTGTGAAAGCAAACTGCTTCTTTTTCTTACCCGATTATTTTTCAATGCATCATAGATTTCATCAGGATTCCATAGTCGACTTCGTCTTCCAGGATTTTTTACACACTCTTGACGAACAATTTCACGACCCATTTGTTGTATTAAATCATGCATCTCCACATAATAAGAAGAAATGCGTATGAGGGCCTTATCTACGAGGGTCCTCAAGCCAATTGTTGCATGGTAGCCATAGCTGTCTAAAAGAGCTACTACTTTAGCAATACTTTCACCTTTTAGAAAGCAAGCAATTTCTAAAAACATTTCTCTCTCTTCAAAGTTTAGTCCATCATAGCTCAATTTTAACACTGCATGAATATCTTCATGGCTTGTCTTTTCCAATTTTGTCAATGCACTTTCCCATTCATCTATAGTTTTGGAATATAGAAATGAACCCAAGGTGATTAAAGCTAAAGGATTGCCTTTAGCATAAGCAACAACTCTCTCAGATAGTTCTTCATATCCGCTTTCATAATCATCTTTGTGAAAGGCTTTGAGGTTGAAAAGGCTAACTGATTTGTAATCGCTCAATGGCTTGGCGTCATATATTTCATTTACTCTTCCAAGAAGCAAATGTTTATCTCTCGTAGTAATGATGACTTTACTACCAGGTCCCAAGGCATGACATTCTTTGGCCAAATATTCTAATTGATTTATCTTGTTGACATCATCAAGCACAATGAAAACTTTTTTACAACTAAGTCTTCTCATGGCAAATGACGTGGACCTAACCATGGACTCTTCTTCCATCAATAGTTCTCTAAGAAGTTTATCACGTATATGCTTTAGTCCATATTTTTCTGATTCTTCTCTTAAATTCTCAAAAAAACAACTACTTTCAAATTGGAAGGAGAGCTTGGCGAATACAGCTTTAGCTATAGTTGTTTTGCCTATACCACCCATGCCCCAAATTCCAATTATTGAGGCATTTTCCAATAATGATTCAATACAATCAGCGTTCTCTTCAATTCCAACAAGACCTTGTAATGTACTTGGATACATGTGCTCCAATCTTTTCAAAATGTCATTGACAATATTATGAATGAGTTGTGATTCGTCCCTAAAATATAAAATAGAAAGAAAAATATTAACACAACTAAAAAAAGAAACTACTAAATAAATGATATATATATATATATTGAATAAAGTAATAAATAAAATTGATGTTATTTTATTCAGATCAAATTACATAAATTTCATTACATCTACATAACTGATGACATTCTATATTTAGTGATATTTGATGTATTTTTTAGAGTTATCAATGCATGGTAGGAATTTGCATAATTTTCTAAGGAAAAATTGAAGTGATTGCACCATATGATCTTCAATGTGAATATCATTAAGAAAGTGAGTTAAGAGCGATAGAACTAAAGTAAACAAATGTTTCATTCATAATTGTTGATTTCTTGCATGTGGAGTTAACCATTTTGGATAAAAGAGAGTAGACATTCCTAGAAGAAATAGCAAACCATGCAAAATAACATAATTTTTGTTGAGATTACGCAGTTCTCTGTTTTTTTTTTTTGGGGGAGGGGTTATTTTCTATCAATAATAGATACTAAGCTTTCTAGGCATATATAGAGGATAGAGAGATGCTACTCAACTAGTTTTTTCCCATACGCAAAAGATGGAAATTAACTACCAATCACTTGCTTAAGAGATAAGAGCCGCAACAACTCATTCGACAAAAAAAAAAAAAAAGCCATGATAACTCATATCAAGTTAAGAAAGTTAATCTTTTTACCAAGTCATCTTCACTATTTACCAAAAGTACACAAATCTCTCATGAAAAGAATGGAAGAAAACACGTATAATCTCAATCTCAAATGAAACACAAAACATGTTTGTAATACTACTAATTATTTATATTCATGTCCTTCATACTCCCAATTAATATATTGAAGGCTGATTAACTATAATAATTGAAGTTAGAGCTGAAGGCACAATTTTAACATAGTTTAAACAAGTTTTCTCAACAGAAAGCTGAAGCAGATCAACTTGAAAGATTGAAAATGAATATGTATAGATCTCAATGAAATTCTGGTCAGCAAGATAAATCAAAAGAATAAACAAAAGTACGAAATCAAGTAGCTAATTAACCCAAAAAAGAACAAAGTATGAAAGTCTATTTTAATAATTCAAAGGTATAATTTTTCAACCACGTACTGACCTATAGATCCGAGAGTCCCAACCAGCCAAGTTTGCAGTTTCAAAAAGAGCACGTTTCCACTGCTTCACCATCTCTGGGTTTTGTGTATAGTGTTTTTCGAAAGCTTCCTGGTATGTTCCCTTTTGATTGCGTACATGAGATGGGTCGACTTGGTAGAAAATAGGAATAACGAGCTGTCCTTGGACTTCTTTACACTCCAGTATCTTAAGCAGTTCATTCAAACACCATTTCGAGGAAGCATAGTTTTCTGAGAAGATTACTGCAGATATGCTTGAATCTTCAATCGCTTGGATGAGAGATTGGGAAATGTCATCCCCTTTTGGGAGTTCATAATCTATGTAGGTTCGAATACCACTCATGCATAGGGCAGTGTGAAGATGGCTGGTGAAGTTTTTGCGAGTATCCTCACCTCTGAAACTCAGAAAAACGTCATATTTTCTGGGAAAATATGCAGAAGAAGAGGAGGAGGATGATGAAGCTGCAGCGCCCATGGTACTGTGATCAGCTATTCAGAGTGATCAAAAACACAGTTTGCACTCTCTTCTTTGCTGATGAGAAAAGTTCATAGTGACGATGGAGGATATTATGGCATCGAATGGACTTGGCTTACTTGCTAAGCTTGGGAGCCAAATGAACAGCAACCGAACTTTACTCTTTTCACATGGGGATACGTGCAGTTCGTCACCATTTTACCCCACCTTCATTATATTCACAGTTTCCCAGGAAACTTTGTTCACCCTTTAACCACGATTTGTACGAATCAATTATCAATTAATGGTCTCATATGAAACACAAGCTATTTTTTTGAGAGTATTTGGTGGGGCAATTTCAGCATTGTTTTTACTGGTAAGAAAAGTTAACTTTAACCGTTAAAAGGATTTCTTTTACAAAACCCGAGGGGTTAGGTCAGTTGGTTGGGACTGTCTTAGCTTAATCACGGGTCTCGAGTTCAAGTCATGGGAATGCAACACCCTTAGGGGCCAGAGGGCGCCGACTGAAAGGTTCCTTGTAAGCCTTTGATCCGGATTAGTTTGGGACCGCTGTCACGGCTGAAAAATACCTAGTGTCTTGGGACACCTGATGGAGAAATCCAAAAAAAGATTTCTTTTACATAAAACAAGGCACGTGTTCATGCTCTATCAAGAAATCTAAATAAGCTTTCTAAAATCTTACATGAGGTCTATTTGTTTAAACCTTTTTCAATTAAAAAAAATATCTTTTTCGGAAAAATCATTTTCGGGAAAATTTGGACTCGCTTGTTTAAGTTTTAAAATGGATAATATAATTTTTTGGTTTTCAAGTTTGTCCTTGGTTTTGATTTTTCTATTTTAAATCATAATTTTTGGTTTTTTAAAAAGTAAAATGATTCAAATTTTTATTAAAATATAGGAATTAATGTTTTAAATAAAAAAATTGAGGGATTAAAATATATGACTTGAAACTTAAGAGACCAAAATCAAAATAAAATAAAATTAAGGACCCAAAAATCATATTAATCTTTTCAAAAATAACTATTTTTTAAATATTTTATCATATGTGAGTCTTGAAACTTGTTTGTTTGTCCTCTTTAAAATTTTAAATATGAACTATTCATATTATATCTTGAATAGTCCAGATTTTATCACAGCAATAAGCATTACATACTCATTGTTGTGATCAGCACCAGATGAGAATAGGAGGTATGGCCAACAAAAACAAACAAAAATCATATAATATTCGATGACAATATAAACTGCATATTTAATATGGCCATTAATGATATAAATGAAGCATGCATTCGGAAAACGTCTGTCAACCATGCGTTAAAAAAATGCAAATGCATGACTTATAATTAGTAATTAGTGTTAAACAGACAACAAGTTATTTATTCGTTAAAACAACAAAGTCAACACAATTTGAGATATTATGACGCCGCGGTATGTGACAAAGTCAGCTTTTTATAACTGTTCCAAAGAAGATATTGTGTTGGAAAGCAACAGAAACGATAGAGCCAATGTAGGCAATTTTCCTTAACTAGATTTATTTAATGTGTAAAAGTTGAAAATGAAAAAGGAAAAAAAAAATCCTAGCCACTCAGTACTTGAAAGAAATATTACCTCCGGTCCTTAATATAAAAACCCATTTGACTTTTTGTTTGGTCCTAATTCTAAGATCCCAATCTATTTTGTCTCTCATATTTATACATTTTTTTTCAAGATAGTCCTTCTAATAATGCTAGTTTTAGCCAATATACTTAATTAGCAAGGATATTTTAGGAACAATAACACTTATTTATTACAAATAACTAATTTAACTTATTTCTTTAATTTTTTCAAATAAGTCAACCGGGTCTTATAATTAGAACAGGAGGTAGTACCAATTATACCAACCTGATTTGGTTGTTATTGGTTAGTAGAAAAGAATAAATAAAGCTCTTCTCGCCCAAAGATGGATCGATCATAATGATGGGTTTAGTTTATGCACCAAGAAGGATAATATGAACAAGTCAGTACTAAGGATTAAAATAAAATCCTTAAGGATGTTAATCAATTGATATAGCTAAATGATGAGATCACGTCTCAATTAATTGTTACATGTACGCATGGAACTCAAAGGCATGGTCTGCATATATATTCCTCAGCTAACCTTCACGTTTCCTTTCTGTGACAAAACTAGAAGGTAGATTATATAATCACTTCAAGCATCCATTGGACAGCTTGTTATTCATGTTGTCAAGAAGACAATAAAGTGAAGAAAAGGAGTTTTTAACGTCATGAGGAACAAGAGCAATCATAATTGAGACGGAAGTTTTGGTAATCCCAAATTCTTATTATTAAACTTATCAAGATTTCATATTTGTAATATATAAGACCGGGTCTTTATTTGTTATTTTTTAAATTAAAGGTTCTAAATCATAATTTTACATATTTAGAGGTTTTATTTGCTATTTTTTCCAAAAACAATTCTTGTTTACAAATAAAATTAGAAGAGTAAAGTGTTCACGTGACTCCGGAAAGTAACGAGCTTTCTTTTACAAAATTCGGCTTACATACTTATTTGCCCGCAGATTTTGTTTTTGGCCCAACTGCCCAGTTGGTCCCTTTATATAGGAAATAAGAATTTAAAAAAAAAAGGTGTAATGAGCACTTGATAAATAAAAGCCTTTAATTAAACAAAATACTACCTCCGTTCCTTAATATAAGACCATGTTTGACTTTTATTTTGGTTCTAAATATAAGACCCCAATCCACTTTGTCTCTCATATTTATATATTTTTTTCAAAGTAGCCCTTCTAACAATGATAGTTCTAGTCAGTACACTTGATTAGCAATGATATTTTAGGAAAGACAACACCTATTTAGGACAAATAACTAACTCAACTTACTTCCTTAATCTCCTCAAATTAGTCAACTGGCTCTTATAATTAGGATCGGAGGTAATAGTAATTAAATCCTTGGGGATATTAATTTATAACGCAAAATAAATGTTTCATGAGATCAAGTCTCAATTTGTACAAAGTGCAGTGAACTCAAAGGGACGGTCTAGCTGGACGTTTTTTGTTTCTATCAAACAAAAAGAATTTTTAAAACTAAAATATATATTTAATCTTTTAACTTTACACAACGTTTCAATTTAATTTTTTAAAAAGTGTATTTTTAGTTATCTAACCATAAAACTGCTAACAAAAAATGATGTTATTAACATCTTAAGTGTTAACATTTGATAAAACATTCTCAAATACTAATACATTAAATTTAATTTCCAAAATAACTATGATTATTATAAAAATCATAGATTAATGATTTTAGAATTAAAAAACTAAAAATATACTTTTTAAAGTTAAAAGAGAAAAATAAAACGTTATATAAAGATAAAAAAACTAAATGTATACTTTAGTTGAATTTTTGATGAACAAAAGAAACTAGGTTATGAGTGATTATATTTCTTTTTTTGAGTTATGACGCAATGATTATTAAATATTATACAAATGCAGAAAACTATTTTATTATTGAATTATTTTAAAAAATTATTAATTATATAATATTTTATTATCTGAAATACATATTTAATCGAATACTATTTTTATTTAATAATTTTTTTTGTTCCCCACCCGATTCACCAGAGCTTTGCCCTGACTACGTCCAGATCCGACTCGCGTCGCGCACCTGGGTATGGTGGGTGAGTCTCCCAGCGAGACCTCATTTAAGCGGAAGTGAGCCGTTTACCACTCAGACCAACCCCTGTTGGTTATTTTTATTTAATAATTAAACATATGATAAGGGGTCATTTCTAATTAGAAGCACATTCCAGTCCACCGTGTTTTTTTTCGGGTGGGCCAACAAACAGTGCAACTTATTTATTTATTTATTTCCGGAGGAAAGCGCAGTTCATTCTATAATGGCTAATTAATACAAGTCGTCTCATCAAATAGAATAGCACCATGCATCCTGGAAGATACTACAGAATTATAAACCAATCTTCAGAGATATCAATATATCAAAACAAGCATGCTCCATCAGATCAAAGTCTTGGCTTTTTCGCGTGCAAGGAACTCAGATGTATGGACTGCATAAGTACCTGAGTCACCTTCACATTTCATTTCTGTAACAAAATAATAAAAATAGTTAAAATTATGCTCAAAGTTATGGTAAGAGAAGTAATTAATTACTACAAGCACCCACTGGACAGCTTATCTGTCATGCTACGAAGACAGAGTCAATAAAAGGAACTGTAATGAACAAAAGTAATCATAAGTGGGCTGGAACTTATGGTATATAACAGAAATAATTATTCCAAATCCTTACCATTCAATCAGAACACATTAAACATGCGGAAGATAGGCCAATAAGACTGTCATCAGTTTACGTTTGAAGAACTCTGCCTCTGCAACATCAAACAGTTCTTCTTTCAAGATTACTCACTCGAGCAAGTAAGTCACAGTTCTTTTAATCTTAATCAAATTTTAATCCCATTATATAAATCAAAAAGAAAGAAGGCTTCCCCGTGCGAGAAAAGAAATGGGAGAATGGAAATTGAGGACTGATTTAAAAACTAATCTCTAATAAGGGCTTTTATAGTTGTGAAAAGCTGTAAAGATTAGAAGCTTGGGTAGTAAGAAATTGAAAGTTTAAGTAGCCATAGGTCATTGCTTGATATTAAATGTCCAATCAGATCCAACATTGTCATTCTCCCAAAAAAAAAAGAAAAAGGCTTTAAATTCTCAAATAGAATAGTCATTTGGTAAGAAACCAACTATGCTCGTTTGCTACTTTCATCCGTCCAAATTTTGTTTTGTAAAAATCTTTGAACCCATTGTTGAGTTTGAAAAAAAATAAAAATTTGGACAATAGTCCATTAACAGGAAATTGAAATGAATTTTTTTCTACTTGTCACGAACAGATAATTATATTATAAGAAGATAATTCACTATAAATTGCTTACAGGTAATACTTTTCTTGCACAGATGCATCTATATAGTATAATCAGTTGCCTAAATTAACATTAATTGTGTACAAAACTCAAGCCTAATTAATGGGTAAAATTTAGAGAGAGAGAGAGATTACCACTAAAGCATTGATGGTAATTTATTTTTGTAGAGTGCCATCCTTTCTGCAAATTCCAAATTCAATTCAGACAGTGAGAGTAGTAACTCGTCAACGTCGGCAGGTTGAACAGAAGATGCCTTCAATTTCTTTGTTAGAGTAAGTAGTTCTTCCTCATCACAAGCATCTCGAGGTCTCTTCATGCCTAGCCTCAATTTCAATTCCTTTTGTTGAAGGAAACTGTTATATCCTGAGGCATATATTGGGTGGATTCCCCATTCTTTAATCAAGCAATCACCAAACTCAAATTGAAATGAAAGCAACCCCGCATCCCCAGCTCTTTTTCTTCTAACTTGATCTAATATGAATTCACAAAAGAGGGGATCATACCATTGGAAGACATTATCTGAATTCAATTCTGTCATCGAATAATGCCATCCTCCTGGGCCTTCAAAAAACTGACTTACAGAGATCTTTTTATCAACATCAAAATCATATGACCATTCGCACAGACAGCTTGAGTGACTTCGATCCCTTTCTTTTGAGGAGAATTGAGGAATAACAAAACAAAAAATGAAACCCATCAAGTCATCAAAATCTGGAAGTTGAAAAGAAACTGAGTGAGTATCCGTGGTTTTGTCTAGAAAACCCGCCGGAGTATTTGGCATTTCAGGGGAAGAAACATGTACACTTTCAAAATTGCCGTATACTCGCTTCAATGAGCAACTAGCATATTCCATAATTCCACAAAGTGAATGCTCATCGTTATCACAACCACTCTTCTTTTGACTACCCAAATCCAACCCGAATTCCATTTGTTGAAGGAAATTGTGATATTCTGAAGCATATATTGGGCAAACCCCACATGCTTCTATCAGATCATGTTTGGTTGTACAGTAGTTCTCGTCATAAGAGACAACAGAAAACTCAAATGAAAGCTTCGAGTTACCTTTAATGCCTTGATCCTCTCTTTCCATAAGTTCCCTTAAAATGCATACAGAGTAGAGTGGATCATACCATAGAAAAACATGATGCGAATTTAAGTCTGTTATCGGCATATCGTCACCCTTGCCTCTGACTTCTTCACCGTCTTCAAAGTATATTTGGCATTTCAGGTAACTCTGACAATTTGGCTTTGACGTGAACTGAGGAAGAACAGAGCAGAAAACAAAGCCCAACAAGTTGTTCACAGATGAAGAGAGTTCAATGGTTATGAAACTTGAAGCCTTAGTTGTCTGGTTATATCTAACCCACTCTGGAATTTTTCTCCCTGGGTAACAAAAAGCACCAGTTCGATTGAGATACGCCGCTCGCTTCAACGATAAATAAGCATAGTCTTCCATACTGGAAAGTGAATGCTTCAACTTCAAGCAGTTTTCAAGAAAGAGGGACTCCAATAGATATTTCCGTTGCGGCCTACAAGTTGTTAAAGGGAACGCAACCTCCAACGATAAGCAATTAGTGGCCTTCACGTATCTAGTGAATGGTGGAAGTTCTGGTAGACATCGAAGCCTCTTGCAATTGGTCAAGTAAATGTAGTCTAGCTTCAGGAGATGCTTGATGCTGGAAGGCAAGTACTCTACATTGCTTCGTACTAATCCCAGTAAATATAACGATGATAAGGAGCTCATGTTGTCAGGAAGCTCATGCAAGTTACTACATCCTTCCAAATAAAGGTCTACCAAAGAGCACAAGGCATCAAATAACTTGAGCAGGTTAGACTTACCAATCACTGGTCCACAATCAAGAAGAGTGAGCTCCTTAAGAGATCTCAAATAACGCAGCTGCTCAATTGAAAAGTTCGTCAGATTTGAGACATTAAGGCGAAGCTTTCTAAGTTTCATAAGATACCCAATTGAGGGATAGGGTGTTAAAGCCATCATTCCTTCTTCTGGCGACAAAGAACATTCCATCTGAGAAGTGAGAGTTATTGTCCTTAAGGATGGGCAGTTGGTGGCATCTAATTCTTCGATGGATGGTGGAAGCTCTGGTAGAGATTGTAGTCTATCACAATTCTTCAAAGAAAGAACTTTTAGCCCTGAAAGATGCTTGATATTGTTAGGAAGTTCAGTTAAGTTCCGACACCCATCCAAATGTAGTTCTTGTAAAGAACGCAAGGCATCAAACAGAATATGCAGCTTCAGTTTGTCAATTACTTGCTCACAATTAGAAAGCCGTAGCTCCTCTAGAGATCTTAAACAGCATAACTCATTTATTGGAAGGCTCTTCAGTCTTGAACCATTAACACTGAACTGTTTAAGCTTACTGAAATGCGCAATTGATGAGTCCAACATCTCAATGCGAGTGGTTTCTAGTCCTAAACTCGCGATTTCTTCTGATGACAGTGAAAATTCTGTCAAACTAAAGCACCAATTGAGATAAATCTCTTTGAGAGACTGTAGACGATTCTCACCACGAAGTTTCTTCAGTTTAATGCATTTATTAAGATTCACCGATTGAAGATTCTGTGCCTTCGAAAAATCAGGTAGCTCTATCAATTGTTTGCATCCTGCAAGGTTTATTCTCCTCAAGGTCACAAAATCCTGTCACGATTAAAAAGGAAAACATTACATGAGAAAGAAAACCACAGAGCTTTGACTAAAAATTGAAACGTACATTCTCTTATTTATATACCTGCACTCCATCCCAAAGTTTTTTAACTTGGCTGTTTTGCATGCGAAGTACAACAAGTCTCTCTGGACAAAATGAGGATGGCAGAGACTCCAAAGGATAACCGTCCCATTGAAGGTACCTTAATCGTTCAGATAATAATTCAAGGCCAGAAGACAGATCCACCTTGCAAGATCTCCTATCCTTGAGCGAATAGAATTTTATAAATCTTAGATTGGACATCTTTTTGAAGGTATCAATGCTCAATTGTAAATGTCTAATTTTGGACAGATCTAATACTATGCCTTCAATTGCATCAGTTCCCTGAAAAAACACAATATAAAGTAGAATTAAATTGAATGTATATATGTTAATATAACAATCAGTTGCAGTAATGTAACAATCATGTGATGCACCATAACTGAAAACATAATGCTTCTTACTCACTGCATTATTTTTCAACACATGATGGACTTCTTCTGGATCACATAATCTACTTCGTCTTCCAGGTTCTTTAATACATTCTTGACGAACAATTTCATGGCCCATGTCTTTTATTAAGTCATGCATGAGTACCTGGCCATGATCAATAGTTATAAGAGTTCTATCCACAAGGGTTTCCAACCCAATTCTCGCATGGAAACCAAAGCTTTCTAATAGTGTTATCACATATTCTTTCCCTTCACCATTCAAGAAAAATGCAATGTCTAGAAACATTTCCTTCTCTTCAAAATTTAACCCATCAAAGCTCAGTTTCAGAACCTGTAGAATGTCTTCATTGGGACTCTTCTTTAGTTTTGACAATGCACTATCCCATTCCTTGGGAGTTTTTGAACGAAGAAATGAGCCCAATACTACCAAAACTAAGGGAATGCCTTTTGCGTAATGAACAACCCTTCGTGAGAGGGATTCATATCCAATTTTTGGATTGTACGAGCGGAAGGCTTTGAGGTTGAAGAGCTCAACAGACTTGTGAGCGCTCAAAGGCCGGGCCTCATGAATTGCGTTAACTCCTGCAATTACAAGCAATTGTTTATGCCTTGCTGTAATGATGACTTTACTGCCTGGTCCCAAGTATTCATAATATGGAGCTAAATACTCTAATTGCTTCCAACTACTAACATCATCAAGCACTATGAAGACTTTTTTACAACTTAGTCTTCTCATAACAGAGGCGTTACTTGCAACATTAGGCGGCCTATGAGGGAAATTTTCTTCCTTTAGTAGCTCAAACAGAAGGTTGTTGCGTACGTATGTCAATCCTTGCTTTTCCACCTCTTCTCTTACATTTTCCAAAAAGCAAGAACTCTCAAATTTGAAGGAGAGTTTGGTAAATAAAGCCTTAGCCATGGTGGTCTTGCCTATACCACCCATACCCCAAATTCCAATTACTGGGACTTTTTCCAGTAACCTTTCAACCTCGTGACAATTTTCATCAATTCCAACAAGACCCATCAATGAACTTGGATAACTGGGGTTAATCTTTTGCTGAACGTCGTTGACAATATTTTGAATGAGTTCTGGTTCGTCCCTAAAATATGAAAAAAGATAAACAAAACAAAAAAGTAAGTATTATTTTTGAGGTAAAAGAGAAGCGCATCAAGTAAACAACAGATTAAACAGGTCTAACGATAATATCCTCTCCCTTTCAAGGAAAGCCATACAAAATTTAGGTGGCTAATAGAATGATTCCAATCAGGGGAAGCAATATGAGCTTTTGCCTGGCAAGTAAGTTGGCACATTCATTAACTTCTCCGATAAAAGAAAGTATTATTGTAAAGGAAAAGGGAGAGATTGATGAAAATAAATGGACCATAAATTAAAGTGGCAAAAAGAAAAATTCGATGATATCGTAAATTTTGTTGTCTTCACTGACAAATGATTTGAAATAGATGGTACAATTTAAAACCTGAACACGTTTTAATGAATTTTTTCGAGAGGCACTCCAAATTAAAGAAGAGAAAATATGAGTATCGTCTAATGGCCTCAACATTATTTTTATTGGAAAATCAATGCGACTCACGAGGCAGTCAATTATTGGTATCTTTTACAAATAAATAATCACGAAATTATTGATATGATATAAATATTTTAGTTTTCAAGACGTAAGTATTTAAGATACGAAATCATGGACAAAAAAATCGAAATTCTGGGCCAGTAAGAAAAGAAAAAAGAATAGAAGTATAAAATTGTCGTTAACTGATTGCTAACCCAGCACAAGTTGATTAAATGTTTCAGAGTGAGGAGACCATACTGACCTACAGCTTCGAGAGTCCCAGCCAGCCAAATTTGCAGTTATATATTGAATAAGATAATAAATGAAATTGATGTTATTTTATTTAGAGAAAATCCCAATTAAATCCATCTGAAATAATGAAATTCCGATTAAGACTTATACTTTTAACGAATTCCTAATTAGGCTAAGAGGCCTAATTAGGGATTTTCAAATGTTGCTGAAAGATCGGAATGCCTCTTTGTAATAAAAAAGGAAAATTGAAAGTAGGTGTAAATCTGATTTTAGTTTTAATTATTCTAGTAAATTTACTAATGAGGACGTGGTCTTTCTTAGATTTTATGTCAAATGTGTGTTTTGTAATTGTGAACGTTATATTAATTCTAGAAGTTATGGCCTTTTATTTTTTTTATATAATAAAATTTTGATATTGAATAAATCTTAGAGACCGGAAAATTGAAGATGAATTGATGAGTCTCAATGTAAGTTGTGAAATAGTAAAATTAATTTTGATAGATATTCAACAATTCCATGAATCTTTGATTTGATTTTTTCTCGCACAAAAAAAAAATATTTGATCTTGTTAATCTTTTACATTTGAAATCGTAAAATTTTTATTAGTTCCCATATTTTTGCAATTCTATAGATATCTAGAAATTATGTATTTTTTTTATCTTGAATTTTCAATTACTTTTTATTGGTCATAATCGTGATTTTTCTTTTTTTGTTTTTTATATGATAATGTTTTTGGCCAAATTTTCATGTGATAATGTTTAAAGAAAAAACATGTTAGTTAAATTCAATTAAAAGAATTAAAACCAAAATTAGGCTTTTTAATTATGAAGGGTATTTGAGTCTTTTAGAAATATTTAAAAATTCCGAATTAGGCCTCTTGGACTAATTAAGAATTTGTTAAAAGTGCAGGCTTAAATTAGAATTTTGCTATTTCAAATAGATTTAATTAGAATTTTCCCTTTTATTTAGATCAAATTACATAAATTTCAATACATCTACATGACTGATGACATTCTACATTTACTGATATTTGATGTATTTTTTAGAGCTATCAATGCATAGTGGGAAGCATTTGCATATAATTTTCTAAGGAAAAATTAAAGTGATTGCACCATATGATCTTCAATGTGAATATCATTAAGAAAATGAGTTAAGAGCGATAGAACTTAAGCAAACAAATATAATTTTTCATTCATAATTATTGATGTCTAGCATGGGTTAACCATTTTGGATAAAAGAAAGTAGACATTCCTAAAAGAAATAACAAACCATACAAAGGAGGATTGGTTTGGATTAGCAGTAGAAAAAGTAACTTATTCTTAATATGACTTTTAGAAAAATGAGATTAAGTAAAACTTAGATTGAGTAATGTAATTTGTATTTGAATTAACTTTTATAAAAATTAGTTTGTAAAATAAAAAAATTATTTCGATTATGATTAAATAATTAAGTTTAGTCTGTAGAATAACCGAAATGTGTTTGACTTTTATTAAATAATAAAAATAATTAAAAATATGAATTTATAAAATATAATAATTTTAAATTATTATAATATCAAAAGTTATATTTAATGAATAAAATATATTTAAATTAGAAATCATAATAATGTGAAAATTTTTGAACCAAATAATATTGCGTAATTAATTGGATGATATACTCTGCATAATTTATATAAACGTAAAATAAAAGATAACATTAAAAGTTAAAAATATAATAAAAACTGTTAAAAATTATTTTCACTTAAGATAATATTAAAAATAAAAAATAAAAAATTGATTGAGAAGCACAAAAAATATATAGAGAAGCATAAAAATATCATAATATAAGGGTAAAAATATCTTTTAATTTCAAAAGCTATTTTTGCATAAGTAAGTTTTAAGTACTTTTGCAATTATATTTAAAAAAGTAGCTTTTGATTTATAAGTTCAGTTGGTCAAAAACTGTAACAAACAGCTTTTAAATTTGTGAACTGGCTTATCACCCCTAGAAATTACTCTTTTCCTCATCAGGTGCTCTGCCAAACAAGCACAAAATATAGTGTTTTTTTTTCTGTGAATAATAGATACTAATCTTTCTAGGCATATAAAGAGGATACAGAGATGCTTCTCAACTAGTTTTTTCCTATGCGCAAAAGATGTAAATTAACTACCAATCACTTGCTTAAGAGATAGGAGCCGTTATAACTCATTCACCCCAAAAAAAAAAGGCCATTATAACTCGTATCAAGTTAAGAAAGTTAATCTTTTTACGAAGTCATCAAGTTAATCTTTTTACGAAGTCATCTTCATTATTTACCAAACGTACACAAGTCTCTCATGAAAAGAATTGAAGAAAACACGTATAATCTCAATCTCAAATAAAACACAAAACATGTTTGTAATACTACTAATTATTTATATGCATGCCCTTTATACTCCCAATTAATTTTTTAAAGGTTGATTAACTACTGATTCGGTCCTTAATATAGAACCCAATTATTGAGATTTTGATTTTAAATATAAGATCCATTTCTCATATTTATTAATTTTCTCTAAAATACTCCTATGGATACTCCCTCAACCATAATCAAGTAGAAGAGAGAGTGTGGGTATTAAAAAAGATGATTAGAATGTTTTAGGAAAAACGTGTCACGTTTTTTATAATTAACTAACTTACCTAACTTCCTTAATCTAATCAAATTAATTAAGTAGATATTATATTAAGGACAGGAGGAGTATAATAATTGATGTTAGCGCTGAATGCACAATTTTAAATGGTTTAAACAAGCTTTCTCAACAGAAAGCTGAAGCAGATCAACTTGAAAGATTGAAAATGAATGAGCATATCCACATGGATATGTAATTGTAGTCAGCAAGATAAATTAAAATAAAAAACAAAAGTACAAAGTCAAGTAGCTAATTAATCCAAAAAAGACAAGGTATGAAAGTCTAGTTTAATAATACTCCTCCGGTTCTAAATATAAGATCGCTTTTGTAATACAATTTACACTACAATAAAAATCTTATATTTAGGACCAGAAGAATACAAAGGTATAATTTTCAAACTACATACTGACCTATAGATCCGAGAGTCCCAACAAGCTAAGTTTGCAGTTTCAAAAAGAGCACGTTTCCACTACTTCACCTCCCCGGGCTTTTGGGCAAAGTGTTTTTCAAAAGCTTCCTGGTAAGTTCTCTTTTGATGGCGTATGTGAGATGGGTCGATTTGGTAGAAAATAGGAATAACAAGCTATCCTTGGACTTCTTTACACTCTAGTATCTTAAGCAGTTCCTTCAAACACCATTTTGAGAAAGCATAGTTTTCAGAGAAGATCACAGCAGATATGCTTGAATCTTCAATTGCTTGGATGTGCGATTGGGAAATGTCATCCCCTTTTGGGAGTTCATAATCTATGTAGGTTTGAATACAGCTCCTGCATAGAGAAGTTAGAAGATGGCTGGTGAAGGTTTTGCGAGTGTCCTCACCTCTGAAACTCAGAAAAACCTCATATTTTCGGGGAACATATGCAGAAGAGGAGGAGGATGATTATGATGAAGCTGCAGCGGCCATGGTACTGTGATTAGCTATTCAGAGTGATCAAAAACACAGTTTACACTCTCTTCTTTGCTGATGAGAAAAGTTCATGGTGATGATGGCATCGAATCGACTTGGCTTACTTGTCAAGCTCGGAAGCCAAATGAACAGCAATTGAACTTTATTCTTTTCACATTCGGAGACGTGCCGTTCCTCCCCATTCAACCCCACCTTTATTGGGTCTGGCTTTCCCCCGCTACCATTATGGTCCGCTGCCTCTCCGCTGCCAGAAACGCACCGTTTAGCATGTAAAATGACAAATGGTATTCGACCAAACACACTGTGCAATGCCAGAGCATGAAAATCAATGAAGCAAAAGAGAGAAAAAAGAAAAAAGTGGACATTCGATTCTGGAAAATTTTAAGATCCACGTGATAATTATTCGTATTGGGGCTCAACACTTTATGCTTCCCCTACTCCTTATTATAAAAGTCTATTAATTAATTTACACATATCAATAAAAAAAGCTAAATACACTAAATCTATCTTAAAATTTAAGTTATTTTTGATATCACTTTCATTAATACATACTATTGATTTATACTCTCTCATTACCTTTATTAAATATGAATATATATTGGAAAAAAATTTAATACTCATTAAAATCATCATAGTGCCCTATAAAAAGGGACAATTTTTTTTCCCTAAAAAGTGTCTTGTAACCGGATGGAGTATGCACTATTTTCATTTCTAAAGATACCATTTCTATCACAATTAAAAATATCAAATATTTCCTACCAAAATTCAAGATTATTTTTTTCCTAAGAAAGCATTCCCTTTCAGTTTTTCTTAAAATATTTCAATGAGTAATCAGTAGATCAAGGAGTTCTTTTTTCCTGAAATATTTCTTACATTTATCCCCCGTTAAATATGGGTATATTTTGAAAAGATCATTTATTGTTAAATAAATGCGAAAATATTTTTTTGCAAAACGAATTATTGGGAATCTCCCTCAACAACCAATATTTTTTTCACATCTGTTGAAAGGAAAACTGAAAAATGAAATAATTTTAAATTTCCGTAGGAAATATTTCTATTTTTTATTTTTTATTTTGACAAAAATTGTATATTTAGAGATGAAAATAGTGCATATAAAGCGTTGAGCCACAATCCGAATAATTATTACTTCCATCTTAAAATTTGTGGCTCAGTCGTTTTTCCCCTAATTTTTTTTATTTAGTAATATTTCTTTTGCTGCCTATCCAGAATCCGTGTCCGTGTCCGTGTCCGTGTTTTTCCTGATTTTTTTTTTCGTTTCGTCGACTTCCGGAGTCTGGCACTGCACTGTTTTTTGTCAAGTCCCATTGGTCATTTTACTCGCTAAACGGTGCGTTTCTGGTAGCGGAGAGGCAGCGGAGGAAAGCCAGGCCCCTTTATTATATTCACAATTTTCCACCGGAAACTTGTTCACTCTTTAACTACGATTTGTACGAATCAATTAATTGTCTCATATGAAGGACAAACTATCTTTTTGAGAGTATTTGGTGGGGCAATTTTCTCTCAAGCATGCATTTCTAAACATAGCAATGGCATTGTTTTTACCGGTAAGAGAAGTTAACTTTAACTGTTAAAAGGATTAGTCTGGAGTCGTTGTCATGGCTGAAAGACGCCTATTATCCTGAAATACCGGATGGAGTCATCAAAAAAAAAAAAGGATTTCTTTTAAATAAAACAAGGTACGTGTTCATGCTATGTTAAGAAATCTAAATAGGCTTTCTAAAATCTTACCTGAGGTCTATTTGTTTAAACGTTTTTCAATTAAAAAATACATTTTTTGGAAAAATCATTTCCTGGAAAATTTGGACTCGCTTGTTTAAGTTTTAAAAATGGATGATATGATTTTTTTTTTGTTTTTCAAGTTTGTTCTTATTTGGTTTTGGTTTCTCTATTTTAAATCATAATTTTTGATTTCTTAAGAAATAAAATGGTCCAGATTTTTATTAAAATATAAAAATTAATGTTTTAAATAAAAAAATTGAGGGATTAAAATATATGACTTGAAACTTAAGAGACTAAAATCAAAATAAAACAATATCAAGCAACTAAAAATTATATTAATCTTTTCAAAAATAAGTATATTTTAAATATTTTATCAAATGTGAGTCTTGAAACTTGTGTGTTTGTCTTTTTCAAAACTTTAAATACGAACCGTTCATATTATATCTTAAATAGTCCAGATTTTATCACAGCAATAAGTATTACATTCTCATTGTTGTGATTAGCACCAAATGAGAATAGGAGGTATGGCCAACAAAACCAAACAAAAATCATATAATATTCGATGGCAATGCAAACTGCATATTTAATATAGCTATTAATGAGATAAATGATGCATGCATTCGGAAAACGTCTGTCAACCATGCGTTAAAAAAAAATGCAAATGCATGACTTATAATTAGTGATTAGTGTTAAACAGACAAGAAGTTATTTATTCATTAAAAACAATAAAGTCTACCTCTGATCCTTATTATAAGATCTCGTTTGACTTTTATTTTGATTATAAATATAAGATCACAATCTACTTTATCTCTCTTCTTTTTTTTTCTTTTTTCAAGAGAATCCTTTTAAAAATAGTAGTCCTAGCCAACAAACTTAATTAGCAAAGATATTTTAGAAAAAAGAACACATATTTATTACAAATAACTCATTTAACTTATTTTCTTAATCTACTCAAATTAATCAATTAGTTTTTTATATTTAGTACTCGAGGTAGTATTATGACAATGCGGTACTCCCTCCGTCCCTAATTATAAGATCCCCTTTTTTGAATAGATTTGTTTCTTTTTATAAGGTACTTTTTGAATTTGTCTGAACATTTAATACTCCCTCCGTTTCTTATTATAAGAGACATTTGATGCTTATAGTATGTTCCTAAATATAAGAGACACTTAAAAGTTGTCTCTACTTTTTTGTGTTGATTTCCTATTTTACCCATATTTATTGTCTCCAACTCACATTCTCTCTCCTTCCCACTTCTCTTTCTTTTAAGAATTTACTATTGTTCTCTCTCATGCTCTCTCTCCTTATTAATGAGGGCATTTTTGGAAAAAAAATTATACTTTTTGCACATTAATTGTTCTTAACTAATTTTAACTGTTTTTTTTATCAACGCAATTCGGTTATTCGTTTCTTATAATAAGGAACGGAGGGAGTACATTGTTACTTATTTTACCTCTAATAAATTTCATATATTGCATTGAAGACAGTATTCTCTCTCTATTTATCTCATTATTATTCTCTTACATTTATTAGGGATATATTTGAAAAAAAATTATATTTATTACATATTAATTGCTTTTAACTAATTTTAACTTTTTTCTTAAAAAGCGTAATTTGATCAAAAGGTTTTTATAATTAGGAACAAACTAATATGTGACAAAGTCGACTTTTTGGAACTGTTCCAAAGAACATATTGTGTTGGAAAGCAACAGAAACGATAGAGCCAACGTGGGCAGTTTTTTTTTTTTTTTAAAGAAACTAGATTTATTTAATATGTAAAAGTTGAAAATGAAAAAGGGTAAAAGATCCCAGACACTCACTTGAAATAAATACCAATTATACCAACCTAGTTTGTTTGTCATTGGTAAGTAGAAAAGAATAAATAAAGCTCTTCTCCCCCAAAGATGAATAGATCATAATGATGGGTTTAGTTTATGCATCAAGAAGAATAATATGAACCACAATTCACTACTAAGAATTACAATAAAATCCTTAAGGATATTAATTAATGTGAACCCCATTGTTCGCTAAGCTCTAAGCTTAGTTTGTTTTGTTTTCAGACATGGTTTTGTAGAGTTTTTAAAGCTATAATGAAATTTTATTTTGCTGGCCCAAAAAAAAAAAGTCCTTAAGCATATTAATTAATTGATAAAGCTAAATGATAAGATCAAGTCTCAATTAATTGATACATGTATGCATGGAACTCAAAGGCATGGTCTGGATATATATTCCTCAGCTAACCATCACATTTCCTTTCTATACCAAAAATAGAAGATAGAGAATTATATAATCACTTCAAGCATCCACAGGACAACTTGTTATTCATGTTGCCAAGAAGACAATAAAGTGAAGAAAAGGAGTTTTTAACTTTATGAGGAACAAGAGAAATCATAATTTAGACGGAAGTTTTGGTTTAAATGAGAAATAATAATCCCAAATTCTTATTATTAAACATACAGAAGACAGACCAATAAGGATTTGTTCCGGCAGTAGTGAACAGATGAAGAAGAAAGTAGAAAACAAACTCGTGTCAATAATGTCGTCAAAGTTCTTCAAAATTGACTGAGGACAGCAGGGTTTGCATCAGAAAGATGTTACTATAAGTCAATTCCATAAGCTTCCTTAGTTACCGCTAATCAATGATAATCCCACATTTGATTAATGCTTAGCCACAATTGGTTTGGGGTGTTTGGATTAGCTTTTTAAAAATGATTTTGTAGAACCTGAGGTGAGTAAATGAGAGAAGTTTTTATTTCGACTTGTGTGAAAACATTTTTTTCAAGCGCTTATATGGGGTTGCCAAACTCCCTCTTAAGTCATGTAGAAGTTTTCCCCACCTCTGCTGTAGAAGTTGAACTCCCTTGCAAAAAGGAAAAAATCCTACAAAAAAAGAACTTGTGAAAGATAGTTGATAAAATTATAACAAGGGAAGTAATTTTAATCCAAAAACTAATTATCACAGGGATACGTACCACACATATGCTGTTATGTCATGCTTTTATCCGATTCCACTGCATATTAGCTATTTTTAGGTGACTTTGCTTCTGCATCAATATAATTTAGTTATATTACGAAGTAACGATATTTTATTGAAAAACAGAATCGACATTTGTTTAGAAAATAATCCATTTGGCCCACACAAAGCAACATATAAATATATATATAATATGAATTAAATTGTTAGTAACAGTAGTCTAAGATGTTTGTGCGGGTTATGACAACATTTTCTTCATTACAGTAACTTTTCGAAAAGTTGCATTTAGCAACAGTCTGACCGATTCGCAAATATTTTGAGGCACTGCAAGTTCTGCAAGTTTTTTTTTTTTTTGGATTAACTAAGTTTGCAAGTCTTGGTTAATCAGCATGCCATTTGAAGTTTTCTTGGGGGCCAATAACCATTTGAAGTATCAAACAATGTTAAAAAATTTATTATAATTGAAAAATATATTTTAATACATTGAAATAGGTACCAAAGCACACTGCAGAAGTTAGTCAACGTGTCCTTGAAGAATTGAATATATCAACAATTCTCACAACAAAAAAGTTGATGTCCCACACCTCTCAAGGTATCCATTTCAAAGATGGTCCTTGGCTTATTAGACTCGTTATATCCAGAGAATAGCATCACTGATTCATTTGTGTTACAAGGAGGCAGAAATCCTGTTAAGGAAAGAAATATGATCAGCAATGCAGTTGGTTAATTTGTGTTGCTCAAGACAACTTAAAGATAGCTATCAACAACCAAAATTAAGCATACCAAAGGGATAAAATATTAAAGAGGAGAGAGACATACTGATAAAGCAATCATGCTTCTGTTGAGTACTATCTTTTTATTCAGCACAAAAAGTTAAAATTGACTGACAAAGTGGAACTAGCTTGTTTCGATTCTCATAATCATAATCTCCAACTCTTCAACTGGAATTCCAAAAGTGCTGACTATTAACCTCTCACTTATTTGATCTATTATGGCTGTAGTCTCAGACACCCACTACTTCCCCCATTCATCACTATTACGGTCAGGAAATTGATCCAATCTTGCATACAAAGTGAGCTCTTTGTGTCGTGTGATATTCATAGGCATACAAAGGGAATACCTCATATTCCTTGATCAAGAAATCACCTTCATGCTTGAATTCAAATATAACCTTTGTGTTCTTAGTGGTGTTTGGCAAACATATTCTGCAGGGTTCATACCACAGTAGAACATGATCTGATTTCGAAAAATCAGGATGCAGAGGTGAACAATATAGCCAATCACTTGCCTCGCTGATCTCTTCACCCTCTTCCAAGTGAAAACGGTAATACAATTTAAATGTTCTTCTGTCTTCAAACAAGGATCGGAAACTAATATTTGAAGTAAACTCCGAAACAATGACACTAATAACAAAACCCAGAGAGTTATGAAAATGAGGAGCAAGTTGAATAGCTATGGAAGAATTTGCAGTTCGATTATTTCCAAACCACATTGGAACAGTTCTCCCTCGGTAACAAACAGCATCAAAGAAATGAACCAAAGACTCATCAAAACAAAGACATCGCATCATTGCGAAATAAGAATTTATCATAATACCATATAGTGAATGCTCATCCAACTTCATGCAATTTACTAGCAAACAGGAATCCTTGCTGTAAGTAGAAGGAGTGATAAATGCAGTCTCCAGTGACGTGCAATCAGTGGCGTCCAAATATGTAATGAATGGTGGAAGTTCTGGTACAGAACGAAGCCTCCTACATTCTCTCAGCTTGATGATCTCCAACTTTGAAAGATGCTTAATGCTAGCAGGCAAGCTCTTCACACTGCTTCCACTAAGCGATAAATGATGTAAGGAATGAAGGCAAGGCATTAAATAGGATATGCAGTTTTGGTTTGTCGATTAAGTGTCCACAGTCATAAAAATTAAGCTTCCCAAGAGTTGTCAAGCAACATAGTTCATTTATTGGAAAATTCTTTAGCTTTGAACCATTAAGACTGAGTCCTTCAAGTTTCCTGAGACGCCCAATTGATGGGTGTAATATTTCTATTTTTGTTGTACTTAAATCTAAATCCGTTATTTTCTCTGACAACAATGAAAATTCTTCAAGGCTCCCACAGTTAGCAACCATGAGTGTCTCAAGACATTCTAAAAGGCTCGAACTACAAAGACTCTTCAGTTTATAGCAAAAACGTAGTCTCAAAGTGACAAGTTTGTGGAGAGATAAGATAGATGGATGAACATAACACAGACTTGAGCAAAGTGAAAGAACTATGTATTCAAGATTTTGTGCCTTAGAGAAGTTAGGCAGCTCCATCAATTGGCTGGATCCATGCAGGTCCACAACCTTTAAATTCACAAAATCCTGTAACCATTAGAGAAGAAATCAAATAGGGGAAACTTGTATTTTAATTGAAGCGTGGAGAGAGAGAGAGAGAGAGAGAGAGATGGATGGATGGATTTGTGTGTGCATTTGCGAGCGTTTGTCAATATATACCTGTACGCCATCCCACAATTTTGTAACATGGTTATACTTCATGTGAATTTCAACAACGTTCTGCAGACAGAAGGTTGATGCTGGAAGGGATTCCAAAGGAAAGAAATCCTTATAAAAGTACCTCAATCTGTCACAGAATGACTCAAGGCCGGAAGGAAGGTTTGCACAGCTTTTAGGAGACCTGGAATATAATTCGAGACTTCTGAGATTAGGCATATTTTTGAAAGCATCAGCACTCAAGGATACCTCTTTAATTTGAGACATATCAAATGTTATGCTTTCAATTGCATCGGTACCCTGTAGCCATAAAATTTGGGGGGAAGAAAAGAAGCAAGTATAAAATGTATCATATTGTACTGGTTTCGTTTGTTTTGTTTTGTTTTTGGTTCTTTTTTTTTTTTTTTTTTATACTTACTCAAACTTGGCCAACAAAGTAAATAGTAGTTCTTTATCTTACCTTTTTATTTTTCAATACATCATAAACTTCCTCATGATTCCACAAATGGCTCCTTTTTCCAGGTTCGTTTAAACACTGCTGATGAAAAATTTCATTGCCCATTCCTTGTATTAGGTCATGCATTTGCACTCTAAAGGAGTCAAGAGTTATTAAAGCCTTATCTAAAAGGGTTCTTATGCCAATGCTTGCATGGAGCCCTGGCTCTCAAATAATCTTATAGCACTTTGTTCCCATTCACCCTTTAAGTAACATACAATATCTAAAACCATTTCCCTCTCCTCATCGTTTAGTTCGTCATAACTCAGTTTTAATACTTCTTGAATATCCTCATTGGGAGCCTTTTTCAGTTTTCTTAATGCACTTTCCCATTCTTTGTAGTCTTGGAGTGAAGAAATGAACCCAAGACTGTCAAAGCCAATGGAATGCCTTTGGCATAAGCAACCGCCCTTTCTGAGAGTTCCTCATATCCAATTTCTGGGTGGTCTTTGTGGAAGGCTTTGAAGCAGAATAGCTTAAGCGATTCATGATCACCCAGTGCCTTAGCCTCATGTATCTCATTAACTCTTCCATCAAGGACCTGCTTATCTCTTGTTGTTATGATGACTCTACTGCCAGGTCCCAAGCTACCACATTCTTTAGCCAGACTATCTAGATGCTTTGAATGGGATACATCATCAAGCACAATCAAAACCTTTTTTCTGCCAAGTCTCCTCATAGCAAATGTGGATCCTGAAACTATAGATGGGCCATCATGCAAATTTTCATCATCTAATAGCTCCACTATAAGTTTATCACGTACATAACTTATTCCATGCTTTTCTGTCATTGCCCTAGCATTTTCCATGAAGCGGCTACTTTCAAATTGAGAAAAAAGTGTGGCAAAGACAACCATGGCCATGGTTGTCCATGAAGCGGCTACTTTCAAATTGAGAAAAAAGTGTGGCAAAGACAACCATGGCCATGGTTGTCTTGCCTAAGCCACCCATACCCCAAATTCCAACTACCGGTGCTTTTTGCAGCAACAATTAAATACAGTGACAATTTTCATCGATTCCAACAAGATCTTTCTACGCGAATGGATATCTATTATTCAGTTTCCTTAAAACATCGTTAACAGTATTCTGAATGAGTTTAGATTCATCCCTAGTCAATGCAAAAGAACCAAAAATAAATTGATAGATAGATATAGATAAAGAATTAACACTTGAAAACAAAAGTTGTATTTAATAGAAAAAGTTCAAATTTAGGGGATGAATACTTACCTACAAGTTTGAGAGTCCCACCCAGCTAAGTTGGCCGTCTCAAAAAGAGCATTTCACTAATTGTTCACCAAGTGAATGTTGCGACGAAAAGCTCTCTCATGTTTCGCAAATGCCTTCTTGTAAGCCCCTTCTTGCTTCCGCACTTCTAAAGGGTCAACTTTATAAGACAAAGGAATAACAATCTGCCCCTGAGTCCTTTTGCATTGGAGTATCTGGGTGAGCTCATCCAAACACCATTTTGAGGAAGCATAGTTTTGTTAAAACACCACCAAAGATATGGTGGAGTTCTTGATAGCTTGGATAAGTGCAGGTGAGATCTCGTCTCCTTTGTGAAGTCTGTAATCGATGTAGGTTTCTATCTTGTTGTGGCAGAGGGCAGTATAAAGATGGCTAGTGAAGTTGGTGCAGGTGTCGTCTCCTCTAAGGCTTTGTTTGGTTCAATGGAAGGGAGGGGAGGGGAGGTTAACTAAAGGAAGGGGAGGAGAAGGGAAGGGAAGGGAAGGGAAGGGAGGTCATGGTTTTGTTTGGTTGGAGGGGAGGGGAGGGGAGGGAGGGGAGATTTCTTGTTTGGTTCATAAGGGGAGGGGAGGGGAGGTAATTATAAATTGACAAATATACTCTTATCTCTATATTTAGACTAATTTATTTTTTTAATACACACACGATATAATATATAATTATAATACACACATGTTATGATATGTATATATTAATACATGTGATATGTATATATTATATTATTATATTATTATTATCAAATATTATTAGTGGCTAAAAAGAGAAAGAAGTGAAAAAAGATTTTTAATAAGATGGATAAACTTGGAATATTAAAAAGTTAGTATGGGTAGTTTGGTCAATATTAGACATAATATTTCTCTCCCCTCCAAAAAAACCCTAAATTTGGAGGGGAGCATGGGGAGGGGAGGGGAGCACTAAAAAACAAATTTCTTCCCTCCCCTTCCCTCTATTTTTCCCAACCAAACACACTTATCCCCTCCCCTCCCCTCAACAACCCTCCAACCAAACAAAGCCTAAAGCTCATAAATACGGACCTGGCTTCTCTCCCCTTCCAGGTCCCTCCGCTGCTCTCCTCTACCCAAAACACTGCCGTTTTGGGTGCAAAATGAGGGGGGCCTGATTGTTTTTTTCTTTTTTTGGTATTTTGAAATTTTTTAAGTAGCATCTAATATCTTTTTTTTTTTCATAAGCATCCAATATTCTAAAATAATTTTTTATTACACCCAGTATTATAAAATATTCTTTTAGTGACATCCAATATCATAAAATGGTTTTTACCTTAAAAGTGTTTGTAAAGTAGCAACAATATTTAAGATACTGAATGTTACTAAAAAAATATTTTAGAATACTGAGTGTATAAGAAATTATTGCAAAATACCAGGTACTACTGGAAAAATAATTTAAGATACTGAGTTTTAAAAAAAATAAAATGAAAGGTGCTTATAAAAAAATATGTTAATGTGTTAAGTATATCAAAAATTATTTTAGAATACCAGATGCTGTTCAAAAAAAACTTAAAAAAAAAAAAAAGAATCAGTTCTCTCATTTTGCACCCAAAACGGCAGTGTTTTGGGGAGAAAAGGGCAGCGGAGGGACCTGGCAGCGGAGAGAAGCCAGGTCCCATAAATACATCATACTTTCTGGAAGAAAGTGCAGAAGTGGAAGAGGATGAAGCAGCAATGCCCATCTTCAGGATTGAAGAACGTTGCTCTCTCTCTTCATCCGTGGGAATTTTAATACTGATCGTGGCATTTGTTTCTTTCAATTTTTTTTTTTTTGCCAAATTTGTTTCTTGCAAGTTATCTACTTACAAGAAAGTCAATGGGTTTTCCTGGTGGATTAGAGCAACGCAGTTGGCAACAAAAGCAAAAGTCAAATTTGGAAAGCTGACCTCTTTTAATAATGTAATAAAAAATCATATTATTAAAAAAATACGCCAAACATGATATTTATAAGAACTTCCAACGTACTAATTTATTAAAACCATGAAAATTTTAAATCTCATTAACTCCATTTTACAATTTAATCATTTTTTAGTTTTATTATTATTTAATATATAATATATCCTAAAAATATAAAATAAAAAGTAAAAGTATACATTTATATAAAAAAATTTAAAATATAACTTATACATAGTAAAAAGAATTCTTGTTTACAAATAAAATTAGAGGAATAAATAGCACTAAGAAAACGAGCCGGTCCGTCACGGATTTGAGTTTAAACGGGCTAACCCGTTTAAATTTGATTTTCAAAAATAAGTGTTTTTTAAAAGCCCGGTCCTTGAGATGACGGGTTCGGGCTAGCCTGTTGGCTTTTTGGTCCATTTAACTAAAATGTATTTTTTTAAATTTTTTTGCATAGTTTATTGAAATAATAAAAATGGAACAATAAGATTACTAATAATATGTATAAATATAAATAAAGCTAAGCTACAAACATAAATATCATCATGTCTAAATATCTATCACGGTGTAATAGAGTCTATTGAATAAATAAACTAAATGGAGAGTAGACATAAACAAATAAATAAGCACTAAGTCCAATAAATAATTATAATGCGGATGATCTAGTTTAATTATGAATAATTAATAAAAAAAGTTTAATTAACAAACATAGTATACATAAAAAATAATCATTTTCTACCAACGAGAAAGAAAAGAATCCATCATCTATAGTTCTAAAATTTGTTTTTAACTATAAAAATGATATAGATCTTTATTTCAATTCAAAAATTTTTTTAATTAATTTTATTTCAAACATAAAAAATATGGGAGAATGATAAATAAAGACCTCCTAAAAATTACATATACAATATTTTAACAAATTTTGACAACTTATAAATAATAATCCATTTTTGTGAATACACATAGTTTTAAATCTTGTAATTTTCACATTCTTTTTAGTTATTTTTCTAACAACTATAGCGATTTTTTTTTTTTATGAATGTTGTTTGTGTGAGTTGCTAGGGTAAATAAAACTAAAAATGTGCTATGTGTAAAATGTTTGAATTTTCTTTTTTTGGTTAAAAAATATAGAAATTAAAAAAACTGTTAGCGGGCTTAAACAGGCCGGCCCGCGGCCCTACAGGACCGGCCCATTTATTTTTCGGCCCTACAGGGCTGGCCCTTTTAAATCCGACTTTTCTTTCAAGACTCCAAAATACAAGCTCAGTCCTTGACTTAAAAGGGTTCAAATGAGCGGGCTCTAGGAGTAAAATGTTTAAAATTACGGGAGTGTTTGGATGATATAAAAATCACTTCTGAAAAGTACTTTTCCTCAAATTGAGATAATCTCCTTCACATATTTACTTCGTATACTGTAAAATTACTTCTGAAACTATGGTTTACTTTCTATCCAAACATCCCATACATTACGTGACTCTGGAAAGTAACGAGCTTTTCTAAACAAAAATTCGACTTACACATTTGTTTGCCCACAGATTTTGTTTTTGGCCCAACTGCCCAGTTGGTCCCAAATAAGAATTTTTTTTTAAAAAATGTAATGAGTGCTTGATAAATTAAATCCTTTTTTTTTTGGTTTACAATAAATTGAAACCTTTAATTAAACAAAATAACAACTAAATCCTTGGGGTTATTAATTTATAAAGCAAAATAAATGTTTCATGAGATCAAGTCTCAATCTGTACAAAAGTGCAGTGAACTCAAAGCGACAGTCTAGCTAGACTTTTTTGGTTTCTGTCAGACAAAAGAATTTTTAAATTTAAAGTATATATTTAGTTTTTTTAACTTTATATAATATTTTAATTTAGTTTTTTAATTTTAAAAAGTATATTTTTAATTTTTTAACCCTAAAGCTGCCAAGAAAAAAATAATTTTATTGAGATCTTGAGTATTGATAAAACATTCTCCAATATTAATATATTAAATTTAATTTTTAAAATAACTATGATTATTACAAAAAAATCATAGATTAAGAATTTCAAAATTAATAAACTAAAAATATATTTTTTTAAATTAAGAGACCAAGATAAAACATTATATAAAGATAAGAAACTAAAGTTGAATTTTTTTATGAACGAAAGAGACTAGGTTATGAGTGATTATATTTCTTTTTTTGAGTTATGACGCAATGATTATTAAATATTATATAAATGCAGAAAACTATTTTGTGATTGAATTATTTTTAAAAAATTATTAATTGTAGAACATTTTATTATTTGAAATACAAATTTAATCGAATACTATTATTATTTAATAATTAAACATATGATTAGGAATCTTTTCAAATTAGAAGCAAGCACATTCCCGTCCAACGTCGTATTTTTTGAGAGGGCCAACAAAGCATGCAACATTATTTGTTTTTGGAAAGCGCAGTCATTCTATAATAGCCAATTAATACAAGTCATTTTATCAAATAGAATAGCACTATGCATCCTGGAGGATATTAAAAACCACAATTCACTACTCAGAATTATAAACGAATCTTCAGAGATATCAATAAATCAAAACAAGCATGTTTCATGAGATCAAAGTCTTAATTTTTTTCGAGTGCAGGGAACTCAGATGAATGGCCTGCATAAGTACCTGAGTTACCTTCACATTTCATTTCTGTAACAAAACAATAAAAATAGTTAAAATTCTGCTCAAAGTTATGGTAAGAGGAGTAATTATATAATTACTTCAAGCACAGCTTATCAGTCATGCAGAGAAGACAGAGCCAATAAAAGGAATTATAATGAACAAAAGTAATCACAAGTGGGCTGGAACTTATGGTATATCACAGAAATAATTATTCCAAGTCCTTACTTTTCAATCAGAACACATTAAACATGGGAAGATAGACCAATAAGACTCTATCATCAGCTTACGCTTGAATAGCTCTGCCTCTGCAACATCAAATAGTTCTTCTTTCAAGACTACTCACTTGAGCAAGTAAGACACAGTTCTTTTAATCTTAATCAAATTTTAATCCCATTATATCAATCAAAAAGAAAGAAGGCTTCCCCATGCGAGAAATGAAATGGGAGAATGGAAATTGAGGACTCATTTAAAAACTAATAAGTTTAAAAACTAATCTCTAATAAGGGCTTTTATAGTTGTGAAAAGCTGTAAAAATTGGAAGCTTGGGTAGTAAGAAATTGAAAGTTTAAGTAGCGATAGTTAATTGTTTGATATTAAATGTCCAATCTGATCCAACATTGTCATTCTCCAAAAAAATAAAAGCTTTAAATTCTCAAATAAAATAGTCATTCGGTAAGAAATCAACTATGCTCGTTTGCTACTTTCATCCGTCCAAATTTTGTTTTGTAAAACTCTTCGAACCCATCGTTGAGTTTCTACTTGTCACGAACAGATAATCATACTTTAAGAAGATAATTCACTATAGATTGCTTACAGATAGTCCCTTTCATGCACAGATGCATGCATATAATATCTTCAGTTGCCTAAATTAACATTAATTGTGTACAAAACTGAAGCCTAATTAATGGATAAAATCTAGAGAGAGAGATTACCACTAAAGCATTGATAGTAATTTATTTTTGTAGGGTGCCATCCTTCGCGAATTCCAAATTCAATTCAGACAGTGAGAGTAGTAACTCGTCAATGTTGGTAGAATAAATAGAAGATGCCTTCAATTTCTTTGTTAGAGCATGCAGTTCTTCATCATCACAAGTATCTCGAGGTCTCTTCATGCCTAGCCCCAATTTCAATTCCTTTTGTTGAAGGAAACTGTTATATTCTGAGGCATATATTGGGCGAATTCCCCATTCTTTAATCAAGTAATCACCAAACTCAAATTCAAATGAAAGCAACACCACATCCCCAACTCTTTTTCTTCTAACTTGATCTAATATGAATTCACAAAAGAGGGGATCATACCATTGGAAGGCATTACCCGAATTCAATTCTGTCATCGAATAATGCCATCCTCTGGGGCCTTCAAAATAATGACTTTCAGAGAGCCTTTTATCGGCATCAAACTCATATACCCAGCTGCACCGACAGCTTGAGTGACTTCGATCCTTTTCTTTTGCGGAGAATTGAGGAATAACAAAACAAAAAATGAAACCCAACAAGTCATCAAAATGTGGAAGTTGAAAATAAACTGAGCGGGTATTTGTGGTTTTGTCTAGAAACCCCACTGGAGTATTCGGCCTTTCAGGCGAAGAAATATATACTCCTTCAAAATTGCCGTATACTTGCTTCAATGAGAAACTAGCATATTCCACAGTTCCACTAAGCGAATGCTCATCATCATCACAACCACTCTTTTTTTGGCTATCCAAATCCAACCCATATTCCATCCGTTGAAGGAAACTGTGATATTCTGAAGCATATACTGGGCAAACTCCACATGCTTCTATCAAATCATGTTTGGTTGCACGGTAATTCTCATCATAAGAGACAACAGAAAACTCAAACGAAAGCTTAGGGTTACCTCTAATGCCTTGATCATCCTCTCTTTCTATAAGTTCCCTTAAAATCCATACAGAGTAGATTGGATCATACCATAGAAAAACATGATGCGAATTTAACTCTGTTATCCACATATCGTCAACCTCGCCTTTGACTTCTTCACCATCTTCAAAATATATTTGGCATTTCAGGTAACTCTGACAGTTTGGGTTTGATGGGAACTGAGGAAGAACCGAGCAGAAAACAAGGCCCAAAAAGTTGTTCACAGCTGAAGAGAGTTCAAGGGTTATGAAACTTGAAGCCTTAGTTGCCTGGTTATATCTAACCCACTCTGGAATTTTTCTTCCTGGGTAACAAAAAGCACCAGGTCGATTGAGATATGCTGCTCGCTTCAAAGACAAATAAGCATATTCCTCAATACAGGAAAGTGAATGCGCCCTCAACTTCAAGCAATTTTCAAGAAAGAGGGACTCCACCAGATATTTCCGTAGCGGCCTAGAAGTTGTTAAAGGGAATGCAACGTCCAGTGATGAGCAATTAGTGGCCTTTACGTATCTAGTGAATGGGGGAAGTCCTGGCAGTGACCGAAGCCTCCTACAATTGGTCAAGTAAATGTAGTCTAGCTTCAGAAGATGCTTGACACCAGAAGGCAAGTACTCTACATTGTTTCCTGCCAATCCCAATAAATATAATGATGATAAGGAGTTGATGTTGTCAGGAAGTTCATACAAGTTACCACATCCTGCCAAATAAAAGTCTACCAAAGAGCACAAGGCATCAAATAACTTGTGCAACTTTAACTTATCAATCACTAGTCCGCAATCAAGAAGAGTAAGTTCCTTAAGAGATCTCAAATAACATAACTGCTCAGTTGAAAAATTCATCAGACTTGAGACATTAAGGCGAAGCTTTCTAAGTTTCATAAGATACCCAGTTGAGTAACAGGGTGTTGAAGGGACCGTTCCTTCTTCTGGCGACAATGAATATTCCATCTCAGAAGTGAGAGTTATTGTCTCTAATGACGGGCAGTTGGTGGCATCTAATTCTTCGATGGATGGTGGAAGCTCTGGTAGAGATTGTAGTCTATCACAATTCTTCAAAGAAAGAACTTTTAGCCCTGAAAGATGCTTGATATTACTAGGAAGTTCAGTTAAGTTCCGACACCCATCCAAATGTAGTTTTTGTAAAAACCGCAAGGCATCAAACAGCATATGCAGCTTCAGTTTGTCAATTACTTGTTCACAATTAGAAAGCCGTAGCTCCTCTAGAGATCTTAAACAGCATAACTCATTTATTGGAAGACTCTTCAGTCTTGAACCATCAAGACTGAACTGTTTAAGTTTACTGAGATGCCCAATTGATGAGTCCAATAACTCAATGCGAGTAGTTTCTAGTTCTAAACTTGCGATTTGTCCTGATGACAATGAAAATTCTGTCAAACTAAAGCACCAATTGAGACGGACCTCTTCGAGAGACTGTAGAGGATTCTCACCACGAAGTTTCTTCAGTTTAATGCATTTATTGAGATTCAAAGTAACAAGTCTTTGTAAGGATAAAATAGATGGGTGAACATGACACAAACTTTCGCATGATGCAAGATTCACCGATTGAAGATTCTGTGCCTTCGAAAAATCAGGTAGCTCTATCAAATGTTTGCATCCTGCAAGGTTTATTCCCCTCAAGTTCACAAAATCCTGTCACGATTAAAAAGGAAAACATTACATGAGAAAGAAAACCACAAAACTTCGACTAAAAATTGAACATACATTCTCTTATTTATATACCTGCACTCCATCCCAAAGTTTTTTGACTTGGCTGTTTCGCATGCAAAGTTCAACAAGTTTCTCTGGGCAAAATGAAGATGGTAGAGACTCCAAAGGATAATCATCCCATTGAAGGTACCTTAATTGCTCAGATAATAATTCAAGGCCAGAAGACAGGTCCACCTTACAAGATCTCCTATCCTTGACCGAATAGAATTTTATAAATCTTAGATTAGACATCTTTTTGAAGGTTTGAATGCTCAAGTGTAAATGTCTAATCTTGGACAGATTCAATACTATACCTTCAATTGCATCAGTTCCCTGAAAAACACAATATAAAGTAGAATTAAATTGAAAAAAGTATATATTAATGTAGCAGTCAATAGCATTAATGTAACAATCACATGATTCACCATGTGATACATCACAATTAAAAACATAATGCTTCTTACTTACTGTATTATTTTTCAACACATGATGGACTTCTTCTGGATCACATAATCTACTTCGTTTTCCAGGTTCTTTAATACATTCTTGACGAACAATTTCATAGCCCATTTCTTTTACTAAGTCATGCATGAGTACTTGGCTTTGATCAATAGTTATAAGAGTTCTATCTACAAGGGTTTCTAACCCTATTCTCGCATGGAAACCAAAGCTTTCTAATACTGTTATCACATATTCTTTCGCTTCACCATTCAAGAAAAATGCAATGTCTAGAAACATTTCTTTCTCTTCAAAATTTAATCCATCAAAGCTCAATTTCAGAACTTGTAGAATGTCTTCATTGGGGCTCTTCTTTAGTTTTGACAATGCACTATCCCATTCCTTGGGAGTTTTTGAACGAAGAAATGAGCCCAATACTACCAAAACTAACGGAATGCCTTTTGCGTAATGAACAACCTTTTGTGAAAGGGATTCATATCCAATTTTTGGATTGTACGAGTGGAAGGCTTTGAAGTTGAAGAGCTCAACAGACTTGTGAGCGCTCAAAGGCCGGGCCTCATGTATCGCGTTAACTCCTGCAATTACAAGCAATTGCTTATGCCTTGTTGTAATGATGACTTTACTGCCTTGTCCCAAGTATTCACAATATGGAGCTAAATACTCTAATTGCTTCCAACTACTAACATCGTCAAGCACTATGAAGACTTTTTTACAACTTAATCTTCTCATTGCAGAGGCGTTGCTTGCAACATTAGGTGACCTATGAGGGAAACTTTCTTCCTTTAGTAGCTCAAACAGAAGGTTGTTGCGTACGTATGTCAATCCTTGCTTTTCTACCTCTTCTCTTACATTTTCCAAAAAGCAAGAACTCTCAAATTTGAAGGAGAGTTTGGTAAATAAAAACTTAGCCATGGTGGTCTTGCCTATACCACCCATACCCCAAATGCCAACCATTGGGACTTTTTCCAATAACCTTTCAATCTCATCACAATTTTCATCAATTCCAACAAGACCCATCGATGAGTTTGGATAGCTGAGGGTGATTTCTTGCTGAACGTGGTTGACAATGTTTTGAATGAGTTCTGATTCGTCCCTAGAATATGAAAAAGGATAAACAAAACAAAAAAGGTATTATCTTTCAAGGTAAAAGAGAGGCTGCATCAAGCAAACAATATATTATTACACGTCTAATGCTATTATCCTCTCCCTCTCAAAGAAGACCATACAAAATCTAGGAGGGATAATCGAATAATTCCAATGAGCGGAAGCAGCATGAGCTTTCTCTGCCAAGTAAGTTGGCACATTCGTTAACTTCTCCGATAAAAGGGCGTATTGTAAGAGTAAAAAAAAAAAAAACAGAGAGAGGTTGGCAAAAGTAAATGGATTAAAGTGTCCAAAAAAAAAATGATATCGCTATCTATGTTGTCTCCACTAACGATTGATTTGAAATAGGTGGTACAACCTAAACTCATCTCAATGACATTATTCCAGAGGCACTCAAATCAAAGAAGAGAAAATATGAGTATCATGTGATGGCTTCAACATTACTTTTCCTGAAAAATATGACTCGCGAAGCTGTCAAGATTTCATTGTTGCTTTTTCTTAGAAATAAACGGTCATCAAAATTATTGATATGATATAAATATATTTTATTATTTTCTAGATCTAAATATTTAACACATGAAAACTTGGACAAGGAAAATCGAAATTCTGGCCGGTAAGAAAAGAAAAGAGAATAATAGTATAAACTGCAGTTAACTGACTACTAACTAAGCACAAATTAATCGAAGCTCCAGTTTAAAGGGTGAGGAGATTATACTGACCTACAGTTTCGAGAGTCCCAGCCAGCCAAATTTGCAGTTACAAAAAGAGCTTGTCTCCACTTGTTCACCCTCTCTTGATTAAGCCTGAAGTCTCTTTCATGTTTTGCGAATGCCTCCAGGTAAGTTCGCCTCTGATTGCGCACATCAGATGGGTCGATTTGATAGAAGACAGGAATAACAAGCTGTCCTTGGACCTCTTTACACCAAAGGATCTGGATAAGTTCATTCAAACACCATTTTGAGGAGGCATAGTTCTCAGAGAAGATCACCACAGCTATACTTGAATCTTTAATTGCCTGGATGAGTGAGTCTGAGATGTCATCCCCTTTTCTGAGCTCATTATCTATGTAGGTTCGAATTCCCCTTTTGCACAAAGCAGTGAAGAGATGGCTGGTGAACGTTCTGCGAGTATCCTCGCCTCTGAAACTAAGAAACACATCATGTTTCTTGGGAGGAAGTGAAGAGGAAGAGGAGGAAGATGACGAAGCAGCAGTAGCAGCCATGATATTGTAATGGTGATGAAGGTGTGAGGCAGTGATCAGAGTTGACTGACTTTTAACTCTTCACAGCCAAATGAACATATACTGAAGATATGAAACTTTCAGGAATGGAGGATTTTACACCTAAACCAATAACCGTGCAATATTTATATTTGACTAAAGCTCACCAAGTTAAGGTCATTAAAAAAGACAAAAGAAAAAGAAAAAGCCATCAATTGCAGTTTTTTAATCTGGTTAAATACGTAATAGTTTAGACAAAGTGGAATTAAACGAATGCCAATGATAATCATTATTTAAAGATTAACGTGTTTTGTAGGTCAAATAAATCCAGACGCCTTTCGGGGGGGAAAGGACAATCATCAATACAGAACAAAAGAGACTCTTGAACAGAATAAAAGAGCATCCGCACCACCTCACTGCTGCTAATAACTATCACGTGAACAATTCCATCTTCTATCATCATTTATATAAATAGAAGCACTGAAGACTTCATCAATCATAGAGTAAATAAGATATTCACTCAGTATCTTGGAATTAGACTTTTAAGGCACTACTACTTCCAGAGATTCGGCAAGGAATTCCAATTTCCAAAACTTTGTCAATAATGTAGACGGTTAACTATTAACTGACCGTTTGGTTCAACTGTTGATAAGCTAAAGAATGGGAATGGTCTTTCCATTCCAACGGTAAGCCCGTTTGGTTAGTCTTTTCAAGTCGGGATGTGGATTTTAGAATCGATGAAGATTCCATGATCTGTGGGAGTGATCATACCGTTCAAAAATGAACAGCACCACGCCCACATGCCAGAAAACATCAAATTTCCAAAAATATCCTCACGCCCTGCGTTCATTGTCTTGTCGGTCCCGACGCATCACCCACCAACCCCCTCCCCCCCGCTTCATTGTCGAGCGACAAGAATCTCACCAACCTTCCTCGCGGCCAGCATTCCTCGCACCCCATCAGATCTAGGTTCATCGCCGGACGTCCAGATTCTCCTCGCCAACCTTCCTCACAACTACGCCTAATGCTCTGCCGTGCCGTCGCCTTCCGTCACCTCCATCCCTCTCTTCAACTTCCGCCGTCACCCAAGATTCTTAGGCCGCAACGATTTTCTCCTCCGCCTCATTTTCGTCATCTCTGGTGATGATTCCTGCTGCATGAGCAATCTCCCATTGCCTCTGTTGTCAGAGATTATTATTTTCACTTTTGCCAGCACTGGTAAATTTTCGTTTTCATCTCCGTTATTTTCATATTTGTTTCAACAGTTGTGTATTTCGATTTTCATTTTTCTTGCTGGATTTGTGGTTTCGGAAAGCATGGCATGAACGGTATGGGGAAGAACTTTTGGCAGCGCTTCTGTCTGAGCGGGAACGTAAAGGAAGAAGGAGCGAGGAAGGGGAGGGAAAATTCACTCTGGGCATTTCGGTTATTTTATTTTTGTTATTTTTGAATTAAAAAAAGCAAATTTCTAAAATTATTAAATGGGAAAATAACAAATAAAGACTCCTAAATTATCAATATTATAAAGAGGTCACCTAAAAAAGTAAAATTACAATAAGGGATCCGATCTCATATTGGAAATATGAAATCTTAGTGAAATGTCTGAAATGCCTTTCAGTCAAATGACAAGTTGACTATAGGAAATGACAAATTCATTTTAGGGAATAACAGTTTCAGTAGACCAAATCACAATTTAGCTAAGGGTATGCCAAATAACAAATTGACTATGGGAAATAACAAGTTTACTTTAGCAAATAACAATTTTAGTAGACCAAATCACAACTTAGCTGAGGGTATGCCAAATGCCAAGTTGACTATAGGAAATAATAAGTTTACTTTAGCGAATGACAACTTCAGTAAACCAAATTACAACTTGGCTGAGGAGCATTTCAGACATTTAGCTAAGATTTTATATTTGCAATATTGGATCGGGTCCCTTATAATAATTTTGCTTATTTAGGTTACTTTTTTGTAATTTTGATAATTTAAGAGTCTTTATTTGTTATTGTCCCTTATTAAATTACTTTTAAAATATTTTCTACAAAAATAAATAAATAAAACGTTGCTACTAAATTCACTGTGTTGTTACGGTTAAATTTGTTATTGAGATTTGTAAATTTTTATTATTTTTTAATGTTAGATATGAACACAAATTTATCATTTTTTTAATGTAATTTTGTATTTATATTATGTATAATTACTCTCTGGAAAAAAAAAATTAAAGTAAACTTCACCATTAATATTGAAAATATATTACAAACACAAGTTAAAATCCATGCAACAAACATGGTGATGAAAAAAGGCTTGAAACATTTTACTCAATAAGAAAAAAAAAGACTTAATACGCCTTAAGTAATTCTTGGGATGGAATAATATGAATTAAAAAAAATCATGTCAAAAGAATTATTAATATTTATATCTAATAATTTTTTTGGCTATGAATATTTATATCTAATAATGCATGAATTCAATTCACTACATCAATTATTCAGTTATCATCCCTAAAATAGGTAATTTTTCCTTTTTGGCAAACTCAAAGCAAACAACACAAATTTTTATCATTGACTTTTTCCCCCCAACCGCCTTTAGCCCAGCAAATGTGATTTAATTATTTACATCCAACAATAATGTAAAAATGTTATTTGTTGATAGCACTAAATATTACTCATATGAGTTTAAAAAAATACATAAAAAATGACTTTGCCCTCTATCAGTTGAACAAAACACACGTTGCAAAAAAATAACTTACAAAATCTGTAAGAAAAATTGCTTATTTCGCAACATTTTTTTTAAATCTTGCAAATAATGTAATATTAACCCAAAATTTAATAATATAACTTATAAATAGTAAACAATTTCTTGTTTACAAAAAAAAAACATTAGAAGAGTAAAATGTTCAAAATTTCTACGTGACTCGGGAAAATAGCGAGCTTTTCCTAACAAAAATTCGGCTTACACATTTGTTTGCCCACAGATTTGTTTTTGGCCCAACTGCCCAGTTGGTCCATTTATATAGGAAATAAGAATTTAAAAAAAAAAGTGTAATGAGTACTTGGTAAATAAAAACCTTTAATTAAACAAAAGAGTAACTAAATCCTTGGGGATATTAATTTATAAAGCAAAATAAATGTTTCATGAGATCAAGTATCAATTTGTACAAAGTGCAGTGAACTCAAAGGGATGGTCCAGGTAGACATTTTTTGTTTCTATCAGACAAAAAAAAATTTTAATACTAAAAAATACATTAAGTCCTTCAACTTTATATAATGTTTTAATTTAGTATTTTAACTTTAAAAAACATATTTTTAGTCTTTTAACCCTAAATTTATTAATAAAAAATGATGTTATTGAGATCTTAAGTGTTGATAAAATATTCTCAAATATTAACATATTAAATTTAATTTTCAAAGCAACTATAATTATTATAAAAATCATAGGTTAATGATTTAAGAATTAAAAAAATTAAAAATATGTTTTCTTAAAGTTAAGACACCAAGATAAAACATTATATAAAGATAAAAAAACGGAATGTACACTTTAGCTGAATTTTTAATGAACAAAAGAAGCTGGGTTATGAGTGATTATATTTCTCTTTCTGAGTTATGCCGCAATGATTATTAAATATCATATAAATGCAGAAATTTTTTTTATTATTGAATTATTTTTTAAAAAATTATTAATTATATAATATTTTATTATATGAAATACATATTTAATCAAATACTATTTTTATTTAATAATTAAACATATGATGAGGGATCTTTTCCAATTGGAAGCACATTCCAGTCCACCGTGGCATTTTTCGGATGCACCAACAAAATATGCAACATTTTTTTTTTTTTCCGGAGGAAAGCGCAGTTCATTCTATAATAGCTAATTAATACAAGTCATTTTATCAAAGAGAATAGCACTGTGCGTACTGGAGGATATTAAAAACCACAATTCACTACTCATAATTATAAACGAATCTCCAGAGATATCAATAAATCAAAACAAGCAGCTTCATGAGATCAAAGTCTTAGCTTTTTCGAGTGCAAAGAACTCAGATGTATGGCCTGCATGAGTACCTGAGTCACCTTCACATTTCATTTCTGTAACAAAATAATGAAAATAGTTACAATTATGCTCAAAGTTATGGTAAGAGAAGTAATTATATAATCACTTCAAGCACCCACTGGACAGCTTATCAGTCATGCAAAGAAGACAGAGTCAATAAAAGGAATTACTCCTCTGGTCATTAATATAGAATCTAATTATTGAGTTGATTTTGATTTTAAATATAAGACTTATTTTTTATATTTGGTCAATTTTTTCTGAGTTACACGATGGATACTCCATCAACTATAATCAAGTAGAAGAGGGAGGGAAGATATTAAGAAAGATGATTATGGTACTTTAAGAAAAACAGGTCATATTTTTTATAATTAATTAATTTACCTGAATTTCTTGATCTAATCAAATTAGTTAAATAAATCTTATATTAAGAACTAGAAGAGTATAATGAACAAAAGTAATCATAAGTGGGCTGGAACTTATAATATATAACAGAAATAATTATTCCAAATCCTTACTATTCAATCAGAACACATTAAACATGCGGAAGATAAGACCAATAAGACCCTATCATCATTTTATGTTTGAATAACTCTGCCTCTGCAACATCAAATAGTTCTTCTTTCGAGATTACTCACTTGAGCAAGTCACAGTTCTTGTAATGTTAATCAAATTCTAATCAATCAAAAAATAGAATAGTAATTTTTCATCCGTCCAAATTTTGTTTTGTAAAACTCTTCGGACCCATTGTTGAGTTTGAAAAAAATAAAAAATTTGAACAATAGTCTGTGAACAGGAAATTGAAATGAATTTTTTTTTCTACTTGTTACGAACAGATAAGCATATTATAAGACAATTCACTATAGATTGCTTAGAGCTAATCCTTTTCATGCACAGATGCATCCATATAATATAATCAGTTGCCTAAGTTAACATTAATTGTGTACAAACCTCAAGCCTAATGAGTGGGTAAAATCTAGAGAGAGAGAGAGAGATTACCACTAGAGCATTGATATTAATTTATTTTTGTAGAGTGACACCCTTCGCAAATTCCAAATTCAATTCGGACAGTGAGAGTAGTAACTCATCAATGTTGGTAGATTGAACACAAGATGCCTTCAATTTCTTTGTTGGAGTAAGTAGTTCTTCCCCATCACAAGTATCTCTAGGTCTCTTCATGCCTAGCCCCAATTTCAATTCCTTTTGTTGAAGGAAATTGCTATATTCTGAGGCATATATTGGGTGGACTCTCCCTTCTTTAATCAAGCAATTACCAAACTCGAACTTAAATGAAAGATATCTCACAGGCCTAACTCTTTTTCTTCTAACTTGATCTAATATGAATTCACAAAAGAGGGGATCATACCATTGGAAGACATTATCTGAATTCAATTCTGTCATCGAATAATGCCATCCTCTTGGGCCTTCAAAATAAACCTCAGTATCAGACATGCAGCAGCACAGACAGCTTGAGTGACTTCGATCCTTTTCTTTTGAGGAGAACTGAGGAATAACAAAACAAAAAATGAAACCCATCAAGTCATCAAAATATCGAAGGTGAAAAGAAACTGAGTGAGTATCAGTGGTTTTGCCTAGAAACCCCGCCGGAGTATTTGGCATTTCAGGGGAAGAAACATATACACTTTCAAAATTGCCGTATACTCGCTTCAATGAGAAACTAGCATATTCCATAATTCCACAAAGTGAATGCTCATCGTTATCACGACCACTTTTCTTTTGACTACCCAAATCCAACCCGAATTCCATTTGTTGAAGGAAGTTGTGATATTCTGAAGCATATATGGGGCAAACCCCACATGCTTCTATCAGATCATGTTTGGTTGTACAGTAGTTCTCATCATAAGAGACAACAGAAAACTCAAATGAAAGCTTCGAGTTACCTTTAATGCCTTGATCCTCTCTTTCCATAAGTTCCCTTAAAATGCATACAGAGTAGAGTGGATCATACCATAGAAAAACATGATGCGAATTTAAGTCTGTTATCGGCATATCGTCACCCTTGCCTCTGACTTCTTCACCGTCTTCAAAGTATATTTGGCATTTCAGGTAACTCTGACAATTTGGCTTTGACGTGAACTGAGGAAGAACAGAGCAGAAAACAAAGCCCAACAAGCTGTTCACAGATGAAGAGAGTTCAATGGTTATGAAACTTGAAGCCTTAGTTGTCTGGTTATATCTAACCCACTCTGGAATTTTTCTCCCTGGGTAACAAAAAGCACCAGTTCGATTGAGATACGCCGCTCGCTTCAACGATAAATAAGCATAGTCTTCCATGCTGGAAAGTGAATGCTCCAACTTCAAGCAGTTTTCAAGAAAGAGGGACTCCAATAGATATTTCCGTTGCGGCCTAGAAGTTGTTAAAGGGAACGCAACCTCCAACGATAAGCAATTAGTGGCCTTCACGTATCTAGTGAATGGTGGAAGTTCTGGTAGACATCGAAGCCTCTTGCAATTGGTCAAGTAAATGTAGTCTAGCTTCAGGAGATGCTTGATGCTGGAAGGCAAGTACTCGACATTGCTTCGTACTAATCCCAGTAAATATAACGATGATAAGGAGCTCATGTTGTCAGGAAGCTCATGCAAGTTACTACATCCTTCCAAATAAAGGTCTACGAAAGAGCGCAAGGCATCAAATAACTGGAGCAGGTTTGACTTACCAATCACTGGTCCACAATCAAGAAGAGTGAGCTCCTTAAGAGATCTCAAATAACATAGCTGCTCAATTGAAAAGTTCGTCAGATTTGAGACATTAAGGCGAAGCTTTCTAAGTTTCATAAGATACCCAATTGAGGGATAGGGTGTTAAAGCCATCATTCCTTCTTCTGGTGACACAGAATATTCCATCTGAGAAGTGAGAGTTATTGTCCTTAACGATGGGCAGTTGGCGGCATCTAATTCTTCGATGGATGGTGGAAGCTCTGGTAGAGATTGTAGTCTGTCACAATTCTTCAAAGAAAGAACTTTTAGCCCTGAGAGATGCTTGATATTGTTAGGAAGTTCAATTAAGTTCCGACACCCATCCAAATGTAGTTTTTGTAAAAGCCGCAAGGCATCAAACAGAATATGCAGCTTCAGTTTGTCAATTACTTGCTCACAATTAGAAAGCCGTAGCTCCTGCAGAGATCTTAAACAGCATAACTCATTTATTGGAAGGCTCTTCAGTCTTGAACCATTAACACTGAACTGTTTAAGCTTACTGAGATGCCCAATTGATGAGTCCAACATCTCAATGCGAGTGGTTTCTAGTTCTAAACTTGCGATTTCTCCTGATGACAATGAAAATTCTCTCAAACTAAAGCACCAATTGAGATAAATCTCTTTGAGAGACTTTAGAGGATTCTCACCACGAAGTTTCTTCAGTTTAACGCATTTATCGAGATTCAAAGTAACAAGTCTTTGTAACGATAAGATCGATGGGTGAACATGACACAAACTTTCGCATGATTCAAGATCCACCGATTCAAGATTCTGTGCCTTCGAAAAATCAGGTAGCTCTATCAATTGTTTGCATCCCGCAAGGTTTATTCTCCTCAAGGTCACAAAATCCTGTCACAATTAAAACGGAAAACATTACATGAGAAAGAAAACCACAAATCTTTGACTAAAATCTTAACATACATTCTCTTATTTTTATACCTGCACTCCATCCCAAAGTTTTTTGACTTGGCTGTTTCGCATGCAAAGTTCAACAAGTTTCTCTGGGCAAAATGACGATGGTAGAGACTCCAAAGGATAACCATCCCATTGGAGGTACCTTAATTGCTCAGATAATTCAAGGCCAGAAGACAGATCCACCTTACAAGATCTCCTATCCTCGGGTGAATAGAATTTTAGAAATCTCAGATTAGACATCTTTTTGAAGGTATCAATGCTCAAGTGTAAATGTCTAATTTTGGACAGATCTAATACCATGCCTTCAATTGCATCAGTTCCCTGAAAATTGTAATATAAAGTAGAAGTAAATTGAATAAATAAATAAATATATATATAGATTAATGTAACAATCAATTGCATTAACGTGACAATCATATGATTCAACTTGTGATACGTGATGATTAAAAACTTAATGATTCTTACTGTATTATTTCTCAGCACATGATGAACTTCTTCTGGATCACGTAATCTACTTCGTCTTCCAGGTTCTTTAATACATTGTTGACGAACAATTTCATAGCCCATTTCTTTCATTAAGTCATGCATGTGGACCTCACTACCATCAATAATAGTTATAAGAGTTCTATCTACAAGGGTTTCTAACCCAATTCTCGCATGGAAACCAAAGCTTTCTAATAGTGTTATCACATATTCTTTCCCTTCACCATTCAAGAAAAATGCAATGTCTAGAAACATTTCCTTCTCTTCAAAATTTAATCCCTCAAAGCTCAGTTTCAGAACTTGTAGAATGTCTTCATTGGGACTCTTCTTTAGTTTTGACAATGCACTATCCCATTCCTTGGGAGTTTTTGAACGAAGAAATGAACCCAATACTACCAAAACTAACGGAATGCCTTTTGCGTACTGAACAGCCTTTTGTGAAAGGGATTCATATCCAATTTTTGGATTGTGCGAGTGGAAGGCTTTGAGGTTGAAGAGCTCAACAGACTTGTGAGCGCTCAAAGGCCGGGCCTCATGTATTGCGTTAACTCCTGCAATTACAAGCAATTGCTTACGCCTTGTTGTGATGATGACTTTACTGCCTGGTCCCAAGTATTCACAATATGGAGCTAAATACTCTAACTGCTTCCAACTAGTAACATCGTCAAGCACTATGAAGACTTTTTTACAACTTAGTCTTCTCATAACAGAGGCGTTACTTGCAATATTAGGTGGCCTATGAGGGAAACTTTCTTCCTTTAGTAGCTCAGACAGAAGGTTGTTGCGTACGTATGTCAATCCTTGCTTTTCTACCTCTTCTCTTACATTTTCCAAAAAGCAAGAACTCTCAAATTTGAAGGAGAGTTTGGTAAATAAAGCCTTAGCCATGGTGGTCTTGCCTATACCACCCATACCCCAAAGTCCAATTATTGGGACTTCTTCCAGTAACCTTTCAATCTCGTTACAATTTTCATCAATTCCAACAAGACCCATCAATGAACTTGGATAACTGAGGTTAATCTTTTGCTGAACGTGGTTGACAATGTTTTGAATGAGTTCTGATTCGTCCCTAAAATATGAAAAAAGATAAACAAGACAAACAAGAAAGTTATTTTTTAAGGTAAAAGAGAAGCTGCATCAAGAAAACAACAGATTAAACATGTCTAATGATAATACCCTCTCCCTTTCAAGGAAAGCCATACAAAATTTAGGTGGCTAATAGAGTGATTGCAATCATCAGAAGCGATATGAGCTTTTGTCTGGCAAGTAAGTAGGCACATTCATTAACTTCTCCGATAAAAGAAAGCATTATTGTAAGAGGGGAAAAAAAGAGACAGAAAAAGATATTGATAAAAATAAATGGACTATCAATTAAAGAGGGCCAAAAAAAATTCAATGATATCGTTATTTTTGTTGTCTTCACTAACAATTGATTTGAAATAGGTAGCACAATTTAAAACTTAAACACATTTCAACGAAATTTTTCCAGAGTCACTCCCAATGAAAGAAGAGAAAATATGAGTATCGTGTAATGGCCTCAACATTTTTTTGTCGGAAAATGCGACTCACGAAGCTGTCAATTGTTGGTATTTCTTAGAAGTAAATGGTCATCAAAATTATTGACATGGTATAAATATTTTATTTGTCAAGATCTAAATATTTAAGATATGAAATCATGGACAAAGAAAATTTAAATTCTGGCGAGCGAGAAAAGAAAAAAGGATAGAAGTATAACACTATAGTTAATTGATTGCTAACCAAGCACAAATTGATTAAAGATTTTAGAGCGTGAGGAGACCATACTGACCTACAGGTTCGAGAGTCCCAGCCAGCCAAATTTGCAGTTATAAAGAGAGCTTGTCTCCACTTGTTCACCCTCTCTTGATTAAGCCTGAAGTCTCTTTCATGTTTTGCGAATGCCTCCATATAAGTTCGCCTCTGATTGCGCACATCAGATGGGTCGATTTGATAGAAGACAGGAATAACAAGCTGTCCTTGGACCTCTTTACACCAAAGGATCTGGATAAGTTCATTCAAACACCATTTTGAGGAGGCATAGTTCTCAGAGAAGATCACCACAGCTATACTTGAATCTTTAATTGCCTGGATGAGTGAGTCTGAGATGTCATCCCCTTTTCTGAGCTCATTATCTATGTAGGTTCGAATTCCCCTTTTGCACAAAGCAGTGAAGAGATGGCTGGTGAACGTTCTGCGAGTGTCCTCGCCTCTGAAACTAAGAAACACATCATGTTTCTTGGGAGGAAGTGAAGAGGAAGAGGAGGAAGATGACGAAGCAGCAGTAGCAGCCATGATATTGTAATGGTGATGAAGGTGTGAGGCAGTGATCAGAGTTGACTGACTTTTAACTCTTCAGAGCCAAATGAACATATACTGAAGATATGAAACTTTCAGGAATGGAGGATTTTACACCTAAACCAATAACCGTGTAATATGTATCTTTGACTAAAGCTCACCAAGTTAAGGTCATTAAAAAAGACAAAAGAAAAAGAAAAAGCCATCAATTACGGTTTTTTTAATCTGGTTAAATGCATAATTGTTTAGATGAAGTGGAATTTAACGAATGGCGATGATAATCATTATTTAAAGATTAACGTGTTTTGTAGGTCAAATAAATCCAGACGTCTTTCCCGGGGGGGGGGGGGAATACAGTCATCAACACAGAGCAAAAGAGACTCTTGAACAGAATAAAAGAGTATCCGCACCACCTCACTGCTGCTAATAACTATCACGTGAATAATTCCATCTTCTATCATCATTTATATAAATAGAAGAATTGAAGACTTTATCAATCATAGAGTAAATAAGATATTCACTGAGTATCTTGGAATTAGACTTTTAAGGCAATGCTACTTCAGAGATTCGGCAAGGAATTCCAAATTCTAAAACTTTGTCAATAATGTAGACGATTAACTGTTAACTGACCGTTTGGTTCAACTGTTGATAAGCTAAAGAATGGGAATGGTCTTTCCATTCCAACGGTAAGCCCGTTTGGTTAGTCCTTTCAGGTCGGGATGTGGATTTTAGAATAGATGAAGATTACATGTTCTATGGGAATGATCATACCGTTCAAAAAATGAGTAGCACCACGCTCACAGCCAGAAAACATCACATTTCCAAAAATATCCTCACCCCAGGCGTTCATTGTCTTTTCGGTCCCGACGCGTCATCCCCACCCCCGTCTCCCTCCTTAGCTTCATCGCGCCCAACATTCCTCGCATCCGATCAGATCTAGGTTCATCGCCGGACGTCCAGATTCTCCTCGCCAACCTTCCTCACAACTACAGCTAATGCTCTGCGGTGCCGTCGCCTTCCGTTCCAACCCCACCTCCATCCCTCTCTTCAACTTCCGCCGTCTCCCGAGATTCTTGGGCCTCAACAATTTCCTCCTCCGCCTCATTTTCGTCATCTCTGGTGGTGATTCCAGCTGCATGAGCAATCTCCATTGCCTCTGTTTTCAGAGATTATTATTTTCACTTTTGCTAGCACTGGTACATTTTCGTTTTCATCTCCATTATTTTCATATTTGTTTCAACAGTTGTGTATTTCGATTTTCATTTTTCTTGCTGGATTTGTGTTTTGGCAAACCACGGCATGAACGGTATGGAGAAGAACTTTTGGCGCGCTTCTACGAGCGGCAAGGCAGAGGAAGAAGGAGCGAAGGGGGGAAGGGAAAATTCACTCTGGAGGCAAATTTCTAAAATTATTAAATTACCGTTAAATTTGTTGTTGAAACTGTAAATTTGTACTCTCTTATTTTTAATATAAAACCTAACTATTACATGAATTTTAATTATAAATATAAGATTTGTTTTTCATATTTATCAATTTTTTTTAAATTACCCTTATGATAGTATGATAGTCTCTCAATCATAATCAAATAGAAGAGAGATATGATATTAAGAAAGATGATTATAGTGTCTTAAGAAAAACATGTCACATTTTTTATACTTAACTAACTTACCTAACTTTCTAAATCTAATCAAATTAATGAAATAGATCTTATATTAAATATCAGAGGAGTATTATTTTTTAATGATAGATGTGAACACAAATTTATCATTTTTTAATATAGTTTGGTATTTATATTATGTGAAATTACTCTCTGAAAAAAAAGAAGTAAACTTCACCATTAATATTGAAAATATATTACAAACACAAGTTAAAATCCATGCAACAAACATGGTGACGAAGAAAAACTTGAAACATTATACTCAATAAGAAAAGTGAAAAAGACATAATACACCTTAAGTAATTTTTGGGATTAAATAATATGAATTAAAAAAACATGTCAAAAGAATTATTAATATTTTTATCAATAATTTGTTTTGCTATGAATATTTATATCTAATAATGCATGAATTCAATTCACTACATCAATTATTCAATCATCAACCCTAAAATAGGTAATTTTTCTTTTTTAGCAAACTCAAAGCCAACAATACAAATTTTTATCATTGACGTTTTTTTTCCAAACCACCTTTAGCCCAGCAAATGCGATTTAATTATTTATATCCAACAATAATGTAAACTTTTTATTTGTTGATAGCACTAAATATTACTCATATAATTTAAAAAAATACATAAAAAATGACTTTACCCTCTATCAGTTGAACAAAATTTTAGTTGAAAAAATTTGTCTTAAAACCATGTGGCCAAACACACGTTGCAAAAAATAACTTAAAAACTCTGTAAGAAAAATTGCTTATTTCGCAACATTTCTTTTTTAAATGAGAAAATGGTGAAAAAGGACCGTCTAAATAAAAAAAAATTACACACAAAGACTGATTTGTAAAAATTGCTATAAAAACTCATATTATTATTATTAAAACCTATACTAATATTGTCATAAGTCTTTATTTGTAATTTTTTTATTTTAGTGGTTTTTTTTTGCCTTTTTTTTTTTAAATCTTGCAAATAATGCAATATTTTTTGAAACAAATTTTCTGAGAAAATACATGTAGCGGGAAAGGAGGGACCGAAAATTCCTGACACTGTTTCCGACTTCTGAGGAGGCCGGAGGGAAGGGGGAGAGAGATAGAGGCCACTGTCCTCTGTCTCTCTCCCCCTTTCTTCGATTGGTGTTCCTTTAGTGACTCTCTCTCTGGACTTTGTCTCCTTCCATTTGCAACTCGAATTTCCTTTGATGTTTCATGTCTCCGTCCTATGTCCCACGTTGCTGCATTTCGAAGATGAACCACTCACTGGCGTTCGGTACATTTTCTTTTTCATATTTTCACATTCATGACCTGGATCTTGAAGCTTTGTTGATTGTTTCCATAAAAGGAATTTTCTTTTTCAATATGGAGCTTTTGGTTACGAGTGTATTAATAATTGTTTTTCTGCCTAAGCTGGATTCGTTTTGCTTCTGCTACATTTTTTTTGAAAAAGCCAAGAACCATGAATGCATTAGTTAGTCGGGAAGAGACAATAGCTGGCCAATTTTTTATTTAGTTTTATTTTTAATATTTGGAGGGCATGGTTGTTAACTGACTTATGATTGCGAATTTGAATAGTTGATTTTACCTCGGATTTCATTTCTCTTTCTCTGTTTTTCACTCGTGAATTTATAATTTGATTTCAAGTTATTCAACTTTACATATTATACAGACATTTTATGCATCAAACGATCATGCTTATGTGCTGCGGTTAATAATTTTCGTATGCCTATCTTATTAGGCTTTAGAAGAAGAAACTGGGGATAATTCGTTCCTAAAGGCTACACTTGGTTGTTCTTAGTTGGCATGTGTAAACGATTACCGCATTGAGCTGAAATCTGGCTAAATGGGACTACGTAAATTAAGAGCAAAGATTAAAAGGAGCCATCTTTACACATTTGCTTGTCTAAGACGAACTCACACTGCACATGAGAATGCTCAAAACCTTCAAGGTCCTGGTTTTTCAAGAGTTGTACATTGCAACCACCCTCATCTCTCTGAGAAGAAGCCTCAGATTTACTGCCGGAATGATATATCAACTACAAAATACAATGTTGTAACATTTTTACCTAAAGCACTCTATGAGCAATTTCGACGGGTTGCTAATATATACTTCCTTGTGGCCGCATGCCTCTCAGCCTCTCCAATCTCACCATTTTCTCCAGTCAGCATGATTGCTCCTCTAGCATTTGTTGTTGGCCTTAGCATGGCAAAAGAAGCATTGGAAGATTGGCGCAGGTTTCGTCAGGATGTTAAAGTTAATCACCGGAATGCTAGTGTCCACAAGGGCAATGGTGTTTTCACTCTCAAACAATGGCAGGACATTGTGGTTGGGGATGTAGTAAAAGTAGACAAGGACCAATTTTTTCCTGCTGATTTGCTTTTCTTGTCATCCAGTTATGAGGATGGGATATGCTATGTGGAAACTATGAATTTGGATGGTGAGACAAACCTAAAGGTGAAAAGATCTTTGGAGGTTACCATGCTTCTATATAATGATGAATCTTTTAAAGATTTCACGGGAATAATTCGTTGTGAAGACCCAAATCCTAGTCTCTACACATTTGTAGGAAATTTTGAGTATGAACGTGAGGTTCATCCGATTGAGCCCAGTCAAATTCTCCTCCGAGATTCAAAGCTCAGGAACACTGATTTTATATATGGCGTGGTCATTTTCACTGGTCATGAAAGCAAAGTGATGCAGAATTCTACAAAATCTCCTTCAAAAAGGAGTAGAATAGAGAGAAAGATGGATTACATCATATACCTCCTATTCACTGTTCTTATTTTGATATCCTTGGTTAGTTCAGTAATATTCGCTGTAATCACTAGATTCCAAACAATAAATTGGTGGTATTTAATGCCCATGCAGTCAGAAGTCCTGTATGATCCCAATAATGCTCTATTGGCTGGGTTGAGTCATCTGGTTACTGCACTCATTCTTTATGGATATTTGATACCCATATCACTTTATGTTTCAATTGAGGTTGTGAAAGTTTTACAAGCAAACTTGGTTGAACAAGACTTGCATATGTATCACGAAGAAACTGGGACTCCTGCTTGTGCCCGAACATCAAATTTGAATGAAGAATTGGGTCAAGTGGACACTATTCTTTCTGATAAGACTGGAACTTTAACTTGCAATCAGATGGATTTTTTAAAGTGCTCCATTGCTGGTGCTGCATATGGTGTGAGTTCTAGTGAAGTTGAACTTGCTACAGCACAGCAGATGGCTCTTGAACTTGAGGAGGACCAGCAGGAGGAAAGTCTATCCAATACACCCACACATGAGGGTAAAGCATCTGTTTCGTGGGAAAATGTTGACCTGGAGACTGTTGTTACATCCAAGGGCGATGAGGCTCAGAAGGCTACTATAAAGGGTTTCAGATTTGAGGACGGTCGCCTCATGAACTGCAGCTGGTTGAAAGAGCCCAATCCTGATGTCCTTTTATTGTTTTTTCGGATATTAGCTGTGTGCCATACTGCCATTCCTGAGCTGAATGAGGAAACAGGAGCTTTAACTTACGAGGCTGAATCCCCTGATGAAGGGGCTTTCTTAGCAGCCGCAAGAGAATTTGGTTTTGATTTTTGTAAAAGAACTCAAGCAAGTGTTTTCATCCATGAAAAGCTTTCACCTTCAGAACAAGCTGTTGAAAGGTAAACTTCGTTGGGCTTATATTTTTTTGTCTTTTATTGTTCATTGAGGAATGTTTACAATTCTTGCAATTATTTATATCAAAATATTTTTCTGTCTTTGATTTTACATTTATTCTTCTTTTGGCTGAATGATACAGGGAGTACAAAATCCTGAATCTATTGGACTTTACTAGCAAAAGAAAGCGAATGACAGTGATTGTGCGTGATGAGGAAGGAAGTTTACTTCTTATGTGCAAAGGGGCTGACAGGTTAGTTTATGTAATGTCAGGTTCCTGTTTCTAACTGCTTTCAACAGAATATATTGAGGCTAATGACCAAGAATGAGCTCCAATTGGATTTTCCATTAGAGTGAATTTTGAAAGAAATTTAAATTTCATTAAGTTTTGTAAAGTATACTTACCTCTAGTTTTCAATAAAATATGAAAATCAGTGCACCAACGAGATGTCCAAGGAAAGAAGCCTGCAAACATGTACACATGTGGACACAAATCAAGCTTTGACTTTCGTCATCTCACTCTACTTGGTTATGCAGTATCATATTTGATCGACTGGCGAAGAATGGAAAGACGTATTTAGAGGCCACAACCAAACATTTGAACGAATATGGAGAAAATGGTTTGAGAACATTGGCTCTAGCTTACAGAAAGCTTGATGAGGAAGAGTACAATGCTTGGAACTATGAGTTTCAAAAAGCCAAAACGACTGTTGGGCCTGACAGAGAGGCAGTGCTTGAGGAATTAGCTGAAAGAATGGAAAAAGAGCTCATTCTTGTTGGGGCTACTGCTGTGGAAGACAAACTGCAAAATGGGGTTGGCTTTATAATTCTTCATTGATCCATATCTACTGTTGTAGGTTTCTTCTTCCTCATTCATTTTTAACTTTTTTTCCTTTCTTATCAGGTCCCCCAATGTATTGATAAACTTGCACAAGCGGGTCTCAAGATCTGGGTTTTGACAGGGGATAAGATGGAAACTGCAATCAACATCGGGTCTGTCTACTAAAAATTATTTAGCACGCTATGTTATTCTATCTCGTCATAGTTAAGTTTGAGCTACCATGCATTTGTAACCAAGATATTCTTTTATTGTGTGGTGCAGTTTTTCTTGTAGTTTGCTTCGACAGGGCATGAAGCAGATCTGCATATCTATTCAAGAGGCAGACTCAAATTTTGACAAAGAGGTATTGTCTTATTGAGAGAGTTGAGAAATTTACTTTATGGACATAGGTTTCATCTGATTTTAGACGTACTCTTTGTACACCCTCAGGCCATAAAGGAGAGCATTTTGAATCAAATCATCAATGCCTCACAAATGATAAAGCTGGAGAAAGATCCACATGCTGCATTTGCATTAATTATTGATGGGAAGGCTCTTGCATATACTTTAGAAGATGACATGAAGCATCAATTTTTGGGATTGGCTGTTGATTGTGCCTCTGTCATCTGCTGTCGTGTGTCTCCCAAGCAAAAGGCACTGGTAGGACCTTTTTCCCATTTCTCATTTATACTTCTGTAGGTATCCTTTTAACATTTTGTACTCTACATATTCGTTGTTTATCACTTTCAGTACTGCTATTATGGGGAATTTTGGTTTATTTTGCACAATGATACACTTGGCTCCATTAAAGCTTGTCCTGAAATAGTTTAAGCGAGGCTAATTATAAAAAGCTCAAGTGGATCCACAAGTGCAATGGTTCACTGCTTCTAGAAAAATAGAATAATGTTGCCACTGGTTCTTTCTTATTAACTTGTGAATACATTGGTGGTTAGGTAACAAGGTTAGTTAAAGAAGGCACTGGGAAGACCACTTTAGGAATAGGTGATGGTGCAAATGACGTTGGCATGATTCAAGAAGCAGATATTGGTGTTGGTATTAGTGGGGTTGAAGGTATGCAGGTTAGTGATGTACATTCCAACACTTCATGGTTGTGCGACAAAAATATGGCCGCATTCCTAGCTGTTTTATTGCAACATTATATTCAAAGACGACTGAATTTTACTTGTGTAGCTTCCATTACTATGTTTTCAAAAGACAGGAAGTTTAGAAAGGGGGAGCCTGTTATGGATATTTACCTTCGTAGCTCCAATTCTCAAGATGCTGGGGAGCAAATGTTTTGCAACCTTGTCAAGTCATTTCGTTTCTGTTTGTGATATTTGATAAACAAACCAATGAAGAAGTGAGCTCTGCATTGTCATGTCATCTCCAGACCAATTTCTTAAATTATGAGAAAATGGAAGTGCCTTGTAGGGGGGAAAAATCAAGGTTTCCTTTATCAAGAAAAAGTTAGAAATTTCTTTCTTTTGGCTTGTAGATTGTTTTAAATATGACATGTTTAGGAAGTATCAACTTCTCAAAATGTAAATTCTGTAATTTGTATACTATTCTTCAAACAAGATAACGTAAATACACTAACTTGGTTGGATTCATTCCCAAGCTCTTATCATTAACTTGTTGTAGAGTATTATAGGGATAATAAATGATCTCTAGCCACTACCAATCAATGGACTCTCTTTCAAATTTATTTTCATCGTTAGAAGTCAAGAAAGTGAACATTCAGGTTTTTCTGCTTCAGAAGCATGTCTAAAATCTAGGAGCTCAAACTTGCAAATTTTTCAGGCAGTGATGGCTAGTGACTTCGCTATTGCCCAATTTAGATTTTTGGAACGACTTTTGGTGATCCATGGACACTGGTGCTACAAGAGAATAGCTCAAATGGTGATTGCTGATGATGTTCATCTTGAATATTATTTTCGCATGTTGGATATGTCCTCAATGTCACTCTATTATAAATTGATATTGACGTTCTACGCATGCAGATATGCTATTTCTTCTACAAAAACATAGCTTTTGGGCTCACCATCTTTTATTTTGAGGCCATGACGAGCTTCTCCGGGCAATCAGTTTATGATGACTGGTACATGATATTGTTCAATGTTGTTCTTACATCATTACCTGTCATTTCACTTGGAGTTTTTGAACAAGATGTTCCATCAGAAGTTTGCTTACAGGTTTGTCCTTTTCATAGCGTTTCGTCCATGTGAAACAATTGAAGCAAACTTCCCAACCTATGTTTATAATGCCATATTTCTCCTTGCAGTTTCCTGCACTATATCAGCAGGGCCCGAGAAATTTGTTCTTTGACTGGTATAGAATATCGGGATGGATGCTCAATGGTCTTTTTTGCTCCCTCGTTGTCTTTTTATTCAACATCTGTATTTTTTATGACCAAGCCTTCCGAGGTGATGGCCGGACCTCTGACATGGCCGTTGTCGGTACCACGATGTTCACTTGCGTCATTTGGGCTGTCAACTGCCAGATTGCTTTCATCATTTGCCATGTAACATGGATGCAATACATATTTATCATAGGTAGTATAGCCTTTTGGTACATATTCCTGGTGCTATATGGCATGCTTTCGCCAACTTACTCAAAAACCGCCTACCAAATCCTGCTTGAAGTTCTCTCTCCTGCACCAGTGTATTGGTTGGTGACTTGTCTAGTAACAGTTACTTGTAATTTCCCTTATTACGCCCACATATGCTTCCAAAGATGGAAAAATCCCCTGGATCATCATATCATCAGAGAGATCAAGCACTACAAGAAGGACGTAGAGGACCAACGCATGTGGAAGAGGGAAAGGTCTAAAGCAAGACAGAAAACCAATATCGGATTCAGTGCAAGAGTTGAAGCTAAGATGAGAAACTTGAAGCAGAAGTTGCAGAAGAAGCAATCAACCTTGCCTTTCATGTCTTCTCCTTCTCCAGAAAGAAAATACAGATAATTTAACAATTTTGGTTTGATTTCTTTTTCTTCTTTCTTTTTGAGTACAGATGCATATGATTCTTTGATCAAATGGTGGGTTATGATGCTAGGGATTTGACTTAGAAAAGCGTTCTGTTATGCGTCATACAGATAAAGGAACAAGTGTGATTATTTTGTTTAGGATTATAGACGTGAGAAATTACATCCCCCTTGTAAATTTTGAACTATATCAACTACAAGAGTTGCATCAATATTTAATACTATTTGTAAGTTGTCTTAAATTTTTGTAGCAAATTTTCTATCTTACCCCAATTAATTACTTATTTTAATATTTAATATATTTGTTATGTCATTTCCCAAACTATCATCTCTTTTCATCACATATTCTCTTGTTTCATAATTTTTCTTATTATAATAATTTTCTTATACTCTCTCTCTCATAAATAAGGATATTTTAGATAAAGAACTTCTAGCTTTTACCTATTTATTATCTTTAACTAACTTTTGATCTACATAATGGAGTTTAATGTTGCTTATAATAAGAAACAAAGGAGTGCTATTTAAAATTGCATTCTCACATTTCAAATTAGATCATCTTAAATGATTTAATTTTGTAATTGAGAAACTGGTGGTTCACAACCACAAACTACTCCTATGGTCCTATTTATAGGATAGAAAGAGAATGTATTTTTTATTCTATTTATAAGGTAATGAGAGAAATTTTATGTATTGATGTATAATTTTACTCCTTATTTATTATTGTGTTAACTTTGTTTATATGAAGTATAATGTATATTAAATAGGGATAAAAGTTTGAAAGTCATTAAATTTTAAATGAGAGTTAATGAAATTTAAGGCTTTCCTTGATTTGTGTGAAACATGCTGGAAGTGCCTTATAAATAGGATCAAAGAAGTAAATAATGATATCTATCAACAAATGTCTATCCTTAAGCGTATATTGTTCACAACGCCAACTAACTTTCTAACAATGACATCTATGTACAAACGTCTGTCCCTCCCAACCAAATGAAAATTGACCCACAGGATCAGCACCCGAATTTCATCCCAAGTACCTTGGCGCTACATGGTTATGCTGCTGCCTGCCCCGACAACTTATGAAGAAAGCTTTTGGGTTTTAGTCAGAAAAAGGGTTAGACGAAGGTAAGAACTTGGTTGGTACCTTTGTCCATAGACGTTCGTGCCAAGCCTCTGTTTCCGACTTATTCAATCCAGCTCTGCAGTCTCTTCCAAATTTTTAGTAATCATATTCATTGGTGCTACTTCATCAATTCCTTTAAAGTAGTTGGTAAGTTTAACTCAGACGATACAATGTGGTTGATCCTTTTGCCTACATTCACGATCAAAGACAGGAGGTGAACAGAAGGTTTCCAATAAAATAACAAAAGAACCCTATTTTGAAAGACTCAAGGAAGCCAATCAACCAGCAACATTAAAGGGAGATATGGTTAAATGATAGACAAAAACTGATTCAAATCCATATTACTTAAAAGAGAGAAAAATTTACTGTTAAGGTCTTCAAAATGGTCTTTTCTTGTAGGGTCAAAAAGCTATCTGCAGCTTTTTGCTCTCCACAAATAAGTATCTAAACTGAAACTCGTACCAACTATATGAACTCGATAACTTCAGTTTTAAGATCGATTTAATTTAATATATTATTTGCTCAAAAAAATATTATAAACATTTTCTTCTGTCCTTGTTATTATGTATTACCTCCGATCCTAATTATAAGAGCTAGTTGACTAATTTGAAGAAATTAAAGAAATAAGTTAAGTTAGTTATTTGTAATAGATAGATATTATTTTTCCTAAAATATCCTTGCTAATTAAGTGTATTAGTTAGAATTATCATTGTTAGAAAGATTACCTTAGAAAAAAATGTATAAATATGAGAGACAAAGTGGATTGGGGTCTTATATTTAATATTAAAATAAAAGTCAAATAAGGCCTTATATTAAGGACTAGAGGAAGTATATTGCTTTTAATTAAGATTTTCCTTTTTTATGGTTTCATTTTTTTTCATAAAAATATTTTTATACAATTTCTGATAGGTTCTGGTTTCTGCCCCCTTACTTTATGACCTGCTGTTGAGCAGCTTCAGGGGGTGGGACTCGAATGGTGTGTGGTATGGGATGCAGCTAAAAAGAACATAAATATACACTCCATTGCATCTTTATCAGTTATCAAAAACATTCTTATTATAATTTTTTTTTTGCCTTTACTTCAAAAAAAATGGTTCCATGTGGCTGGAAAAAATTAGTGTTTGCAACCGTGAATGTACCTTAGCTCTTTAAAATATTATGAAAACATGTTTTGGACAAAAAATTAAAGTAGTTTACTGGCTCAGGATAATATTGTGAGGAAGATGCTCATGAACAATTGTTCCGTAAACAGCAGCAGCACCAACCAAAAAAGGAGAATTAATTTTGTACTTCCTATAATTTTGATTTGATTTAATTATAACTTAGCCTTTAATTTTGACTAAATTATATCTTAATTCTTACATGTTGACTCCACAATCTAATTCCTATAATTTTGACTCAGTTGTATAGCAGCACCTAAATTTTAACTTATTACAACATATTTTCAACAGTTATAACCATTTAAAATTTTAATCCATGAATTTCATAAAATATATAATTTTATTTTTTTAAAATGTAGTAAGTAAATTTTTAGATAGTTAAACAATAGAGGATGAATTGCATCAAATCAAAGTTAAAAGAATTTAAAATTATAACACCTAAGTTAAATTTAGATATTAAATTACAAGTGAGAAGAAAAGATTAACTTTGAAAAATTCACATTAGGTCTCATCCAAGAAAATAGATACAAAAATCCATTGAAATTATTAAATTAATCTGAAGTTCTAAAGGATCTCATTATTATTGTAAGATATTACACTTGTTTAATTACTAAATTAGCATCATCTTTTTTGTTTCAACTATGCATTGATAACTGAAATGGCTATTATTAATAACTTAAAGTATAACAATCAACAACAGATTTTCTCAGTATATCACATTAGCATATTTAATTTGAAATTCTTTTGATGCTCTAAGAAAATCTATTATTAATGGCTACCATAATAATTATTAATTATTGTACTTTAAGTTGTTAATATTACCTTTTGAAATATCAATATATATGGCTAAGTAAATGATTGTCTTTTCAATTGCTAACGCATGCTACTAAAAAAAATTGATAATTTAAAAAAAAGAAGGACAATTTAATAATTGAATAAATAAAATCTCTTACAATGATGTTGAAACTTTAAATCAATTTGATAATTTCAAGTAATTTTTTTTATTTATTTCTCTCACGTCAAACATTAATGCAATTTTCTCGTTAATTTTCCCCAACCATAATAATCAGCACTTAGCACCCAGACTCATGAAAACAACGTCGTCGTTTTAGACGCTAGGAGTCTCTGATGGAAAAGTGGGAAGGCATGGCGAAGAAAATGAAAAATACAGCCTCAGCCGGCTGCGAGAAAATCCGCGTCCATTGGATCAAAGCGCCATGACGCTCTCTGGGGCTTTCTTCTCCCGCTCTTCATCTTCCGCCCTGCGAACTTCTATGAGCTCAATTGCTTTTGGTCTCTTTTAATCCTCTGTTCCACCGTTTCTCCCCTTTCCTCTTTCTTCATCAGCCTTCGATTTTCCTGCTGCAATGCCTACTTGAAGTGGTTGGTGTTTCGTTTCCAATTTTCATTTCTGAAGAAAATTCCTTTTCTAGGGGTTATGAAGTCCAACCACTTTTTGCTTATTTAATTCTAGGTTTTAGGTCTGATCGTTGATCAAATTTTGCTGGATGGAACCTCGAGTTGGAAACAAGTTCCGTCTCGGCCGGAAGATTGGCAGCGGATCGTTTGGAGAGATCTACCTCGGTAAGTTCTGAATCCATTCGCTTTTAATTTGTTCCTTTTTGTGCTGAGGAATTCTGAATTTTTGTTGATTTCCATTTTCTCGGGTTGTCAGGTACTAATATTCAGACAAATGAAGACGTTGCAATTAAGCTTGTGAGTACTCTGATTTGATTTTTTTTCTTTTGGAAAAAAAATTCTCTGTCATGGGCGAGTTCGGGATAGTAGTTTATAAATCACTGCCAATGCGTAAAACATGTTGCAGATTTGTTTCAACTCAGTACTGATATATTAATCTAGTTTTTTAGTTTAAAATCTCGAATATGCTGCTGGGAAATGTAGATCATCGTAGTGTCACATTGTAGGATTAGATGCGTGCTTAAAATTCAAGTGACAAGTTTGATTTTTTTTAATGCATTATGAATGCCCCGACTAATTTGCTTAACTTCTGGAGAACTTGATGAAGAATGAGTACAGGAAAAAAAGAGATTATTGTACTATCCTGATAATTTTTTGTTTCCCCCCTTAAGAATCTGTTAGGGGTTGTCTCATCGTAGTTTCCTCAATCAGTTCTGGTAGAAAGGAGTTCGCTGATAGGTTTAAAATTTTTATGCTTTAGTGCTGCGGTTGCACAAGGCGGACGATTGTCTTCAGATGTCTCCTTCATATCTTATGTATATCTTATTGTTCTAGATTCTGGGGGATCGATATGAATTTTAAGGTTATAATTATCTGAATATTTTGTTGATATTTATTTGTTTGGCCTGGATACTGTTATATGGTGATTGGAGCATTGGTTACTACCTGATAGACATTGCCTAAGGCCTGAACTCAATTTCTTGGATCCTTTTCTTCATGCTATGCTTTGTTTTATTATCAGTTTTAACCCTCATGCAACTTTTAGGGTTTCATTAAGTTTGTCATGAAGGTCACTGATGGTGGTTGACATCTTGGCGAACTATGTTAGGGATAAGGGTTGTGTTTAATGAAATGTTTTCCTCCCCTTTGTCTTTTGACTCAGGAAAATGTCAAGACCAAGCACCCCCAACTGTTGTATGAATCGAAGTTGTATAAAATACTACAGGGAGGAAGTAATGACTCTTGCCAAAATATTTCTGCGTACTGGATTTTTTTTTTTTTTTCACAGGCTCCATATTATTCTCGTAGGTTAAACAGTTTCTATGACTACCTGTTTTTGACAGCTGGAATCCCAAACTTAAAATGGTTTGGAGTTGAAGGAGACTACAATGTGCTTGTAATGGATTTACTGGGGCCTAGTCTTGAAGATTTATTCAACTTTTGCAGTAGGAAGTTGTCCCTCAAAACTGTTCTGATGCTTGCTGATCAGATGGTAGGGTTCCTGCACTATTGAACATTTTTTTCTTTTGTTTCGCATTCTCAGTTTTTATTGTTACTAAATGTGCTACCTTGGACTATTTTCAGATAAATCGAGTTGAATTTGTCCATTCTAAATCATTTTTACATCGTGACATCAAGCCAGACAACTTCCTCATGGGTTTAGGGAGGCGTGCTAATCAAGTATTACTTTAGTGCTAGCTTATTTATAATTCTTTACAACAATGTATCATCTGTCATGCTTTATATGGATGTATAATTTTCTAAGTTACCCCTCTTGTAGGTGTACGTCATTGACTTTGGCCTTGCTAAGAAATATAGAGACACTTCGACTCATCAGCATATCCCTTACAGGTAATTATTCTTTAAACAAATTAGATATACTGGATCTGCTATTTTATGAAACTATGTTTAGGTAATTTACCCTCTGAGATGTGCACATGTGTATGTATATAATGTATGTTTTTATATATATTTTTACTTTGAATATCATGAAGTCAGTTTTTTGAACTATTCATATTGATATGACATTTTTTTTTTGGTGGCTTTAACTATTAATGTACTTTTCTTCTGTGTATGATAATTTAACATACTGCTAATTTTTGCAGAGAGAATAAGAATTTAACAGGAACTGCAAGATATGCTAGCATGAATACTCATCTTGGAATTGGTATTTATCCTGAAAAATATTCCCTTTCTTTTGTATTCATTGGTGGTCAGCTGGTATTCTGATTTTGGATAATGTCCTTTTATTCTTTTATAGAGCAAAGCCGTAGAGACGACTTGGAGTCACTTGGATACGTTCTTACGTATTTTTTGAGAGGAAGGTAAACCTCTTGTGCCTTTGTTACCTCTTATACCTCTTCTTATTTCTAAGCATTAAATTTTGACATGGTATTTCTGTAGCCTTCCTTGGCAGGGACTGAAAGCTGGCACTAAGAAGCAGAAGTATGAAAAGATTAGTGAGAAGAAAGTTTCTACTTCTATTGAGGTAAAATTATGTGCTGAGACTGTGTCCGTGCATATCAGTTGTAATTTTGTAATCAATATCTATATCATAACTGAATACGGATTACATTTTCTGTAGGCTCTCTGCCGTGGTTATCCATCAGAATTTGCATCATACTTCCATTATTGCCGGTCACTTCGGTTTGATGATAAACCTGATTATGCTTATCTAAAGAGGCTCTTCCGTGACCTTTTTATTCGTGAAGGTTTGTGGATGCTAAGTTGTTTTTGGTGATCATATTTCATTTTAGATGGTTGTGTTAATTATTTCTTGCTGTCATGCTTGTTTTCTGGTTTCACCAGGATTTCAGTTTGATTATGTCTTCGACTGGACCATTTTGAAATATCAACAATCTCAAATTGCCACTCCTCCTGCCCGTGGTGTTGTAAGTGATATGTTCAATTTGGTTGTTCTCTTCACTTGTTGGCCTAGGTGATCTTAGTAGAAATGTTGTTTGCAGGGTCCTGGTGTTGGACCAAGCTCTGGCATGCCACCAATGGTTGCAAATGCTGATAGACATCTAGGTATGTAATTATATGTTTATATTGTCATTTATTTTCTTAATTCACTGATCTATAAGTATATTGATTGAGATGTCTTTGATCAAAATGCCTTGAAGAAAGTAAGGCCACCTTTTCTTTTACTTGTTTAACTTCTTCCATGTTGGTGAGTGTAAATAAAAAATTATAATATCTGCGAAATGGTTTTACAAGGTTATGTTAGTCTATGATTGGTGTCAAATATTTTCCTTTGTGATTGTGTGTTTTACAGAATATTGACTTGATTGTAGGTGGGGAAGATGGTAGGCACACTGGTTGGACTTCATCAGATCCTACTCGGAGGAGAAACTCTGGACCCATTGCAAATGATGGCATCTTACCGAGACAAAAGGCCCCAGTTGCAAATGACTTGGCTGGTTCTAAAGATGTTACGGTGTGTATGTTTTGACTACTGAGGATTTTCTTCCTTTGGGTGTATTTCTTGAACAAAGTTGATATATTAAGGTTAAGTTCTTTTCACTTTGGATAGAAAAAAGGACTTATTGAGAATCCTCTGAAGGAAAAAAATTGTGGACTCATTAGCTCAAAAGAGCTCTCCAATCCCTTGGCAAATCCAGAAGGGAAACCCTCCTGTAAATGAAAACCATTAGCTTTAACCCACGAATGCTTGGAAAAAAATCATTAGCTTTAACCTACAAAGGCTTGAAAAACTAAGCATCACGCACGCACGCACTTGGGTATTTTGAATGAGAAAATGAGATATCCCCAACAAGCTACCCTTCTGCATATTTTCTTCTGGTGACTCTACATTGGGTAGGAAGGGGAGTCAGCTCTAGTCCTATTGACTAGGGTGTCGGTGGCGGGAAGGAGATGCCAATTTGCATCTCTTTTTACATCGTAATATTCCTTATAAGTCCTTGAGTCCTTTCAAAAACATGCTAATGCATTTTAAATGATTATAAACTTGTTATTTTGGACTGCCAAAGGGCCAAGTGAAGTTGGATAGAGATTATTGGGACTTCAATTAAAATAAGAATGAAAGCAATTAACATAAAATAGAGCAATTAAAACATTTCCTAGACTTTTCCATTTTATTTTTAGCTTCCATTGATGGGATAATTCCCCATTCACAAATAATTAGGAATACCACCATTAACAACGGCACTCTGAATGTTCTTTTCTTATTCTTCATTACTAGGTAATCTCTTTTATTCTGTTGCCTTCTGGCTCCAGGGAAGTCTGAAAAACCTTCTTCATCCTATTGGCAATTCATCTTAAGTGAAAGATAATGAGGAGGAATACTGGAAAAAGAAGTTTGGAAAATAACATTTATTGGAATTTAGGAATAGAATATGCTTACCGTAGAAGAAACTTGTGATGCTAAGTGTTGGGTCTTTATCATTTTTCTGATGAGTTTGGGAAATGTTCTAGTGTGGTTATAGTTCATATTTCCTGTGAATGAAAACAACTTGAGCCTTTTTGTTTTGCTTGTGGCATTTAAGTAAGGAGATCTGATCTCGTTAGATGCTTTATGATCATGCTGTGATTTCCTGTCAGTTAATGTTGCACCTGTCCGCCTGTTAATAGTCTATTGCAGTTAGCATCCTGTCAAACTTTTGACTTCTTTTGTATTGATTATGCAGTTGTCAAGCTCCAATCTCTTCCGGTCAAGTGGATCACAAAGACGAGGTGCTGTTTCTGGCAGTCGTGATGCAATTGTTAGCAGTGAGACTGAACGCTCTCACCATCTTCCTGTGGATGCAAGTCCTGGAGCACTTCGCAAAGTCTCTGGCGCTCAAAGAGGTTCACCTATTTTATCATCAGAACAAAACAGAACTTCATCTGGAAGAAACGTGTCAAATGCAAAGAATTTTGAGTCAACACTCAGAGGCATCGAGGGCCTGCATTTTAATGATGATAGGGTGCAGTATTAGCAGTTGCCTCTCCTGGTACTTTGTAAATTCTGAAAAAGTTTCATACTCTTTCACATGCTTTACTCAAAGGAGTGTTATCTGTGCATTGTTGGGAGAAAGCTGCAACAAGTTGGGAAGTCACTTTAAGAAGTATACAGTAAAGACATGCTTAGGTGGATTCCTGACAATCTCTGGCCTGTTAACGAGGCTTTTGTTAATACTGTTAATGTACTGATATTGGCTTTGCGTCCTTTTTACTATAAATTTTCTTCACTTTTTAACCATGCTTTTTGATATCTGTGAAATATTTGAATTTAAACTATTATACTATGAGGACTTCTAAGTAGGGGAATGCGAGAGATTATGTGATCGCTGAGCAAGATGTGAACATGATTATGGGTTGAAGATGTCTTGTTTGTATAACAACTAAGTCGGAGCTTTTGATCTTCAAGTATATTTTGTCAAAATATTTGATCAACTTATGGCGTTATTTTTCCTGTTTAATGCTGATTGTCTCACACACTGCTATTTATTTGAACTCTACATTGATTAATCTTTTACAAGTTCACATTGATTTGGTGGGGCTTGACAACTACGACCTCCTTTGTTTGGTGTACCCTTGTCCCTATGTTATTCTGTTGAGGTCTTTGGTGGAGAGAATTGCTTTTTGTGCCTTTGGGTATTCTCTACTCTATCAGGGTCAGTTTCAAGTACCAGTGTCCGTCACTCTGTTGGTCATTTGGATTTTTCCCCTGAAAGAATAGCATGGGTTACTTACACCAAGAGGTTGGTTTGTTTGTTTGTTTTTGTAAATTATTTTTTATTTTTGCCAGATTCCAGGTTTGATTGGTGTTGCTTTTACAAAATGTTTCAAGAGTTGAGACCAGAAGCTCCTGAAAATGGGTAGGCTGTAGGCATTTAAACGTGAAGCTAGGGCTCCTAAGGCATATGATTTTGCTTTATTTTGAATTGTGTTGTCTACTTGAAATTTTGATTGAAGCAGTATTTCGTCTCTTCATAGCTTTGTCATAATTTGTATCCATAAATGCTTTTCGCATATTGAAGTTCTAACACCAATAATAAGCTCTGCTTTTACCGCGAGGTCTTATGAGAGATTTCAACGTAAAGGGAAGCATGAGACTGATGCGATTAGTGTTATCATCCTTAATAAATTTCAAATTTATCGAGTTTATATATAATTCGTAACTTTAATTGGTTGCGTAAATCGTATTCGTAAGCTATTCTAACTGCACTACGTTCCATTCGAGTGTCGCGTATGAAACAAAAGAATGGAAAAGTTTAAAGCCAAGATTGAGGGTAAGTGTTAACAAGGATTCTCAGTGCGGCCCCCCGGCCCGGGGGGCGCTATTTATCTTCAATCATAGATTAAATGATAACCTTATCTACAAAATTAAATTTTGAAGTGACAAATCAATCCCCATAATTAAATTCGTTTCTTCAATAAGTCATAAAAGGGGAAAAAAAAAAAAAACAAATTTATGAAGGACCAGATTTTTTGCTGGTCCTGTTTGGATATTTATCTTCGATCTTTGATTCTGGGAAAAGATGCAAATGTATGCCTTGGTCTTGTTTTCTAGCCACACCTAACACCTTAATTTTTTTTAGTGGTGTAATTTCACTCATGATTTTTTTGTGTGTGTAACTTTATCCTCTAGAGCTAAAGTTGCATCCAAAAATCAGAGGTGAAAGTGTATTTTAAAAAAAAAATTATCGGTAAAAACGCACCCAAAAAATAGCAAAATTGCGTCACTAAAAAGATTGGGTGTTGGATACACTTAAAAAATAAGATTAGAATAAATTTGCACCTTTACCCTTGATTCAATGATAACTATTCTGTTTATAAATCGTTTACTTCTAATTTGATGATTCTATATAATTATTATCACGAAATGGGGTTCCTTGTTCAGTGAGTTGCGCTAGTGTTATCATTAGTCGTACAAACGAAAGGGGGAAATTATAATCGTGGCTTCATTTGTTTGGAAACATTTTAAAGTACTCATCCGGTACATAATATAAGACCTATTTAACTAATTTGATTAGATTAAAAAAGTTAGGTAAGTTAGTTAATTACGAGAAATATAACATGTTTTTTTCTAAAACACTATAACCATCTTCCTTAATGTTTTCTCTCCCTCTTCTACTTAATTATAGTTGAGGGACTATCGATAGGTATAATTTGGAAAAAATCGATAAATATAAGAAATATGTTTTATATTTAAAACCAAAATCAACTTAATAATTAGGTTCTATATTAAGTATCAGATCAATACTATTTTACGCGCACCAACTCATTGATGCCAGGAAAATCATTTTCTGGTGTAATATTAAAGAGTTCAAACTGTTAAAGCATGCTTTTAGGCCTGTCACAGTGGAGGTGTTAGAACTTAAAACTATAAATTATTCATGCGTAATCTAAATAATTCAACAACTATCATACGAGAGACAGATGAAGAAGAATTTTTTTTTAAAAAAAAATGTTCAGGAATACTCTTCACAATATGCGCAGAAAAAAGTGGCAGAGGTTTCTTTTTTAATAGCCAATTTCCCTTTTTAAATTTTCTGAGTAAGGATTAAGGAAGCCAAATAAAAACATTAACGAAATTCTGCCTCACACGATCAAAATGTATTTTGACATCTTAGTGAAACAGGTTGATATTGAAAAGCATATATACCAGGATCAGAGGCTGAAACAGATTAATCCCCACAAAACCAAGTTAGCTTTCAAAAATAATTAATACTGAAAATTAACCCCCCCAATAATTTTAAAAAAAAAAAAACTCCTTTTTTTTTTTGGAATGATAACTAGGAAACAAGCAACAAATACAAAGAAACAGACTTAACCTAGCAATTCTTACACTCCTTGATCGGCCCCCGCCTAAAAAAAAAAAAACTCCATTTCAAAACACAGAACCATACTTCAAAGATGAGCTGAAAATGACCAAGTTTGGTAATTCCATACATAAACATGATAGTTCATGAAACTCCAGAATACATTACAGAGGGACAATTTTTACTTAAAAAAGGATTCAGAATTTAAAGAAAGATCAGTACAAACTCATAAGTACCCATTAATCACCACCATCCATAGATCACATGGTTGTAAGAGTTCTTGACCCACCTGAAGCTTTTTCTCAGAGATCCTTTCATTTTGCCTTCCATGTCGTACACTCTGTAGCTAGCAACTCTCTTCTTCCTCTGCACTTCTGGGTCACTAAAGCTCCAACTTTTTGAAGCTTTCTTCCCTTTCTTCATCTTCCCCTCCTTCTGACTACTATAATTAGCACTGTAACTCCTCAGATCTTGCATGTTTCCTGGGAATCCCCGCCCTCCTGCGTGGCAACCTTCATCTCTGCATGATCTGGATCTGAATTCCATGGTGGGAAATGTTCAGGTTACAGGGGAAAATGGTAAAACAGAGGCTGTCTTTATTATGAGGCGAGAAAAGGAGGAGGAAAGTGAAGAAATGATTGATGGGTTTGCTTTTTTCCTGTGGTTTTCTTTTTCTTTTTCTTGTTTTCCCCCCTGAATTGTGCTATGATTGTCTGGTACTTTGCCCTTCAAGATTTGCTTAATATAATCAGAATCTTCCATGAATTAGAAGCGGTTGAAGATGATGATGATGGTGTTATTATTAGTGTTTTATTTTATAATGGAATTTGTGGGGTATAGTGACGCTTTCTGCTTTGCTTAACGCCGCAGAATTGCATGAAGGTTCTGCCTTTTTGCCTTTTGGTTTTCAACTTGACTGGTTCAGGTACACCGTGGATCTTTATTATTGATTGTAAAAATAAAATTTTAAAGCCGAAAAAGAAATCAATATTTGTGGCTTTTGGTGAGAATGACTTGCAATAATTTCACATTTGATTTTGATAGTATTAATAATATATTATTTGAGTTTTATATATTTGTGTGAGACATTAATACAAAAAAGAATATATTAAATGAGGAGGAACGAGAAAAAACTAAAAAGATATATACTTATATATATGAAAACTTGTAGTTTGGGTTTAGAAAACATAAAAGTTTATATTTTTACAGCTTTCTTTATGATTTATTTATTTATTTGATTTATCATATAAGTATTAATTTCACAAAATACAAACTTATTACGGATCACCCTGATTCTCTGGTTGAAGCTTCTAATTTTACTTAATTAACAAACAAAAATGATGCTGGCCTGAGCCCGCAATAACCTCTTGTTTAAGCTTTGCCACATATTCCAAATGTCTTTGGATTGTATTAAATAATTTCCATAATTTAAGTGTTTGACTTTTCTATTTTTGAAAAATTTATAAAATGACCCTTAAAAGTTTTAGGTCAAAATTTTTAAAATTATATACTTTTCTGATCCTAAATATAAGACTTTTTGTAGTATAATTTGTACTATAAAAAAATTCTTATATTTAGAACCGGAGGAGTATTTATATATTTTGGGAAGCCTGATAATAAATTTTTAAGACGTAATAAAAAGCGTACTAAAATATTGTTGGAAGTTTCACTTCTTTTAAGCTTTTATTTTGTTTTTTGCGAAACCATGTGAAATGGACTTTATGGAAGCAAGTGAACAAAATGTAGCATGAGAGTATGAGTTGTTCATGACTTGTAAATAACACTATTGTCTAATTTATTTTATAATTTATATTTTTTTAGTCTAATTTTCTCAAATTTTTATACACGCACAAAGTGAATATGGAATATGTATAAATACTAAACTTAAGGGCCTGTATTCAAAACCTATGATACAAACATTCCATTCTTAAAGAAACTTGCTTTGAGAGTTTTGTGAAGAATGAAACTTAAAGTAAACTTTACATAATACATATTTTTTATTAATTTCTTATATTTCTTAAAATAATTTCATCAATAATGGTGCTGAACCTAAAAGCTAAAGTAATGGTAACGAATTTGGAAAAAAAAAAAAAAGAATGATTTTTTCTTTCTGGAAAAGCTTTACTTTCAAGTTTTAGGCCAAATGCAGGGACGTTAACTCGCATAATTAATAAGGTTGTTTAAAGCAAGCTTGTAAATCATAATTATTCACAGTTGTCCTATTTGATGATGATGATGACCTTATTGTTATAAGCGATTCAATGTCTTTTTCTCAACCATACATTTTCTCATCATTTAGCACTCAAAAGAAAGCAAAGTTTGCTTTGTAAGATATTTGAATTATAGCTCCTACACAATGAAATGTCTATTTTCAGATTTCAAACTATTTACAAGCCATGCATTTGTATGTAAAGTAAGAAATATTTTAGTTCAAATCTAAATGTGACTTATCTTTTATTCTGAGAATCGCCTTTTTTAATTGTTATTGTTATTTCAATTTGTAAAGTAAGAAATATATATCAAACGATCGTTAATAAGTGTTTGACTTTTATGGGTCAATCCTTCAGTTAAACAATGTATATATAAATATGTCTCCAAGAAGTTTTAATTGTTATTTTGTGACCTGAGTGCATCTATTATTGTTGTCTTCTGCTACTTCTGGAAAGGATAATCTTTACATGGACAAGACTGGAGGGAATGTCAGATACATGAATAAATAAATGAATTTTTGTATTGTATCCATTACAGATTATGGCCATATGCCTTTGAACTCTGTTAAGATACAATTTTGAAAAAAGAATAGAAGAAAGGAATAAGATAGAACTTGTCAGAAAGCAGCCCTGACGACTTGTATAACACAACAAACCTTAAAATCATCAGAGCAGATCAGCAACATTTGCTGGCAGCTCATCTATGGTCACATTATAGAACTTCTGAATATCAGACAACATCCTCAAATCATCATTAGTCAAAAAGTTTATAGCAACCCCTTTTCTTCCAAACCTTCCACTTCTTCCAATCCTATGAAGATAATTCTCAGGCTGCGTTGGCAGATCATAGTTTATAACCAATGAAACTTGCTGCACATCTATACCTCGAGCCAAGAGATCAGTTGTGATCAGAACTCGAGAAGAGCCAGACCTGAATTCTCTCATGATAATGTCTCGGGTGTTTTGATCCATGTCACCATGTGTAGCTGAGACAGTATGATCATTGCTTCGCATCTTATCAGTGAGCCAATCGACCTTGCGCCTTGTGTTCACAAAAATGACACTTTGAGTTATAGCCAGGGTTTCATAAAGATCACATAGTGTCTCTAGCTTCCAATCTTCTTTCTCAACATTGACATAAAACTGCCTGATACCCTCAAGGGTTAATTCATCACGCTTCACCAAGATTCTTACTGGTTTGTTCATAAACTTCCTTGTAATGTCAAGGGCTTCTGGTGGCATTGTAGCAGAGAACACCCCAACCTGAATTTGACCAGGCAGTAGCTGGAATATGTCATAGATCTGCAATACCAAACAAACTATTAGTAATGTCAAATCTGAGACAACAAACTGTTGCCATCTAACAGAAGACTTGAAAGGCCTTTATCGCTATTTTATACTCCCTCTGGTACTAAATATAAAAGCTAGTTGGGGGTTGAGTTTTGTCCTAAATATAAGACCTGAATCTATTTTACACCCCCCGGGGAAAAAATACTTACCATTTTTTCCCCCAAACTATCTCTATTCATTACACATGTTAAGGAAGTTTGTGTTAATGGGTAGTTTCAATGCAAATGATTTGAGAGAGTATTTTAAGAAAACCAACATATTTTTAACATTAGCTAAGTAGATCTGATATTAAGGGGCGAAGGTAGTAGTTAGTTTGTGTCATGTCTCATGTAATGCATGGATAATTATGTGTCCTAGACTAGAATCAATATGAAAAATTCATGGAACATTTGGTGTTAAATCTCCTTAATCATGCACTGCCATGTACATATTTCAGAAACTCTGAGTATGAGGACAGACAACTGATGTTAGAACAATTACGATTGATGTGACAAACAATAGTAAACAAGCAATCAGAAAGTAAGCTAGTTCACAAACCTGGTCCTTGAAACCACGTGAAAGCATTTCATCAGCTTCATCTAAGACAAACATCTTTATGCAAGCTGGGCGAAGAGACTGCCTTCGTAGCATGTCAAACACACGCCCGGGAGTGCCAACAACAACATGGACACCAGCTTGAAGAATGCGCTGATCTTCACGTACACTTGTCCCTCCAACACAAGCATGAACTCTCACACCAAGGTAATCACCAAGAGCTCTCATAACTTTCTCAATTTGCTGTGCTAGTTCCCTTGTTGGTGCCAAAACCAAGGCCTGGCACTCAACTAATCCATAATCAAGCTGTTGCAAAATTCCAGAGCAAAAAGTGGCTGTTTTCCCAGTCCCAGATTGAGCCTGTTGAATCACGTCAAGGCCTTTGATGAAAGGAACAATCCCTCTTTGTTGAATTGCTGAAGGCCTCTCAAAACCTTTTTAAAACAAGAACACTCTATTAAATGCCTTTCTATGGGACAGAGTAATGCAAGAATTATATTTCTTGTTGTTTTCCTTTTTGAAAAACAAACCACATTACTGATTCTTTGCTTTTGAAAAAAAAATGTAGGCAGTTTCAAAACAAGGAAAAAGAATCAGAAAACGTGATGATATCACTCCTGTTTGTCCCCTTTGTACTCATCTAGTAGCCAAGTAATTCAAAAAATATGTACTGACGTAAGTCTGAAGCACAGAAAGTTTCAGGCATAAAAAAAGAAAATGAGTAATTTTTTTTTTCCATAAAAAGCTAAATTACAGCCGATATAATCATAAAATGCTAAGCCAAACTAATTTTTTCAGTAAGGTTCTCCCAATTTCAGCTATCCAGCACCAATTATAATAACCTAAATGCATATTTTGGTTTCATGGTGAAAATCATCAAAATCATGGTTTTACTGGTTTCTAACTTGAAACCAAATACGCTTTCAATATTTCTCCACGGAATTGCTATTAAACTTGTTTGCAAATTCCTCATCCTAGATAGGCCAATCGATGTAACAGATTCATTTGATGTAATCCTGAGTTAGTGTTAACTAATTATAGAATAATCACACAGCAGTAGATAACATATTGATGATAATTGCCTCAAGGAAGTGAAACAGACTTTCTGCTGCTACATACCATAAGCATAAATGCCTCTTAAAAGATTTTCTTGTAAACCCATGTCATCAAAAGTGTCATAAACTTTATCATATGAGGTGAAGAATTCTTGTCCGTCGGTAGAAAGCCTGAGAAATCCATTTGCAACACGTCAAATAACAGAATAGGCACTTAAATAACTAGTCCAAGCATTACAGAAAGTGAACAGTATCTTGCACAGTGACTTACAGTTCAGTTATCTTAGCATCATATTGACGACCATCAAATTGAGTTCTTTCTGGAGCCAGACCTGCCATCACTGCAATGCAGGGAAAAAATTAAGTAATCTGAAAACTGTAGAAAAACTATAACAGATAACAAAAGGAGGCTCCAAAAATTATTTTAAGACAGACTAGTAGCTGATTGTATTCCATTTTTCAGGAGAAGATATTTTGGAGGCCAGATGGGTATGCAGCCAAATTGAATATGAACTCATATACCGATTGCCACTAAAAATAATACACATCTCTAAGGAAAAAAAATAAGATTCCAATGTCAGAAACATTTAACAACTTTCTTTTTATTCTTGGTGAACAACATTTAACTACTTTCTATGGCTGCATTATTAAGTATAACATACTACTATTGAGTAACCAGAAAGCATCATCCTGATAATGCCACAAAACTCTAAACAACTACGCCACAATTCCAAGAACAAGAATTTGTTTTTTTTTTTTTTTACGTAATATTATCTTCCCTCAATTTCCAGGCAACGAAACAGATCACCAAAAACCAAAATCATACCCGGAAAAAAAAAAAAAGGAACTGAACTGGTTGACACATAAGAACTATCGAAAGAGCAATCAGATCAACCCCACATTCCAAACTCAAAGCCATTAACTTGCAAACGAAAACGTGGGTCTATATGTAAAGTATCAAGGTTTTGGGAAGAAGACATCAAAATACCAAAATCAAGGGAGGCAAAGTGAATAAAATAAAGCATGGGAGGGTAGATTTATTTGAAAGAAAAGAGGTACCTGGTAGTACGTTGAAGCTTGCTTGTATAGCGACTAACGAGAGAGAACACAAAGAAGGAAGAGAGGAATCAACAGTTGAAAGCAACTTCGAAAGGAAGGACACGAAGGTTTCCACAAACTCCTCGGATCTGCACCGTGGAGTTGAAGGAAGGTGAACGTAGGACGTAGAGCCATTCTGATTACTTTTATAGACAAAAATATTCTAAAATATTTAGAGTAAATTGTTATCTACATATCAATATATCTTATCTACTTTTTAAAATCAAATCAACGGATCAATAAATCATTACTATTATCTTTGTCAATATTCAGTTTACGTAATGAACTCCTTCGTGTCAATATCAATGATATTCTAATATGATCTCGCGTGTGAGTTATGCAAGTATTTCATAAGATTCTTCACCCAAAAAAAAAAGTATTTAATAAGATTCTAATCCATATTATCATGGTAAAAAATCCATATTATCATAAAATATGAATTCTATCTTTATCAACTTGAATTTATTGAAAAATATTAAATTAAAAAATTAATATTATATGTTTTTTCTCAAGTAATATTATGTTTGTATTCATCTCAAAACTTAATATTATCCTACTTTTTTTGGCCAACTAATATTATTGTACTACTTGTTAATATTTAAATTATCAATATCATAAATATGTTATTGCAGACGAAACTTAGAAAGTTCTTTAAAACTATTATATCCACCGTTCCAATAAAATTATGTGATATATTTTTTTTCCTAAGGTCAAGGTAGATCTTGAAGTATTTTTTTATGTGCATTTAGCAGTTTAAAATATTTTTTGATGTATTGCATCTTAAGTATTTTTTCAAACATATTGAACATTTTAAAATATTTTTTTAGTACAATCTTACGCTTAACAAATTAGGACTCATCCAAAAACTCATTTGAGGCATCAGTTGCACATGAAAAAATACTTAAAAAAACTGATACAGCAAAATATAATTTAAAGTACTAGACGGAAAAATATTTTAAAATATTGAATACACAACAAAATATTTTAAAACATTGAATGTATATAAAAAACTATTTTAAAGTATTTGAAACAATGCTAATGGAAAAAATAATACAAGTGGTAGAAATCTAATTGAAACAATGAGGTAATAATTTTGAGAAACTCCCGGCAAAAAAAAAATTTAAGAAATTTAATAAAGTTTTCTCCTCTTATTAATATATGTTGAGGTATGAAAATCAATACATGTCGATATATTTATAGACTAGGAATAAAACGTCTTAAATAAAATAAATCAAGTATAAAATTAGTAAATTAGAACAAATTGTTACTGTGAAATTATTATAATTTTCCGATAAATTTGATATTCCATATTAATTTTAATATACTGATATACTACTTTCGGTCTTAATTATAAAAATTAATTAACTAATTTGAAAAGATTAAAAAAAAGTTAAATTAGTTATTTGTAATAAATAAATATTATCTTTCATAAAATATATTTACTAATCATGATTAGAATTACTATTGCTAGAAGGACTATTTTAAAAAAATATATAAATATAAAAAATAAATTAAATTAAAATTTTATATTTAAAATGAAAATAAAAATTGAATAATATGTTATGTTAAAAACAAGAACTAGTATATGAGATTAACTTTACTGAGGGATAAGAGAATAAAATTCCAAAAATTGTAATGATAGTATCGTCTTCGCACGCCGGAGCTCACAACTGTTAGACCCATTTTCCGATTCCTCCAAAGCTGTCCCAGACGATTTGATCTCACGATTCCAAGCTAGAGGAAGCTCGGAGGGATTGGGCTGAAAATAATAATCTTCATACCATCTACAGTTTGAGGTAATCAAGAAAACCGAACCTTTTTCCCTTTTCCATTTTCGGTCTCCATTCCAAATATTCTTGCATTTCTTTCATGTCCTTTGAAAATGAAGGCAAACGATAGGAGCATATCGCACTAATATTTTCGGCGCTGCCTTAGATTTATAGCAGTTGCTGAAATTATGATTTCGATTTTACACAAACGATTAATCTAACTTGTCTCTGTGCGTTCTTGTTCGTTAGATCTTAGCCGACTTATGATATTGCTTCTGGATTTTTGGACAGCCGCGTATTCGAATAATATGTCTTCATTTTGTTAAGCTCAATCGCTGGAAGCTATTTTAGTGTTTGTATTATATAGTTCGGATTTACTCGTACCTTTTGCAAAAGGAACTGAATTTCTTCTTTGAATCTGAATCAGTATAGTTTATTATGTTCTTCTCGACATCAAGAACCAAGAAACTGCTCTTTTGCTTAAGATGGCGGCCTCTATGCCCTATTGTTCTAGGTCAAAAACATAATTTTGATATAGAATATGGAGAATTAACTACTTAAGTTCAAACAGGGAAAAATCCCCTTATTCACTGATCATAGGAAGAAAGTCTGTTTAGGAGGTGATACAATGACTGAACTTTTGGTTGTGGCAGCCAAGTCTTATGAACAGATTAACTGTTTTACTTTTATAAGTTGGTAAGTCTCAATTCTTAGATGCATTTTAATATTGCACTCATTTATATGACCTTTTGATAGAAGTCTTTGTTGGATTCTTGGTTGGATGGAGAATTTAGTTCCTATGCACCGGCCCATGGAACTTATCTTCCAATGACACGTAAACATTTTAATGCCAAGAACACTATTTTGAGTGTTCTACAACTATTTTAAACATGTATTACTTCTGAGATCTCTGCACAATAGGATTCAAACTGCCATAGGCTTATTTAGAGAATTTATGTTGTGGCAAAAGTAACTCATCTTACCAGCTAAACTGAGGTTGAGTAGATTTATCAACTTTAGTAAAAGCTACTACTTCACTCCATGCCAAAATAATCTGCAGATTCGATGCTTGTTTTAGCTAAAAGGAAAGGACTATTAAAATCTGTTTCAAGCTACTCCTCCTTTGACTGAGTTGGGTAATCAATTTGCTGCTGCGATGTGCCATTAATGCTAGTCAATGTATCTTCTAAATCTTAGCATTTTTTATGAAGATTGTCATGGCTTTTGGAACATTGAAGGAGTAAATTGTAATTACATGTAATTGTAAACTTGATTTCTTAAAATTTCATAACCACATTTATAGAATTAAACTATTATGAATTCTTCTTTACAGGCCCTTATGTGCCTACTAATACTTCTTGGATTCGCTTTCTACCAGAGCATTATTGCTGCACACCCACTTTGCAAAATACTGCACAATTAAAGATAATTTTGTTCAGTTTAGTGCTTATGCCTGTAATGACTGAAATTTTATTGTTTGGATCTGTCACCTCAAATTGCTTTTAGTTTGTTCTCTTGAAAGGCTGATCCAATGCAATAAATTGTTCACTGTGTTTGGTTTGGGAGTTAGAAAAGTGAAGGGACTCCCACCTGAGCAGGTCAGATAATTTCATCAGTTATAATACAGAAGAATTGTTAGGAAGAGGAAAATGATATGCTTAGAGAGGGAGAACAATTCAAAACTTCTTAAATCTGCTCAACTTTACTTAAAAGGATACTAGGAAGAGGGAGATACTCAAAACACGCTTATATAAAACTGCTCCTGAAACAAACTCCTTATATTATACTCTCTCTTTCCCTTTTTATAAGCAACAACTACCATCCCCCTCTTGTCCCTATATATAAACAACATTTGCAAGTCCCCATGAATTACTTATCTTAATACTCAATATATTTATTATCTCATTTCCCAAACAATCATCTCTCTCCATCACATATTCTCTCTCCTTCATAATTCTCTTTATTATAATATTTTTTTTATACTCTCTCCCCCATAAATAAGGGTATTTTGGATAAAGAACTTTCAATTTCTACACATTTATTGTCTTTAACTAATTTTAACTAACTTTTTATCTGTGATTTAGTCCAAGGTTGCTTATAAAAGAGGACAGAGAGAGTATCAAACTTCTCATGAAACAAACGTGCTCTTCACAATGCACAAAATATTTAACCTATTTATACTATTTTCCTTGACCCTTGCGTCATCTCCTATTCAATAGAAGTTACTAAAAACCATATAGAATTCAACCCACACAAATTCACACACAATAGTAAACTTAGGATTTCTAGTACTTATAAATGACTTTGACTAGATCATATATTTGAATTTACATTTCCAACATTCTCCTTAAACTCATAGTTTCTTCGATCACTGGTGATGACCTGTACTATAACCAGAAAGAACATTTCAGACTACAGAAGCTAGCATTATTTTAATGTCAACTGGTTCAGTAGCTGGATTGCTTAAATTCTCTTTCTTCCATCTTGGTTGTCAGTGCTTGTAGCTCATCTTTAACTTAAAGAAAATTTTTCTTGATTCGTCATTCAATTCTTCCCAGTCATTTGACTCGGTATGATTCTCTCATACACAGCTTGGACCACAGCAATATAAAAATATTTCAGATGCTTTATCATACAAAGAGCAGATTCATTTTCATTATCTTTCTGTGTGCGCCTTGAAGCCATATCGTCCATGCCTTCCATACTTGTTCGCATATGTAACTTTGGCTTGAAAAATTGGCTGATGATTTGGACCATGCTTCTCCCATAAATACTTTGCTGACGGCAGATTCATTGGCTCCTTGAGTATCACTGTAGCTTGAAGAGTCACAAAAATTTGTTCTTCATTCTCCATTCTTTGGTTTCTGGTTATTGCTAAACTCTAGAGGTTCTTTTCTCTCAACCTCATTGTCTCTTCAAGACTTCTCTTCCTTTCTTTGTTGTGTCTGACTCTTTATGTCCCATACTCTCAACAGGTTCTCTTCAATGCAAACCTTTAGATCTTTGAACACTTCCTCAATTGATTCTCCTTTAAGATATGGGGATGCCAACACATGCAAATAGCCCTTGTTTTATCCTCCTCCTCTGTGTGTGTGTGTGTTTTTTTTTTTTTTTTTCACCCTCTGTGTTTAGGGTTAGATACTACTCTTGTTAAAGAGGAAAAGGATAGACTTGGAGAGGAGAACAGCTTAAAACTAGTTAAATCTACTTAACTTTGCTCAACAATATACCTGGACGAGAGTGATACTGAAAACACATTTATATCATAAAACTTCGCATAAAACAAGCCACTCTACAAACTCCATTTTCCAAATCATATAACACACTTAACTATTTGTACTATATTCCATAACTCTTAAAGACTTAAACTAATTCCTATCTAACAGTTTGCTAAAACTATATGTAAAACACATGTTTCTAGATGAATGAATTCAACCCACATAAATTGACAGACAATACTATACTTGGGAACCCTTATTATTAATTTTGACTCAATCATATGCTTGAGATTTCATTCCGAACTAGAATTTCTTTTCTAAAACAGCATAGCCGTCCAATATGATATTGAAGTTTACTTTCTTTCATTAAATTTTCATAAAAAAGAATTTTGTATTGCCTTTCAGACTTCTTTTCCGGAAATATTTCAAATGGTTGACAGCAATACATCTTCTGGATCTCCTGAAGAAACTCAAAACCCAGTTCCAGATGGGAATGCACCTTCAGAAAGTGATCTTGTGCTTGATACTCTAGCCCAAAAGGTTCAGGAGTCTCTCTCTCTCGAGAAAAGGCATAAATTTTGGGAAACTCAACCTGTTGGGCAGTTCAAGGATGTAGGAAACACCAATTTGCCCGAAGGCCCTATTGAACCCCCAACTCCCTTATCTGAGGTTAAACAAGAACCATATAATCTTCCGAACCTCTATGAATGGATTACTTGTGACATCAACTCTGAGGAGCTGTGTAATGAGGTTTATAGCCTCCTTGCTAATAATTATGTTGAAGATGATGAGAACATGTTCAGATTTAATTACTCAAAGGAGTTTCTGCGCTGGGCTCTGCAACCTCCTGGTTATTTCAGGGGTTGGCATATTGGTGTCCGTGTTAAAAGCTCCAAAAAATTGGTTGCCTTTATCACAGGTGTTCCTGCTAGAATCCGAGTTCGTGATGAGGTTGTTAATATGGCAGAGATAAATTTTCTGTGTGTGCATAAGAAGCTTAGATCGAAAAGGCTTGCTCCTGTTATGATCAAAGAGGTGACTAGAAGGGTGCATTTGGAGAATATCTGGCAGGCGGCTTATACTGCTGGGGTGGTACTTCCTACCCCAATAGCGACCTGCCAATACTGGCACAGATCTTTAAATCCAAAGAAGTTAATTGATGTTGGGTTCTCTCGTCTTGGTGCACGAATGACAATGAGTCGAACAATCAAGCTTTATAAGTTACCAGAGTCAACTGTCACTCCAGGATTCAGAAAGATGGAAATTCATGATGTTCCTGCAGTTACTCGGCTACTTAGGAATTACCTAAGCCAGTTTGTTGTTGCACCTCATTTTGATGAAAATGATGTCGAGCATTGGCTTCTTCCAAGGGAGAATGTTGTTGATAGCTTTCTTGTTGAGAGTCCTGAAACTCATGAGGTCACTGACTTCTGCAGTTTTTACACACTTCCTTCAACCATCCTGGGAAACCAAAACTATTCTATTTTAAAAGCAGCGTATTCCTATTATAATGTTTCAACAAAGACCCCTTTGCTTCAGCTCATGAATGATGCTCTCATTGTTGCGAAACAAAATGACTATGATGTTTTCAATGCATTGGATGTTATGCAGAATGAATCCTTCTTGAAGGAATTGAAATTTGGACCAGGTGATGGGAAGCTTCACTACTATCTTTACAACTACAGAATAAGGCAGGCTCTGAATCCAGCAGAGCTTGGACTTGTGCTTTTGTAGTCTGAAGTTTTGGAATTTTATTATGGCATGGATGGATGAAGAAATCGTGACGGTTTGCTGGCTTTGTCTGGTTGCATAACATGTGGTGAGCCACGGTTGGAACTTTAGTTTTATTTTTGGAAACAAACAATTTTGCAAATTCCTGGTAGAGGAATTTGGCGTCAGTTAAGTTAGAAGTGGTTTAATTTGAAGAAATACCGTTTGCTATTTGCAGTTTTTGGGCATGGTCTTGATTATGTCATTTAAGTTCGATTGAAGAAATCATAACGGTTTTATTACCAGAATTCTAGACTAACTGGCATGCAGCTGGTACAAAGCATTGAATTTTGGGATTTTTTTTGGGTTATTCTCACATGCTTTGCATCACTTCTTACATTCTCTACTAGATATGATTCATACGTGGCACAGAATTTGAGAAATTAATTATATAATCCATATTATATGTCTACCATGAAACCAATAGATTCATTAATTGGCTGGCCGAGGATGCTCATGCTATGGACAAACAGCTATATATGCACCCGTATCGATCTTCTTCTTCAATGTAACGGGTTGATTTTTTTTTATTTTTTTTTTGGAGAGAAACTTCCAAGTTTTTCTGTTTATCACTTTTCATATATAAATAGTGTAACTAGTTATAAAAATTATATTTGATGTTGACTATTGATGATTTTATACAAAGTTTTTGATGAAAATAAGAATGTTAATCAAGTGTCTTACCATGTTATTATAATGGACATCCTTGAATGTTGCGAATTTCATCCACCTGAAAATTACAAATTTAATCCAAAATATTTTGATCATAAAAAGCTAGATTAGAATGATTAAAACCCAACCCAAAACCTGATTCGGTTGTGCCGTCTTTGATTTTTATCTGAAATTTGGCCGTTTTAGGTTTTAATTCTTGCGACGTTCAGCTTGTTATTTGATGGCGTGGATTGAGCATCAATCTCCTGTTGGCTCGTTCAATCACACGACTCTAGTTTTTAGATTCAATTATATGACGAAATCATGAAATTCGCGTGGAGAAAACTGTACGAAAAGAAGCTAACAGCCTCAAATAAGCACTGCTTTTGATATTAGCTATACAAGTATTGAGGATTTGAAATACCACAGACCTTTCCAATCCCAAGTGAAATTTTTTTTTTTCCTTGGTAAGGGGGGAATTAGGCAGATCATCATTTCATTGGATCACAAAATTTACATAAATACCAAAGTCAATAGGACTCCATCTAACGACCTTGCATTTCTGTATAAGTTAAGCCAGCAGTATGATTTCACCCCGTGAACCTGCATAAATAAACCCACAAGGCAATCAGTTCATTTATTGTAAGAATGATTAGAGAAATGAGTGAGAAGATGGGCAATTTATCTGTAGTACATTGGTCATAAATCTCCTTCGCTAGCTGTAACATTGCATCAGCGTCTTCGGCCAACTTCGAGAATTTTTCTGCCTCCTTGATTGCTTCAGCAGCCCAATGTGATTTGTGCTCTGCTTCAGCTATTCTGTATGCCGCAATCTCCGCAGCATCCATCACTGTCTCTTGAGATGCCGTAAATCCAGACGCTGGTGATTGACGTGGCCTGGAATCGTTTGGTTTTGGAGCAGGTGGTTTTGTCTCAGGAGGCGTCGCTCTCTTTATCTTGTAACAATTTTGTACCTGCATGGGAGGGCGGAGCTGAGAAACCCAAAACATATATAACAATGAAATTAAATCTAAGCTCGAGATTACAGTAACCAGGCAGAGGCAAGGCAAAGCAAACTGGACGACAACTAAACAGAATAAAGGAAAAGCAAATAGGCTACCAAACAGAGGATTGAGTATTGACATCATTCGAGCTCCTCAAAAAAGATTGAAGTTTCAAGAAATAGAGTCCAGGAAAATGGCAAAACTAAGAAAGAGGACACGATGCAGAGAAGGGTTGAGAGGGGGGGATAGACTCCACAAGTGAATATCCCCAACCCAAAAGTAAATCCCACGGAAACCCCCCCCCCCCAACACACAAAAAAAGAAGAAGAAAAAAAGGAACATGCCAACATTTTTCCCAAATTCTATGCAAAGAGTTAAAACATAAGGAAATTCAACATTTAAATCCTCATACCACATATCCAAAGAAAATAATTTCAACGAAAATTAAGTTGTCTCCATCATATATATTTCTACAATAAGCCAACATCAAGGAGCATATTTTACCTTTTCAAGTTTTCCTTGATCAACAAGCTTCCTCAACCTTGCACCTACTGCTCGTCTGAAATTTTGGGGAACCTCATGCTTTTGCTGCAGCGTTATACATGGTCATCATCCTTTGAGAATTTCAGCATAAAACTCAGCACATAAAGAAACTCTAAACACAATCAATAATCCATGTTCTGGTGAATTTCCACACACCATCACCCTCAAAAAACCAAACCCCCCCCCCCCCCCGGTTTTTTTTCCAGAACAGGCAATAGATAAAGGGGCTTGAAAAGTGGGCAGCTTTAACAAACTCAACTGTTTGACTAAATGCAAGTCATAATGACTTCAACAACAGACACTAATATGACAGAAAGATCAAGGAATGATATTGGTTCAAGTTCAATATAGTATGTCAAAGAAATCATTAAAGTTGATGAATAGATATAAATACCAAAGTGGCACATGTCTTGCAAGATAGGCTCATGGCAGAGAAACCAGACAACCCAATATTCATACAGAGTTCAACCCTAAATTTTTTAGCAAACGCATGGAAGAGATTAAGAACCAGCTAAACGACCATATGATGCCTGTATATTTATACTTAAGCTTTGATCTTTAGCATCTTAAAATAATCTCAGAACCATAATAAAAATTACAGCCTTGACTGAGGATTTGTCTAGCGTAACAGAAAACAAAATTAGAACTTCATCTGACCTCAATGAAACTAACAATAGCGTTTAGGTCAGATCCATTGGAATCTTTTATCATTGATAGGGCCTCAAAAATCATTGCATTGTACCTGTTAAAGAACATAGAGTACAAAAAACCCCTAACGAGTCATGATATAATCTTGATTAAACAGTCGAGGTAATAAGTAAAAAGTAAGGCGTATTATATTGAAGGCAATATAAATTTTGCAACACGACAACCAGAGATTATGTAAATAATACTCGGAATGGTGGTGCATATGTGTTCCTGCAACGTGATATAATACTTCAAATAGGACTAACACATTCAAATATGGCTCGGTCAAATGATTACAATTTCACAGTTGGGAGTTCAGTTCAGTCAGAGGGCTGCTTACTGGGGAGCATGTTTGACATCCTGTGCATTGTGAGATGAATCATCTGCGACGGCATCAGAAGCTGCACATTGACGAAGTGGAGGAGCAACAGAAGCATTTTGCGTGCCCGCAGGTGTAGCAGGTTCCGTAGTTTTAGTCTTCGGGTTCCTAGCTTTTTCTTTAGATCCCTGAGCTGAAGTACTGACACTTAAATTTCGCCATTTATCCTGGTAAATGTGCCAGAATGACAAAATAAAAAGGGACAATATAAGAAGATTTCTCAACATACAAAAGTCTTCAGAGTATGTTCAAATTAGTCAAAACTCAGAAAATAAAAACAGCAGCATCGGCTTTTGTCAATCATGCGTAGATGCACTCCGGTCATATTTCATTCCCCGACACAAAATTGAAAGCCAAATGCGAAAACATCAAAATAGTGAAAAAGGAAAAGGAAAAAATCCCTAAAGTCGATTAACAATCTCATACCGAACAACAGCTAAAGAACAATAATAATAATAATTTAAGGAAAAAACTAAACACCTGCCATTGTAAAGATTCGAGAAAAGGAAGAGAAACAGGATGAAAAAAGAGGAACCTTAAGATCGATGTTGGAACGGTGAGTGAGAAAAGGGGCAAACTCGGGATCTTTGAGGATATTCTTCCACTTGCCGGGGCCATGCTTCCCAATGCCAGCGAGCAAAGCTTCTTCTTCCTCGGCGGTCCACTTATGCTTTTGATTTCCCATTTGGATTCACCAATCTACACGCCGGCGTTTTCAAGATTGCGTTTCACTCCAGAAGCAGAAACAGCTCCGCCGCTGGCTCCCGCATGCTGCGTCTAGCGGAGAGGGTGCGTGAAAATTGTACGATAATACTGTATATCAAAAAATTATTAAAAAGTTTAAATATTAAAATTATCAATGTGTGCGCGCATAAAATAAATTAGAATAGATTTTGATGTAGATTTATTTCAATAATGGTGATAATTATGTTGAATTCAGTTAATTGATAAAAAAATAAATTATTACGTAATTACATGCATTTCAATTTCTATTATGTTTAATAGCTTTAAATATACGAAGCATATTTTCAATTATTAATTATTATTTATTTAACAAAGTATTGGAAATATATCTTACAATAAATCTTATTTAAATCTATTTGAAATGCCTAAATTCAAAATGCATATTTTTGCGGAAATAAAATCCAAAATCCAAACATTTTAGAAATAAAAAATACTCCTTATTTTAAATGTAAGATTCATTTTATAATATAATTTGCAGTATAAAATATGTCTTATATTTAGTATTAGAAAAATAATATTACCTCTAGTTTTAATTATAAGATTTTATTTGTAGTCTATAAATAAAATCTTATAATTAAGATATATTTATAGTTTACAAATAAGATTTTATAATTAAAACTGAAAATAATATATGCAGAATCAAATATCAGCTTACAACTCTTATTAAAAATGTGTGGCCGCTAACGTAGGAGCTCAAACCATCAATACGCGTGGTGCGGTTTGCACCGGAGCCCTGAAAATTGGCTGAGGCGGCATTTAAAAAAAAAGAAAGAAAGAAGTGGCGGTATCTCAAATTGTACTTTTTTTTAGACTGATTTGAAATTTTGTTGATGAGAACAATAATAATACATAGCAAATAATCTTATCTTAATATTAGGGAGATGTTTATTTGACATATTTTCGATACAAGTGTGCAATAATACTTGATATAACTCAATAAAATTATAGTATTAATTTCCAACAATTGTAAATATAATATCGTACAACTATATAATTTGGGGCAAAAAAAGAAAAGCTTAAGAAATGCCTCCAATGAGATGTGCATGTGTGTGCATTGAAGCTTGAAAGTAAAAGCTGAGTTAGAAATGGCTAAGCAAAATATATATATATATATATTTCAAACATAAGCAATGAAAATTTATAGGAGCATTTGATATTTGACAGAATATGAATAAAAAGATCTGCTTTAAAAAATATCTTGATGATATAATGGTTTTATGGATTCCAAAACTATATGGAAGCAATCGAACACAAGTACATAATAAGACAAACTAGATAAAATGTGGCTTTCCTTCTTTCTTTCTTTTTTGGGTCAAAATACGTATTAACTCTACAACATTAATTGATGAAACGTTTAAAGTCTTGCATTGTTTTTGGAGGGAGTAATATTAAAACACACACTGCAAATATCTTCCTTTTTGGTTGGCATATCATATCACGTAGATGGAGAGAATGCCTATGTATAACATAAATAGTATTAAGACTATTTTATTAGTTGAAATGGTAAGCAGTATCATCCTTATAAGTTTGAATCCCGATAAACTTATTTGATAGTTGGACTTCAACCCTAATGCTTTTGGTTCAACATAGATTAGTTTCAAACCCAAAACCATTTTAAGATATCTTGAATTGTACAAAAAGAGTATTAAAACTCAATTTGAAACTACTAATTAGATTAATGAAACAGTTCCCCAATTGGTTTGATTAAGAGGTTTGAAGGGGACAACTAAATTGAATTTTATAGTTTTTTTTCAGTCTTCAAGTTTGAAACCATATTATTTTAAATTTAAAAAAAGCAATAGATCATATATATGTTTTAATAATTCTATTTTATTAAATTATGCATAACTTCATACACAAATGTTTCATTTACTCATAAATTAATGCATTTTTTATTTAAATATTACTCTTTTAGAGCATTGACTCTTAAATCACTTTTTCAATTAGTTTCATAATTGGTCCAATTTTTAATATCTTGAGAAGAAGTAAATGTTAAAAAGTGTGACGAGTAGTTTTGAAGGATGCAAATGAATTATTGTTATTTCGGAGTATGTGTGGGAAATAGCAAAAAGTTCTGTCTTGATGATCAATTCAAGTTAATTAACATGAATGTTAAGGGCTACCTTGCTTTAAAGAAATAGTTAGAAATACAACTATAAGCATTTGTAGATGCGAAGAAAATATAGCTAGGCTGTATCAGCTACAATGGAAAGACCACAAAGCCCAGAAAAATGGTACAAGGAGTATAATCCATATTAGCAAAAAGGATATTATCAATATCAATATACAACTATTTTTTGGGTCACCTTGTGCAGCCCATTGTTTGAATCTTGTTTTAAGAGATATTGGTTCATTGCCTCATGTGTCAACACTTGCAACAAAGGCATCTAAAATTACTATATTTGCATATAATTATACAATCTTCTTGTCATGGCTAAGGAAAAGACCTGGTTGGAAGGAAATTGTCCGTCCTAGCGCGACAAGGCTTGCAACTACATTCATTACCTTGCATAGCATATATTTGCATAAACATGACTTGTAAGCTTTAGTGATTGATAAGCATTTTGTGGATCACAAGTTAGCAAGAACTAAAGCTGGGAGAACTTTTAGTACAACCGTATTGGATAATCGGTTTTGGAATGAATGTTACCAAGTTGTGAAGATTGTGTCTCTGCTTATGAGACTTTTGAGGATTGTTGATTCGGATGAAAAACCTTCGTTACCTTATAATTAATCTTTCATGACTTAATTATTATTCTCCCTAATATAAGGCTTCAAGTATGAATAGACTTGACGTAAAACAGGGGGAAAATAAGAAAGTCTTGCATTAGATAGGGTTGGGCCGCGGAAAAGTCCTGATATGGATTCTCCCCTTCTTCAAGATGCTCCTACCTCAGTAGTCTTTGTCATATTAACTATATCTAGCTATTAAATGTAATTAAATATGACTGTTCACTCATATTAGTTAAATCTGTGAAAGCAGATCCCAGCACTGAGAGCAGACTCCCTCCAGAACAAGCCTTTTCGATCTATGTTCCGAGAGATGATCGATTTGGAGACCAGAAGCTGTTTGAGTTTGTGCAAAATTTTCCCAAATCATCCATGAACCTTATGAAACCATATGTATCAGCGGAATTGGATAAATCAGGAAAAGAATTTGAAAGCTTTGAACAGGTACTTAAAGTACTGTACAAAGATGGTTTTACATTTAATGTGCCCATAGAGGTACTTAAAGCCATTGCTGAGAGACTGCCAATACCAACGCCCCCAGAAAATGGCGATCTGCAGTTATTGTTTCCAGTTCCTGGTGTCATTCAAGGTACCTATATTTATCTATCTAACTAAGCTCTCATTTCTTAGCCTTTAATATTTTTCCGAAGAAGTCATACAAATTAAATATTTAATGTTTGGAACAGATAATCTAGATGGATGGATGACGGATGAAGAATTTGCACGAGAGATGCTTGCCGGTGTGAATCCCGTTTTAATCTGCCTCCTTCAAGTGAGAAAATTAAAGTGATCAAATATGAGAGACGCAACCATTAATTTGTCTTCTCTAAATATAATTATCCTCTCATAATTTTCTTAAATTCATTGCAGGAGTTCCCCATAAAAAGCACGCTAGATATTAAACTCTACGGTGATCATACATCCAGCATAACAAGAGAACACCTGGAGAAGAACATGAAAGGGCTTACGGTTCAAGAGGTGAAATTAGAAATGCAATTTTATTGTCCTCGTCTTATTAAGGAGTTTATCATATAAAGTTTAGCATTTATATCTGAAAGAATACCATTTAAGCTTTGATTGATGCATGCAGGCACTGAATTCCAAGAGATTATTCATATTAAATCACTACGACGCATTCATGCCATACTTGAGGAAGATCAATGAAACTTCCAGAAAGGCTTATGCAAGTAGGACAATCCTGTTCCTCCAAAATGATGGGACTTTGAAGCCACTTGTAATTGAGCTTAGTTTACCTCACCCTGATGGAGATCAGTTTGGTGCTATCAGCAAAGTGTATCTGCCTGAAACTGAAGGTGTTGGGGGTACCATTTGGCAATTGGCTAAAGCATATGTAGTTGTGAATGACACAGGCTATCATCAACTAGTCAGTCACTGGTAAACAGTTTTTTCACCCTTAGTAATTATACATTCAGTTATAAAATATGCAAATCATGAAGGCATCTCCAATTAATACAATGATTAATATTTTCATTCTTCTTTTTAATTTTTGTTTCTCAGGCTGAATACTCATGCTGATGGAGCCGTTTGTTATTGCAACATATAGGCAACTCAGTCAACTGCACCCTATGTTTAAACTTCTTCATCCTCATTATCATGACACCTTGTTTATCAATGCACTTGCTCGCCAAAACTTAATCTCTGCAGATGGAATTATAGAGAACTCATTCTTGCCTGGAAAATATTCAATGGAGATGTCATCTGTGGTTTACAAGAGTTGGAATTTTCTTGACCAAGCCTTACCTGCTGATCTCATCAAGAGGTAAACTGTATAATATTAATTTAAAATAAAAAAGGCATATAATCCTTAAGTTGATAACTTGCTAACAATTATTGGAAAAAATTTCAGAGGAATGGCGGTGGACGATCCAACAGCTCCTCATGGGCTTCGCCTTCTGATAGAGGACTACCCTTATGCTGTAGATGGGCTCCTGATATGGGATGCTATAAAGACTTGGGTTCATGACTATGTCTCTTATTACTACGAGTCAGATGAGATCATTAAGCAGGATCCTGAGCTACAATCATGGTGGAAAGAACGTGTAGAAGTAGGTCATGGTGACCTTAAAGACAAGGACTGGTGGCCAAAGATGCTGACTCGTCAAGAGCTAATCCACTGTTGCACTATTATCATATGGATAGCTTCAGCTCTGCATGCAGCTGTGAATTTTGGACAGTACCCTTATGGAGGTTATATCCTAATCCTACTCTCAGCAGAAGGTTGATGCCTGAGAAGGGAACTCAATAATATGCCGAGATGGTGGAGAATCCAGAGCTAGCTTTCTTAAAAACAATCACACCAAAGTTTGAGACTCTTCTTGATCTGTCAATTATAGAGATACTGTCAAGCCATACCACTGATGAGGTTTATCTTGGAACCAATAGTATCCCTTACTGGACATCTGATGCTAAAGTGTTGGAGGCTTTTAAGAAATTTGGAGACAGGCTGAAAGAGATTGAGAAAGTATTGATAAGGAGGAATGAAGATGGGACACTGGGAAATAGAGTTGGGCCAGTGACGATGCCCTACACTCTGCTCTATCCTAGCAGTGAACCTGGACTCACTGGAAGAGGAATTCCAAACAGTATCTCTATATGAAGAAGTCGCTTGGGCGTCCTTTAAGTGTGTAAGGAACTAGGGGTTCTATTTGGATTATTGTAGTTTGTTAATGTGTTCTTGTTTGGCAAAATTAAAAGGGGTCATATATCTGCGTGTGTATTAGGCTCCTGTAATGTGGGCGGGTCATTGTATTGGCCTTTGTACTGTGTTCCATTTGGGTTTTGTCTTGAAAGCATAAATAAGTACTACCTTTTCCTTTGATTGTTCGAGTACAAAATAAGAGTGAATTATTATTCTAGATAGTGAAAAGATAGACAAAACATCTAATTAGATACCGTTTGATTGCGTAGAATCTCAGAAAAGAAGCGTACTAACTATAAGTGACGAGATGCTCCAAGTTGTCTTTATAATTTAATTCACTTTTAAATATCTCTGTGTTTTTTTTTTTTTTGAGAAAAATGACAAATAAAGACCTCCAAATCACTAAAATTACGCAGAGGTCACTTGAACAAGCAAAAGTACCATAAAGGACTCAGTCCCATATTGCAAATATGAAATCTTGACGAAATGTCTGAAATGTCCCTCAACCAAGTTGTGATTTGGTCTACTGAAATTGTCATTCACTAAACTAAACTTGTTATTTCCTATAGTCAACTTGTCATTTGACATACCTTCAACCAAATTGTGATTTGATCTACTGAAGTTGTCATTCGTTAAAGTGAATTTGTCATTTGGCTGAGGAGCATTTAAGACATTTCACCAAGATTGCATATTTGCAATATAAGACTGGGTCCCTCATGGTAATTTTGCTTATTCAGGTGACCTCTGCGTAATTTTGGTAATTCGAGAAGTCTTTATTTGTGATTTTCTCTTTTTTTTGGGTCAAGACTTTTAATTATCTCACGTTTTCTAAATGAAAATTGACACTTGAAAAGCCTGAAAAATGCTAAATGCTAGAGAAAGTATTTGAATTTTCATAATCCTTTGACAGCCAAAATGGGTTTTTGAATATAAATAGTTATAATTTATTTCCCTCTTACTTCACCATATATGCTATCCTTTTAGGCCCACATTTAATCCTATGTCCTCTTTAAAACCTCTGTTGGCACTCACAAACAAGAATTGAGCTGTCACCTAATCAGTGGTCCAACCACACTTTGCATCTTTAAAATAAAATTACTCCTCCAGTCCTTAATATAAAACTCATTTAACTAATTTGATTAGATTAAAGAAGTCAGGTAAGTTAGTTAATTATAAGAAATGTTACATATTTTTCCTAAAATACCATAATCATCTTTCTTAATACCCCATCTTCCTCTTCTACTTGATTATGATTGAGGGAGTATCTATATGGGTAATTTAGAGAAAATTGATAAATATGAGAAATTGGTCTTATATTTAAGACCAAAACCAACTTAACAATTGGGTCCTATATTAAAGACCAGAGGAGTACTTTTTAACAGTTAATAGAGGGATTGGCTTATATAAGATCCCAAACTATTTCTTTTTTAAACTAATAACTTTTCTTCTAAATTCTCCTTATTAGTTGCACATATTAAGATTTTTTTTCATCACGATTTTAGTATCTAATGCAAATTATTAGAAGCGGTATTTTTTGAAAATCAACATGAATTTTCTACAAATTAAATAACTATTCCCTCTGATCTTTATTGTATGTTTTAAATAATTAATTCATGGATAATGAAAAATTAGTTAAATTTAGTTAAAAGTAATAAATATGTTAGAAATATATTTTTGTTTCTAAGCATGCACTTATAATAAATGAAAAAATGGATGAAAGAGAATGTGTGGGAAAATGTGATAAAAGATATTATGGCAAATGAGAGAGAATAAATAATTAAGGGCAAAACTGAAAAAAGTATTAAATGTCAAGATAAATAAAAATTAAAATTCATAAAATGAACCACATTCTTGTTAAAATTTAAAGCTTATAATTAAAACCGGAGGGAGTAACTAATACCTATAGATTAATTATTGTAACTTTTACGTTAATAATCAAATAAGTAGTAAAATTTAGACACTATCACACACTAAATATAAATATTTTTCTTAACTGAGATTTGAACCCAAATTTGTTATATTGTGGAGGACTAACTCTTTCTGTTAGATCTAATTAATTGGTGTTATGTCTTAATGAGTGACAAAAGTTTTTGTGGCTCTAGTCAGTGGTCCAATAATATTTTTGGCCAAAGTGCTCCAATAATGCTCATCTGCATATCTGTGAGACAAAAATCCAGCCGATCCTTCACCCGAAAAAAAAATAAACTAGTTCCAGTCCGTCACGTGATTGAAAATAATTTCCCCTGTGATTTTTATTTTTTCAATATTTTTTAAAAAACGAAAAGGATCAAATAAGCTTATCTTATCAACCCTCTTATTATGAAGTTAGTTTGGTACCGCCAAGAAAAGAGGCTTAATTTGATCCTAAGGGGTTAACTCTTAAGAACCTTACTTCATTCTTTTCAGTTTTTTTTTAAATAAGAAAAGAGAAAATTGAGGGGAAAAAACTCCTGTTAAAAATATTATTAGCTCAAAGGATCTAAATGAAAATATGTTTATATAAAAAATCTGCGGGATCTCACCAAAAAAAAATCTGCGGGACACTAATGCTCTCTACGTGTAAAACTATATGTATCGAATCTTTCTCACCAATAATAAATCTTTTAACGTGAGACTTGTCGTCTTTTCATAACAAACATAAATCAGTTTGGGACTTAATATCCTCCCCGTTGCCAATCACTGAAGTAATGTATGGAGCTGGATTTCTCACTTGTTTTCCATGAGTAGGAGTTACATTTCATTGGACCACTGAGCAGAGCCAAACACTTCACCAGAAACTTTTGTCACTCATATATTATCCAAGGAAAATTTATATAGGAGGATTTGATGTTTTATTTGACAGAACATGAACAAAAAGATATGCTTTAAAAAATATCTTGATGACTCCAAAACCATATGGTAGGAAGGGATTAGATATAACACAAAGAACTCGTTTAAAATGGTTTAAGAATACAAGATAAGTATGTCGAAATAGTTTTGTCTCGTAAAAGTGTTTATAAGTACTTAAACTAAGTAGATGCAAACAAGTCCAAAATAGATATACCGTGGTTTTCCTATTTTTGTGAATATAAGTATTAACTGCACAACATTGAAATCTGATTGTTTTTCGAGGGAACTTCAAATAACTTTGAAAAACATACACATTGCAAAAGTTATCATATCACCAATATCTATATATAACATAGCATTAAAACTTAACTCGAGTCTACCAATTATATTAATGAACGAGTTTCCTGAATGGTTTGACTAGGAGTTTTATGAAAATAGTAGGATAGTAGCTTTCGTACAAATGCATGCATGGAGTCACATGGGTAAAAAAAAAAAAAGGTTCTCCATGAAGTCCGTTATTGATCATTACATGTCTCCGTAAATACCTGTGACTTGCTATCCTCTTTGCTCCTCACCCTCAACTCGCAGAACCACTTTGGTAGACTATAAACTTATCAGATCTGAATTATTTATATCTCATTTGAATAGTCTAGATTTGATTTTCTTTTTATTTTTATTTATTTAAAATAATTATTTTAATACGTTGAGAATCTAAAATAAAGATGATCTCTTAACTATCATTCTTTCTCAAAATAGCTTTTTTTATTTAAAAATAAATAATTAAAAATTTTAAATTTAGACAATCCAGATCTGATGAGCCTGTGATGCTCATCAAAGTGAAACTTAACTACATTCTCTAAGCTTGTAGTTTTAATTAATTACCTTCCACTACAAATCATGAAACTTAACACCATTGTCGCCTCCGGCACTGGGTCTGAATGCCTCGCCATGGCGGGCCGATTTATCGGTTCTAAAAACTCCTTTTCCTTCTTCCACAGATGCTTATATATAATCATATTTCTATTCCTAGCTCTTTGCCATTATGAATAGAATTCAATGTGAATCTAATTGCAGGCGACGATGTTGCAAAGAAAAGAGCATACGTTGCAGATCAGAAAAACATGCAGAAGTATGAAAGCCATGCTCGGAAAGATGGTATAGGCAAAATGTCGGCCTCCTTGGGTACCCAACAATATTCACACGACTTGACTTGCGACGATTGGTCCGAGGATAAAGGAATTCCAGAAGCATTTGATTTTTTGCTTCTTGATTGTGAGATATTCCTCGTGAGCCTCACTGTTCATTTCATCTGCAACACTTGGGTTTACCCATACGTCCCCATTATACAACTCCCTCGTATCTTCTTCATCAACAAGGTACGTACATACCTACATTTCCTTCCTGCAGGTTCTCTTATTTATATATATTCCTTTAACTTGGAACAATTCACATATATTGATTCAGTAACTCTCTTAATATTTCAGTGGGTGCATTCCGAAAAGAAGAGCTGAAATTTTTTTAGAGGAGATACAGATGAAATTGAAGGTGATAGAGTTCGCAAAGAAGGGGATAGAATCTATGATTATGCTACCTACGATGACTTTGTTTAGCAAGCCTTCACATTCTATATTATATTCGTGAGTTATTTCCCTCCTCAAGCTAAATACCAACCTTATGCTAAGAGTTGGACGGTTTTAAGTTACTATAATTTTTAAGATACTGTGTCCAAAATTGATGGCTGCATGGGAACATGCGATAATGCTTGAGTGAGAAGTTGTGGTTAAATTGTCATATTATATCCATCATTTTGATTGATCTATAATAAAGCATAATATGCAAATGTAAATATTGTACCAAATGAATAATAAGCCTACAATATATTGTGTTTTAATTCAAATAATATAGCACCTCTGTTTGACATGGCATTAGAAATCATTTATAAGTACGTCTTCTATTATCTAAGACAAAATTTCTCTCACATATTTAGTTATTTATGTCGTATTTTGTGAATTAATATTAAAAAGTGACTCATAAATTATTTCAAACATGCCCATAATCTTGCTTATAGAGTGTGTCCAATGACTTCTTTATTAATTTAATTTGTATTTAATCCAGAAATCACCCAAAATCTCTTGACCTTAGAAGTCATGTCTTCTTCAATAGGAGCTGTGCGGCAAATAAAGAAATCAATTTATTCTGCATTAAAATAAAAACGAGCCAATATGATATGGACAAATATGAGGCAAAAATCCACGTCGCTCATTTGGCTGTAATCAATTATTCAACATGGTCCCTCTGCTGCTTCCCAAGGTGCCGCCAAACTCAAATGAAAGATGTGGAGAAGGCATCCGAGGAAATTACAAGTCGCTAAAATAATTAAAGAAAAATCACTGTGTGGTATCCATCTCACAAGAAAAGAAAATGTAAGGAAAAATTATTGTGAGGTGTAAAAAAATAATTATTAAAAAACCTTAATGAGAAGTGAGTAATTAAAACCTATTATCATTTTTTATATAAGAATTTGTTATATTTTTTAATTAAAATTTGTCATTATGAACTATTTAATTTTTATGCAGCTTCTTAGTAAATATAAGTTTTTTGACACCTTCTAGTAATTCTCCTAAAATGTAATTACTGGCAAGTGAATGTAAATTTCAGTTTGGTTGCAAAAAAAAAAAAAAAGAAAGAAGGACAAGCTTGAGCACAACGAATAGTCGCAAGATACATATTACTCACTTGTTCCCAAGACTCTTCATAATTACTACCTCATATTTCTAACATAAGAGCTGGTGACTAATTTGAGTAGATTAAAAAAACTAGTTAAGTTAGTTATTTATAATAAATATGTATTGTTTTTTTCTAAAATATCCTTGCCAATCAAATATATTGGCTAGAATTACTGTTATTACAATGTATCTTGAGAAAAAAATAGATAAATATGAGAGACAAAGTAATTAGAGTCTTATATTTATGACTAAAATAAAAGTTAAACGAGTTTTTATATTAAGAATTGGAAGTAGTATGTTTTATAAATTGTTGGAACCTCACAAAACTTCTCCAATAATTAATTTTAGATTTTTATTTATCAGTTTTTTTAAATGAAAAAGGACAAAAAAAAAATAAGGTTGTTAACTCTCTTATTAGGACTTTAATTTGTTACCGCCAAAAAAAAAAGACGTAATCTTAGGGGGGTTAAGTCTTAGGAATCTTATTTTATCATTTTCAATTTTTTTTTTAAAAAAATTGAATTACATTTCATTGGACCACTGATGAGCAGAGCCAAAAACACAGGACCACAGAGGTTTTCATTACTCATTATACAAATCAGGACATTGATATCCCAGCACCGACGAGTCCATATTTTTCCTATTCAAGAGGTACAAAACCAAGGTTTAAATTCCTATTAGGATAGGTGTTCATATTTAATGCTTAACAGTATATTGAATATGATTACTTTTAACAAAAAAAACCCGTGCCTGAAAAAAAAATACAAATCTGCCATATTTAATTTATTAGTGAATTAGTTATAAACGCTTTGTAAATTATATATGGGCATGTTAATTTGCACATGACTTTGATACATGGTAAGAAAGATATTATTATTATTATTATTATTATTATTATTATTATTATTATTATTATTATTATTATTATTATTATTATAAGGTCCAAAAAGCATGGAAAGTACCCTTTGATTATAACTAAAGATTGAATTTGTTGTTTTTATTTCATTATTTATTAGTTTGCGCAGCTTCATACTTTAAAGTAATTGATGGGAGGGTGTAATTGGTTACACGCTGTCCATTTTCATTGTAGAATTATTGTAATATTCAATTTTTAGGTGAGACATTGCCAAAATTTTTTATAAATCTGTTAACATGTTATTAGGATTGCATATCTTGAAAAGCGTTTTAAAATAATTGGGACTGTGTAACCTTAGAACTTGTGGTCTGGTTAGCTTTTTTTAATTATGGTTTAATTGCTGTTGGGCATTAATAAGGCCTATTTTCCATACCAATATTGGTGAATAAATGCACACTTAGTATTAGTAGTATGGGACAAATTATTATGTATTCAATCTCATACATGTTCATGCATGGGATTAGGAATTAGGAATTAGGATTGTTTTCAACCTCACTTTCATTCAATTCGGGGCAAAAAAAGAAAAGCTTAAGAAATGCCCTCCAATGAGATGTGCATGTGTGTGTGTTGAAGCTTGAAAGTAAAAGCTGAGTTAGAAATGGCTAAACAAAATTGTGTGTGTGTGTGTGTGTGTGTTTCAAACATATGCCATGAAAAATAGGAGCATTTGATATTTGACAGAATATGAATAAAAAGATCTGCTTTAAAAAATATCTTGATGATATAATGGTTTTATCGATTCCAAAACTATATGGAAGCAATCGAACACAAGTACATAATAGGACAAAGTAGATACAATGTGTCTTTCCTTCTTTTCTTTTTTTTGGTCAAAATACGTATTAACTCTACAACATTAATTGATGAAACGTTTAAAGTCTTGCATTGTTTTTGGAGGGAGTAATATTAAAACACACACCGCAAATATCTTCTTTTTTGGTTGGCATATCATATGACGTAGGTGGAAAGAATGCCTATGCATAACATAATTAGTATTAAAACTCTTATTGGTTGAGATGGTAAGCAATCTCATTCGTATAAGTTTGAATCCCGAGAAGCTTATTTGATAGTTGGACTTCAACCATAATGCTTTTGGTTCAACAGAGATTAGTTTCAAACCCAAAACTCTTTGAAGATATTCGGAATTGTAAAAAAAAAAAAAAAGAGTATTAAAACTCAATTTGAAGCTACTAATTAGATTAATGAACCGGTTCCCCAATTGGTTTGATTAAAAGTTTTGAAGGGGACAACTAAATTGAATTTTATAGTTTTTTTTTTCAGTCTTTAAGTTTGAAACCATATTATTTTGAATTTAAAAAAAAGCAATAGATCATATATATGTTTTAATAATTCTATTTTATTAAATTATGCATAACTTCATACACAGATGTTTCATTTACTCATAAATTAATGCATTTTTTATTTAAGTATTTCTCTTTTAGACTATTGACTCTTAAATCACTTTTTCAATTAGTTTCATAATTGGTCCAATTTTTAATATCTTGAGAAGAAATAAATGTTAAAAAATATGACGAGTAGTTTTGAAGGATGCAAATGAATTATTGTTATTTTGGAGTATGTGTGAGAGATAGCAAAAAATTCCGTCTTGATGATCAATTCAAGTTAATTAACATGAATGTTAAGGGCTACCTTGCTTTAAAGAAATAGTTAGAAATACAACTATAAGCATTTGTAGATGCGAAGAAAATATAGCTAGGCTGTATCAGCTACAAAGGAAGGACCACAAAGCCCAGAAAAATAGTGCAAGAGAGTATAATCCATATTAGCAAAAAGGATATTATCAATATCAATATCAATATTTATGAAACTTGGAAGATAGTGGCTGCGATAAAAGCCAAGTATGGTTCGTCTTCTTCACATCAAAGGCTTTCGCACAGATGCATGCATGGAGTTACCCGTGACTTTGCTATCCGCTTTGCTCATCACCCACAGCTCGCAGCAATTTCTCTGAGTTTGTGCTTTTAATTAGCTTCCACCACAAATCATGATGGAACTTAAATACACCATGGTCGTCGCCGGTCCTGGGGCTGAATGCCTCGTCATGAATGCCAGATTTATCGGTTCTAAAGAACCCCTTCCTCCTTGGCTAGGTGTTTAATTATCTGCTTCTATTTCTATATTCTTCTTTGCCAATTAATTATAACAAATCCTATATATATATATATATATATCTCACTTATCCAAATGCACTGTGAATTCTAATTGCAGAAGAAGACTCTTTTCCAAGCCAAAGAGCAAATGTTGCAGATGAGAAACAGATGCAGAAATATGAACGCCATGCTCCCAAAGGTGGTATCAGCAGAAAGTCGTCGTCCTCCCCCTTGGGAACTCAATCATACGACTTTACTTACAATTTTTGGTCCGAAGATAAGGGAATTCCAGTAGCATTTGATCTTTTGATCCTTGATTTTGAGATATTCCTTGTCAGCCTCACTGTTCATCCCATTCCCAATCTTACCACTCAGCCTCTTCATTTCATCTGCAACTCTTGGGTTGACACATTCAACAACACGCATCTCACTCGTCTCTTCTTCGTCAACAAGGTACCTAAGAAGTACATTTAATTTCCTTTCAGCTAGTTCTCTTATTCCTATATATAACTTGTAACAGTTCATATATATATATATATATATATTGATTGAGAAACTCTGATGTTTCAGTCATACCTGCCGAGTCAAACACCAGGACTATTGAGTTTTTTCCGAAAAGTAGAGCTGAAACTTTTAAGAGGAGATATAGATGAAATTCCAGTTGATGAAGTTCGACGGGAATGGGATAGAATCTATGATTATGCTACATACAATGACTTGGGTGATGTTGATGCAAGTCCAGATCTTGCTCGTCCAACTCTTGGAGGATCCACTCAATATCCCTATCCCCGCAGGCTAAGAACTGGAAGGGCCCCATCAAAAAATGGTGAGACCTCAGATACAAGGAGACAGTAATAGATCGTTTTATTCGCAGTTAGCTCACTGATAAATTTTTCCGAGAAATAAGTTGCAAATTCAGGAGTCAATTGCAGATAAGAATTTAATCTTTCATGAGTTAATTATTATTGTCCCTAATATAAGTGTTCAAGTATGAATAGACTTGACGTAAAACGGGGGCAAAGTAAGAAAGTCTCGCATTAGATTAGAGTTGGGCGACGGAAAAGTCCTGATCTGGATTCTCCCCTTCTTCAAGATGCTCCCATCCCAGTGGTTTTTATCATACCACCTCCAGCTTTTAATATAAGAACCCGTTTGACTTTTATTTTGGTCCTAAATATAAAACTCTAATCCACCCTGTCTATTATATTTATCTATTTTTTTCAAAGTAATCCTTATGATAATAGTAATTCTAACCAATACACTTGATTAGCAAAGATATTTTAGGAAAGACAACACTTATTTATTAAAAATAACTAACTTAACTAATTTTTTTAATATACTAAAATTAGTTAACTAGCTTTTATATTAAGGACCTGAGGTAGTATTAACTATATTAAATATGACTGTATACTCATATTAGTTAAATTTGTGAAAGCAGATCCCAGCACTGAGAGCAGACTCCCTCCAGAACAAGCCTTTTCGATCTATGTTCCGAGAGATGATCGATTTGGAGACCAGAAGCTGTTTGAGTTTGTGCAAAATTTTCCCAAATCATCCATGAACCTTATGAAACCATATGTATCAGCGGAATTGGAGAAATCAGGAAAAGAATTTGAAAGCTTTGAACAGGTGCTTAAAGTACTGTACAAAGATGGTTTTACATTTAATGTGCCCAGAGGTACTTAAAGCCATTGCTGAGAGACTGGCAATACCAACGCCCCCAGAAAATGGCGATCTGCAGTTATTGTTTCCAGTTCCCGGTGTCATTCAAGGTAGCTATATTTATCTATCTAAGTAAGCTCTCATTTCTTAGCCTTTAATATTTTTCCGAAGAAGTCATACAAATTAAATATTTATTGTTTGGAACAGATAATCTGGATGGATGGATGACGGATGAAGAATTTGCACGAGAGATGCTTGCCGGTGTGAATCCCGTTTTAGTCTGCCTCCTTCAAGTAAGAAAATTAAAGTGACCAAATATGAGAGATGCAACCATTAATTTGTCTTCTCTAAATATAATTATCCTCTCATAATTTTCCTAAATTCATTGCAGGAGTTCCCCATAAAAAGCACGCTAGATATTAAACTCTACGGTGATCATACATCCAGCATAACAAGAGAACACCTGGAGAAGAACATGAAAGGGCTTACAGTTCAAGAGGTGAAATTAGAAATGCAATTTTATTGTCTTCGTCTTATTAAGGAGTTTATCATATAAAGTTTAGCTTTATATCTGAAAGAATACCACTTAAGCTTTGATTGATGCTTGCAGGCACTGAATTCCAAGAGATTATTCATATTAAATCACTATGAGGCATTCATGCCATACTTGAGGAAGATCAATGAAACTTCCAGAAAGGCTTATGCAAGTAGGACAATCCTGTTCCTCCAGAATGATGGGACTTTGAAGCCACTTGTAATTGAGCTTAGTTTACCTCACCCTGATGGAGATCAGTTTGGTGCTATCAGCAAAGTGTATCTGCCTGAAACTGAAGGTGTTGAGGGTACCATTTGGCAATTGGCTAAAGCATACGTAGTTGTGAATGACACAGGCTATCATCAACTAGTCAGTCACTGGTAAACAGTTTTTTCACCCTTGGTAATTATACATTCAGTTATAAAATATGCAAATCATGAAGGCAACTTCAATTAATACGGTGATTAATATTTTTATTCTTCTTTTCTATTTTTGGTTCCTCAGGCTGAATACCCATGCTGTGATGGAGCCATTTGTTATTGCAACATATAGGCAACTCAGTCAACTGCACCCTATTTTTAAACTTCTTCATCCTCATTATCGTGACACCTTGTTTATCAATGCACTCGGTCGCCAAAACTTAATCTCTGCGGGTGGAATTATAGAGGACTCATTCTTGCCTGGAAAGTATTCCATGGAGATGTCAGCTGTGGTTTACAAGAGTTGGAATTTTCTTGACCAAGCCTTACCTGCTGACCTCATCAAGAGGTAAACTATATAATATTATTTTTGAAAAAGCGTATAGTTTTTAGTTGATAATTATTGACAATTGTTGGAAAAAATTTCAGAGGAATGGCGGTGGAGGATCCAACTGCTCCTCATGGGCTTCGCCTTCTGATAGAGGACTACCCTTATGCTGTAGATGGGCTCCTGATATGGGATGCTATAAAGACTTGGGTTCATGACTATGTCTCTTATTACTACGAGTCAGATGAGATCATTAAGCAGGATCCTGAGCTACAATCATGGTGGAAAGAACTTGTAGAAGTAGGTCATGGTGACCTTAAAGACAAGGACTGGTGGCCAAAGATGCTGACTCGTCAAGAGCTAATCCACTGCTGCACTATTATCATATGGATAGCTTCAGCTCTGCATGCAGCTGTGAATTTTGGACAGTACCCTTATGGAGGTTATATCCTAAACCGTCCTACTCTCAGCAGAAGGTTGATGCCTGAGAAGGGAACTCAAGAATATGCCGAGATGGTGGAGAATCCAGAGCTCGCTTTCCCAAAAACAATCACACCAAAGTTTGAGACTCTCCTTGATCTGTCAATTATAGAGATACTGTCAAGCCATACCACTGATGAGGTTTATCTTGGAACCAATAGTATCCCTTACTGGACATCTGATGCTAAAGTGTTGGAGGCTTTTAAGAAATTTGGAGACAGGCTGAAAGAGATTGAGAAAGTATTGATAAGGAGGAATGAAGATGGGACACTGGGAAATAGAGTTGGGCCAGTGATGATGCCCTACACTCTGCTCTATCCTAGTAGTGAACCTGGACTCACTGGAAGAGGAATTCCAAACAGTATCTCTATATGAAGAAGTCGCTTGGGCGTCCTTTAAGTATATAAGGAACTAGGGGTTCTATTTGGATTATCGTAGTTTGTTTATGTGTCTTGTTTGGCAAAATTAAAAGGGGTCATTTGTGTGTGTATACTTGGCTCTTGTAATATGGGCGGGTCATTGCGTCGGCCTTTGTACTGTGTTCCATTTGGGTCTCGTTTTGAAAGCATAAATAATAGGAGGAATTACAGTCAAATTCCACGGAAGAGAAATAATTACCAAAAAGTCTCAATAATAACCTCAATAGCATATAATGACCAGTCTTACAGTGAGAATGACAACTTTTAGGACTTATTTTTTAATTGTTTTCCTTACTTAAGACCTCATTGTAATTCTCCCTAAAAAATACTACCTTTTCCTCTGAGAAATCATACTCAAACATGAGTTTAAAATAAAAGTGAATTATTATAGACAGTGAAAAGACAGTCAAAGCATCTAATTAGAGACCGTTTGATTGCGTGGAATCTCACAAAAGAAGCAAGACAAGAGCATACTGACTATGGGTGACGAGATGCTGCAAGCTAGTTTTATAATTTAATTCGCTTTTAGATATTTCTCTGTTTTTTTTCCAATCAAAACTTTTAATTATCTCAAGTTTTCTAATGAAAAATGACACTTGAAAAACCTGAAAAATGCTAAATGCTAGAGAGTCTGAGTATCTGAATTTTCATAATCCTTTAACACCCTATAATTTATTTCCCTCTTACTTCACCCTATATGTTATCCTTTTAGGCCCACATTTAATCCTATGTCCTCCTTAAAACCTCGGTTGGCACTTACCAACAGGAATTGAGCTGTTACGTGATCAATGGTCCAACCACGCTTTGCACCCTTAAAATAAAATTACTTTTTAACAGTTAATAGAGGGATTTGCTTATAAAAGATTCCAAACTATTTTTTTTAAATTTAATAATTTTTTGTCTAAATTTTCCTTATTATTTGCACATATTAAGATTTTTTTCAATCCCGATTGTAATATCTAATGTAAATTATTAGAAGCGGTGCTTATGAAAATCAACCTATCTTTATTATAAGCTTTAAAATAATTATTTTATGAATAAAGAATAATTAGTTAAAATTAGTTAAAAGTAATAAATATATTTTTATTTCTAAGTATGTTCTTATAATAAATGAGAAAATGGATGAAGAAGAATGTGTGAAAAAAATGTGATAAGAGAGATTATGACAAATGACGGAAAATAAACAATTAAAGGAAAAAAATTTTAAAAATGTATTAAATGTTAAAATAAATAAAAATAACAATAAAAATTTATAAAATGAACCATATCCTTTTTAAAATTTAAAGCTTATAAATAAAATAAGAGGGAGTAAGTAATACCTGTAGATTAATTATTGCAACTTTTCTGGTAAGAATCAAATAAGTAGTAAAATTTAGACACTATCAGATATTAAATGTGAATATTTTTCTTAAGTAAAATTTAAACTTTAATTTGTCATGCTGTGAGGAACTAACTCTTTCTACTAAACTTGATTAATGTTATGTCCTAATTTTGTATAACGAGTGACAAAAGTTTCTGTGGCTCTGGTAAGTGGTCCAATACTTTTTTTGGCCCAAAGTGAGTGGTTCAATAATACTCATTTGCATATCTGTAAGACAAAAATCTAGACGATTCTTTGCCCCTAAAAAAACAATGCCAGCCCGTCACGTGATTGAAAATAATTTCCCGATCATTTTATTTTTTCATTCTTTTAAAAAAAATGAAAAGCATAAAGTAAGGTTATCTTATGAAAAAATCACAAAAATAGATCTTGAAAATAGAAAAATTACAAATAGAGACTTGTTACAATATTAGTATGAGTTTTGACAACAATTGATAAGCAAATAATAATAATTTTTGTAAACAGGTTCCTATATGCAATTTTTTAATTTTGAAGGTTTTTTTTTAATGATTTTTTCTTATCTCACCAACCCTCTTATTATGAAGTTAGTTTGGTACAGCCCACAAAAGAAACTTAATTTAATCCTAAGAGGGTGAACTCTTAAGAACCTTACTTTATTCTTTTCAGTTTTTTTTAAGAAAAGAGAAAATTGACAGGATCTAAATAAAAATATGTTTATATACAAAATCTGCAGGATACTAATACTCTCTATGTATAAAAATACATGCATCAAACCTTTCTCACCAATAATAAATCTTTCAACGTGAGACTTGTCCTCGTCTTTTCATGACAAACATATCTCAGTTTGGGACTTTAATATCCTCGCCGTGGCCAACCACCGACGTAATGTGTGGAGCTGGATTTCTCACTTGTTTTCCAAGAGTAGGAATTACATTTCATTGGACCACTGAGCAGAGCCAAACACTTCACCAGAAACTTTTGTCACTCATTATCCAAGGAAAATTTATATATACGAGGATTTGATATTTATTTGACAGAACATGAACAAGAAGATATGCTTTAAAAAATATCTTGATGATCCCAAAACCGTGTGGGAGGCAACGATTGGAGACAAGTATATAACAAGATAAAGAGCTTGTCTGATTAAAAGCACAAGGTAAGTATGGCAAACATAGTTTTGTCTAGGCTTATGTAAAAGTATTTATATGTATTTAAACTAAGTAGAGATGCAAACAAGTACTCCAAAGTAGATATAACGTGGTTTTACTATTTTTGTGAAAATAAGTATTAACTGCACAACATTAAAGTCTGATTGTTTTTGGAGGGAACTTCAAAATAACTTTGAAAAACACACACTGCAAAATATTTTTGTTTTTGGTTGCATATATCACACCACCCATATCTATATGTAACATAGTATTAAAACTTAACTCGAGTCTGCCAATTACATTAATGAACCGGTTTCCTTACTGATTCGATTAGGAGTTTCATGAAAATTGTGGCATATAGTAGCTTTCGTACAAATGCATGCATGGAGTTACACAGGTTAAAAAAAATAAAAAAAAATTTCTCCATTAACTACATTATTGATCACATCACATGTCTCTCTATAAATACCCGTGACTTCTTATCCTCTTTGCTCATCACCCTCATCTCGCAGCAGTTTCTCTGAGTTTGTGCTTTTAGTTAATTAGCTTCCACCACGAATCATGAAACTTAACTACACCATTGTCGCCTCCGGTTCTGGGGCTGAACGCCTCGTCATGGCGGGCCAATTTGTCGGTTCTAAAGAACCCCCTCCTTCTTCCACAGGTGCTTATATATATGTATCTACTCTTAACCAAGTCCTTATAATTATATTTCTATTCCGCTTTGCCATTATGAATCGAATTCACTGTGAATCTAATTGCAGGCGACGATGTTGCAAAGAAAAGAGCATATGTTGCAGATCAGAAAAACATGCAGAAGTATGAAAGCCATGCTCGGAAAGATGGTATCAGCAGCAAAATGTCGGCCTCCTTGGGCACCCAACAATATTCACACGACTTGACTTCTCATTGGTCCGAGGATAAAGGAATTCCCGAAGCATTTATGTTTCTGCTCCTTGATTATGATATATTCCTTGTGAGCCTCACTGTTCATCCCATTCCCAATCTTACCACTGAGCCTCTTCATTTCATCTGCAACACTTGGGTTTACACAATATCCAACCTCTATACACAAGTCCCTCGTATCTTCTTCATCAACAAGGTACGTACGTATGTACATTTCCTTCCTGCAGGTTTTCTTATATCTATTCCTTTAACTTGGAACAATTCATATATACTGATTATATTCAGTGACTCTTTTAATATTTCAGTCATACCTGCCTAGCCAAACACCGGGACTAGTGGGTGCATACCGAAAAGAAGAGCTGAAATTTTTAAGAGGAGATACAGATGAAATTCAAGGTGATGGAGTTCGCAAAGAACGGGATAGAATCTATGATTATGCTACCTACAATGACTTGGGCGATGTTGATGCAAGTCCAGATCTTGCTCGTCCAACTCTTGGAGGATCCAAGCAATATCTCTACCCCCGTAGGCTCAGAACTGGAAGGGCCCCATCAAAAAATGGTGAGACTTCAAATGCAACGGGGACAATGATAGATTTAAGTTCTAAAAGGTCGATTTAATCACAGTTAGCTCTCTGATAATTTTTTCCTAAAAGTAAGTTGCAAATTCAGGAGTCAAATGCAGATAAAGTGTCCAAGTTTCAATTGCAGATAAAATATTTAATCTTTTATGACTTAATTATTATTCTCCTTAATGTAAGTTTTTGTTGGGAATTCAAGTTATGAGTAGACTTAATGTAACGGGAAGAAAAGTAAGAAAGTCTTGCATTAGATAAAGTAGGGCCGTGAAAAGGTCCGCATTTGGATTCTCTCCCTTTTAATGGTACTTCCACCTCAGTAGCTTTTGTTGTATTAACTATATCTAACAATTAGATGTAATTAATTATGACTTTTTACTCATATTAAGTAAATCTGTGAAAGCAGATCCCAGCACTGAGAGCAGACTCCCTCCAGACCAAGCCTTTTCGATCTATGTTCCAAAAGATGATCGATTTGGAGACCAGAAGCTGTTTGAGTTTGTGCAATATTTTCCCAAATCATCGATGAACCTTATGAAACAATATGTATCAGCTGAACTGGAGAAATCAGGAAAAGAATTTGAAAGCTTTGAACAGGTGCTTAAAGTACTGTACAAAGATGGTTTTACATTTAATGTGCCTATAGAGGTACTTAAAGCCATTGCCGAGAAGCTACCTATACCAACGCCCCCAGAAAATGGCGACCTGAAATTATTGTTTCCAATTCCTGGTATCATTCAAGGTGACTATATTTATCTATCTAATTGAGCTCTCATTTCTTAGCATTCAATATTATTTTCCCAAGGAAATCTTATAAATTAAATATTTATTATTTGGAACAGATAATCTAGATGGATGGATGACGGATGAAGAATTTGCACGAGAGATGCTTGCTGGTGTGAATCCGCTTTTAATCTGCCTCCTTCAAGTAAGGAAAAGTGATTAAATTTTAACATAAATATGTTCGGTGTTTAACTTTCTCTTGTTGCATGGCACTGGGGAAAACTTAGGTCAAGTTTCTTATATTTATTATGTCAAGTTCTCCAATCACACATGATTACATTTCCTTTTCGGTTTCATAATAGGAATTTATAATTAAATGCTATTAAATAATAATATTTCAAAAATAGGACACATGACCATGCGTGATTGGAGAACTTGATATAATAGGTATAAGTAATTTGATGTAAATATTGTCCTATAATTAACTCATCATTTGAAAGATACAAGTACTAATTTAATCTCTTCTCTAATTATGCTCATAATTTTCTTAAATTGATTGCAGGAGTTCCCCATAAAGAGTACGCTAGATTTTAAACTCCATGGTGATCATACATCTAGCATAACAAGAGAACACTTAGAGAGGAACATGAAAGGGCTCACAGTTCATGAGGTGAATTTTGAAATGCAATTTTGTCTTCTTATAAAAAGTCGATCACATATATATATATATATATATATATATTGCATCGCTGTTAACCTTTAGTATTTATTTATATATGAAAGAATACCATGTAAGCTCTAATGGTGCATGCAGGCACTGAGTTCCAAGAGATTGTTCATATTAAATCACTATGATGCATTTATGCCATACTTGAGGAAGATAAACGAGACTTCCAGAAAGGCTTATGCGAGTAGGACAATCCTTTTCCTCCAGAATGATGGAACTTTGAAGCCACTTGCTATTGAGCTGAGTTTACCTCACCCAGATGGAGATCAGTTTGGCGCTATCAGCGAAGTGTATCTGCCTGAAACTGAAGGTGCTGAGGGTACCATTTGGCAATTGGCCAAAGCTTATGTAGCTGTAAATGACACAGGCTATCATCAACTAATCAGTCACTGGTAATTGTATTTTTACCCTTAGTAATTATATATTCAATTATAAAATACGCAAATCATGAAGTCATCTACAATACAGTGATTAATATTTTTATTCTTTTTTCTATTTTTGGTTCCTCAGGCTGAATACTCATGCTGTGATGGAGCCGTTTGTTATTGCAACATATAGGCAACTCAGTCAACTGCACCCTATTTTTAAACTTCTTCATCCTCATTATCGTGACAACTTGTTTATCAATGCACTCGGTCGCCAAAACTTAATCTCTGCGGGTGGAATTATAGAGGACTCATTCTTGCCTGGAAAGTATTCCATGGAGATGTCATCTGTGGTTTACAAGAGTTGGAATTTCCTTGACCAAGCCTTACCTGCTGATCTCATCAAGAGGTAAACTATATAATATTATTGTAAAAGAAAAAAAGCATATAATCCTTAAGTTGATAACTCACTCACAATTATTGGAAAAAATTTCAGAGGAATGGCAGTAGAGGATCCAACTGCTCCTCATGGCCTTCGCCTTCTGATACAGGACTACCCTTATGCCGTAGATGGACTACTGATATGGGATGCTGTTAATAACTGGGTTCATGATTATGTCTCTTGTTACTATGAATCAGATGAGATCATTAAGCAAGATCCTGAGCTACAATCATGGTGGAAAGAACTGGTAGAAGTAGGCCATGGTGACCTAAAAGACAAGGACTGGTGGCCTAAGATGCAGACTCGTCAAGAGCTAATTCAGTGCTGCACTATTATCATATGGATAGCTTCAGCTCTGCATGCAGCTGTGAATTTTGGGCAATACCCTTATGGAGGTTATAGGCTAAACCGTCCTGCTCTCAGCAGAAGGTTGATGCCTGAGAAAGGAACTCAAGAATATGCAGAGATGGTGGAGAATCCAGAGCTCGCTTTCCTAAAAACAATCACACCAAAGTTTGAGACTCTCCTTGATCTGTCAATTATAGAGATACTGTCAAGCCATACCACTGATGAGGTTTATCTTGGAACCAATAGTATCCCTTACTGGACATCTGATGCCAATGTGTTGGAGGCTTTTAAGAAATATGGAGACAGACTGAAAGAGATTGAGAAAGCATTGATAAGGAGGAACGAAGATGGGACTCTGAAAAATAGGGTTGGGCCAGTGATGATGCCTTATACTCTTCTCTATCCTAGCAGTGAACCTGGGCTCACTGGAAGAGGAATTCCCAACAGTATCTCTATATGAGGAAATCGCTTGGGCGTCCTTTAAGTACGTAAGGAACTAGGGGTTCTATTTGGATTATTGTAGTTTGTTAATGTGTTCTTGTTTGGCAAAATTTATAGGGGTCATATATGTGTGTGTATCTGGCTCTTGTAATGTGGGTAGGTCATTGTATCGCCTTTGCACTGTGTTCCATTTGGGTCTTGTTTTGAAAGCATAAATAATACTACCTTTTCCCTTGAGAAATCATACTCGCACATGAGTTTAAAATAAGAGTGAATTATTATAGACAGTGAAAAGAATGGTCCGCATTCGATGCTCATCAGGTGATGAGCACTGGGTGCTCATCACCTGATGAGCAATCTGGACCGTCCAAATTTAATCTAGACGGTCCAGATTTAATATTTTTAAATAATTATTTTAAAATAAAAAATTATATTTTTAAAGAATGATAGTTAAGAGATTATTTTTATTTTTTATCCTATACCTATTAAAATAATTATTTTAAAAAATTAAAATTAAAATTAAATCTGGACCATCCAGATCGGATCTTGACGGTCCAGATCTAATAAGCATTGAGTGCTCATCAAAATTGATGAGCACCCAATGCAAATCCTACTAATTATGGATGACGAGATGCTCCAAGCTATTTTTATAATTTAATTCACTTCTAAATATCTCTCTGTTTTTTTTTTGTCAAAAGTTTTCATTATCTCAAGTTTTCTAATGAAAAATGACACTTGAAAAACCTGAAAAATGCTAAATGCTAGAGAGAGTATCTGAATTTTCATAATCCTTTGACACCCAAAAATGGGTTTTTGAATATAAATAGTTATAATTTATTTCCCTCTTATTTCACCTTATGTGTTATCCTTTTAGGCCCACATTTAACCCTATATCCTCCTTAAAACCTCTGTCGGCACTTACAAACAAGAATTGAGCTGTTATATAATCAATGGTTTAACCACACTCTGCCTCCTTAAAATAAAATTACTTTTTAACAGTCAATAGAGGGATTTGCTTATATAAGATCCCAAACTATTTTTTTAAAATTAATAATTTTTCGTCTAAATTCTTCTTATCAATTGCACATATTAAGATTTTTTTACCATCATGATTGTAGTATCTAATGTAAATTATCAGAAGCAGTACTTTATGAAAATCAATATGAATTTCCTACAAATTAAATAACTATTCTCTCCCATCTTTATTATAAGCTTCAAATAATTAATTCATGGATAATGAACAAATAATTAAATTTAGTTAAAAGTAATAAATATGTTAGAAATATATTTTTGTTTCTAAGTATGCACTTATAATAAATGAGAAAATGGATGAAAGAGAATGTGTAAGAAAATGTGATAAGAGAGATTATGGCAAATAAGAGAGAATAAATAATTAAGGACAAAATTGAAAAAAAAGTATTAGATGTCAAGACAAATTAAAATTAAAATTTATAAAATGAACCACATTTCTTTTAAAATTTAAAGCTTATAACTAAAACTGGATGGAGTAACAAATACCTGTAGATTAATTATTGTAACTTTTACGTTAAGAATCAAATAAGTAGTAAAATTAAATTTCAGCACTATCAGATACTAAATGTGAATATTTCTCTTAACTAAGATTTGAACCTTGATTTGTCATATTATAGAAAACTAACTCTTTCTGTTAGATCCAATTGACCGGTGCTACGTCCTTATTTTATTTTATTTTTTTTGCTAAAGCATAGGTATCATTCTATTGGAGGCATTTCTATTCGAGGTATTGTCAGACACTAAATGTAAACATCTCTTTCAGTGGGAATTCAAATCTTAATTTTGAGGAACTAACCCTTTTTTAATTTTATATAACGAGTGACAAAACTTTTTGTGGCTCTAGTCAGTGGTCTAATTATTTTTTTGAGCCGAAGTGTGTGGTCCAATAATACTCATCTGCTTATATGTGAGACAAAAATCCAGCCGATCCTTTACCCACAAAAACAATAATTCCAGCCCGACACGTGATGGGAAATAATTTCCCCAGTGATGTTGTTTTCAGTCTTTTTTAAAAAATGAAAAGGATCAAATAAGGTTATCTTATTAGCCCTCTTTATTATGAAATTAGTTTGGTGCAGCCAACATAAGAGACTTAATTTAATCCTAAGAGGGTTAACTCTTAAGAACCTTACTTTATTCTTTTCAGTTTTTTTTAAAGAATAAAAAAAAGAGAAAATCGGGCAAAAAACTCGTGTTAAAAATAGTATTAGTCCGAAGGATCTAAATAAAAATATGTTTATATACGAAATCTGGAGGATACAAATACTCTCTATGTATAAAAATACATGTATCAAATCTTTCTCACCAATAATAAATCTTTTAACGTGAGACTTCTCCTAATCTTTTCATAACAAACATATATCAGTTTGGGACTCTAAGGTCCCATTTGGTAGGAAGCATTAAAAATTATGCATAGAGATTGGAATCTGAATTGAGAAAATCTATTAAAAGAGTGTTTAGAATAAGAGATTGCTTGTTATATAGGATTAATCAAACTTATATATATGAGATCGGGGAATACCATGAGAAAAAATGGTATTTCCCAATCTCACTTCTATAAGTTTACCCAATCCACTGTAACAAGTAATTACTCATGCTAAAAATTATTTTAATAATTTATCTCAATTATAATCATAATCCTTATCTCTCATTTTTAATACTTGTACCAAATAAGACCTAACATCCTCATTGTGGCCAATCACTGACATAATGTATGGAGCTGGATTTCTCACTTGTTTTTTCATGAGCAGGAATTACATTTCATTCGACCACTGAGCAGACACTTCACCAGAAACTTTTGTCACTCATTATCCAAGGAAAATTTATAGGAGGATTTGATAGAACACGAATAGAAAAAGGTCTGCTTTAAAAAATATTTTCATGATTCCAAAACCATATGGGAGGCAGTGATTGGATCCAAGGAAAATTTATAGGAGGATTTGATATTTCTTTGACAGAACATGAATAGAAAAAGATCTGCTTTAAAAAATATCTTGATGAGTCCAAAACCATATGGGAGGCAATGATTGGATACAAGTAGATAACAAGACAAAGAACTTGTTTGAAATAGTTTAAGAATACGAGATAAATATTTTTTATCTTAACTTATGTAAAAGTATTTGTAAGCGCTTAAACTAAGTAGCTAGATGTGAAAAAGCTCAAAGCAGATATAATGTGGTTTTCCTATTTTTGGAGGCCACTCTTTCTCAAACTAGGCTCTAATTTCACTTGGGGATAGTTAGCTTAAACAAGCCAAGCTAGCATAATATGATGTCCAAGGCTCTAGTCCAGGTAAGACCACTCTTTCTCAACTCATCAACAAGTCATATTAGGACTCTCGTTAGATCTAAATTCAATGAAAAAGTCGTTACTAGATACACCTTAATGGATCGTGGTTAGATTCTATTTTTGGTGCACAGGATCCTTTTAGAGATGGAAGTGTAGAGCATACTCAGAATCTCTAATGATAGAAGAAAGATTTATAAGTGAGGCTTTCAAAAAAAGAGAAAAGTTTAGAGAGAATTTATAAGAAAAGCACACAAGATATTATTACAACTCCTTCTACCTTTAATTACGGCAAAACGTGGTTTATATAGAGACTCTATGTTGCAGCATGACAAAATCTAAAAATAAAGATTCCAGACATAAATCATTATGACATGACATAAAGATAAAGATATTTTTAATCATTATAATAAGACAAACATACTTTTAATAAAGTTAAAATAGACATATAACATAAGGTAGATTCTTAGCGGGTCCTAAAGCAGATTACGTGAGGATTATTATCAACTGCCCAACTTTAAAGTCTGACTGTTTTTGGAGGGAATTGCAAAATAACTTCGAAAAACACACTGCAAAATATTTCTCTTTTTTGGTTGCATATCATATCACCAATATCTATATATCACGAAGTTTGCCGATTACATTAATGAACCAGTTTCCTGACTGGTTTGATTGTGAATTTTATGAAAATTGTAGGATATAGTAGATTTCGTACAACTGCATGCATGGAGTTACAAAAGGTAAAAAAAAAAAAATGTTTCTCCATTAATTCCACTATTGATCACATCACGTCTCTATAAATACCTATGACTTGCTATCCTCTTTGCTCATCACCCTCAACTCGCAGCAATTTCTCTGAGTTTCTGCTTTTAATTAATTAGCCTCCACCACGAATCATGAAACTTAACTACACCATTGTCGCCTCCGGTCCTGGGGCTGAACGCCTCATCATGGCGGGCCAATTTGTCGGTTCTAAAGAACCCCTTCCTTCTTCCACAGGTGCTTTACACACACACACACACACTCTCAAACTCTTAAGTCCTTATAATTATATTTCTATTCCTCTTTGCCATTATGAATCGAATTCACTGTGAATCTAATTGTAGGCGACGATGTTGCAAAGAAAAGAGCATACGTTGCAGATCAGAAGTACATGCAGAAGTATGAAAGCCATGCTCGGAAAGATGGTCCCAGCAAAATGTCGGCCTCCTTGGGTACCCAACAATATTCACACGACTTTACTTACGACGACTGGTCCGAGGATAAAGGAATTCCAGAAGCATTTGATTTTTTGCTTCTTGATTATAAGATATTCCTTGTGAGCCTCACTGTTCATCCCATTCCTAATCTTACGAACGAGCCTCTTCATTTCATCTGCAACACTTGGGTTTACCCATACATCCCCAATACACAACTCCCTCGCATCTTCTTCATCAACAAGGTAAGTCCCTACCTACATATCCTTCCTGCAGGTTCGCTTATATATATCCCTTTAACTTGGAACAATTCATATATATTGATTCAGTGACTCCTTTAATATTTCAGTCATACCTGCCTAGCCAAACACCGGGACTAGTGGGTGCATTCCGAAAAGAAGAGCTGAAATTTTTAAGAGGAGATACAGATGAAATTCAAGGTGATGGAGTTCGCTAAGAACGGGATAGAATCTATGATTATGCTACCTACAATGACTTGGGCGATGTTGATGCAAGTCCAGATCTTGCTCGTCCAACTCTTGGAGGATCCACTCAGTATCCCTACCCCCGTAGGCTCAGAACTGGAAGGGCCCCATCAAAAAATGGTGAGACTTCAAGGGAACAATTATATAGATATAGGTCCGAAGAGATCAATTTGATCACAGTTAGCTCTCTGATAAATATTTCTTAAAAGTAAGTTGCAAATTCTGGAATCAATTGCAGATAAAGTACTCAAGTTTCAATTGCATATAAAATAGTTAATCTTTTATGACTTAATTATTATTCTCCCTTGTATAAGTTTTTTTTAATTGGGAATTCAAGTATGAGTAGAATTAACGTAACGGGGAGAAAAGTAAGAAAGTCTTGCATTAGATAAAGTAGGGCGTGAAAAGGTCCACATTTGGATTATCCCCCTTTTAATGGTACTCCCACCTCAGTGTTTTTATTATTATATTAACTATATCTAGCTATTAGATGTAATTAATTATGACTTTTTACTCATATTAAGTAAATCTGTGAAAGCAGATCCCAGCACTGAGAGCAGACTCCCTCCAGACCAAGCCTTTTCGATCTATGTTCCAAAAGATGATCGATTTGGAGACCAGAAGCTGTTCGAGTTTGTGCAATATTTTCCCAAATCATCGATGAACCTTATGAAACAATATGTATCAGCGGAATTGGAGAAATCAGGAAAAGAATTTGAAAGCTTTGAACAGGTGCTTAAAGTACTGTACAAAGATGGTTTTACATTTAATGTGCCTATAGAGGTACTTAAGGCCATTGCTGAGAAGCTACCTTTACCAACGCCCCCAGAAAATGGCGACCTGAAATTACTGCTTCCAATTCCTGGTGTCATTCAAGGTGCCTATATTTATCTATCTAATTAAGCTCTCATTTCTTAGCATTCAATAATATTTTCCCAAAGAAATCTTATAAATTAAATATTTATTATTTGGAACAGATAATCTGGATGGATGGATGACGGATGAAGAATTTGCACGAGAGATGCTTGCTGGTGTGAATCCGCTTTTAATCTGCCTCCTTCAAGTAAGAAAAAGCGATTAAATTCAAACATAAATATATTTGGTGTTTAAATTTCTCTTGTTGCATGCCATTGGTTATATGATTAAGGAAAAAACTTGGGTCAAGTTTCTTATATCCATTATATCAAGTTCTTCAATCATACATGTTCTTTTTGGTTTCATGAAATAATTAAATGCTACTAAATCGTAATATTTCAAAAATAAGATACATAGTCATGCGTAATTGGAAAACTTGACATAATAGATATAAGTAACTTGATATAAGTATCATCCTACAATTAACTCATCATTTGAAAGATATAAGTGCTAATTTAATCTCTTCTCTTAATTATGCTCTCATAATTTTCTTAAATTGATTGCAGGAGTTCCCCATAAAGAGCACACTAGATTTTAAACTCTATGGTGATCATACATCTAGCCTAACAAGAGAACACTTGGAGAAGAACATGAAAGGACTCACACTTTATGAGGTGAATTTAGAAATGCAATTCTGTCTTCTTATAAAAAGTCGATCACATGTATATATATTGCATCGCAGTTAAACTTTAGTATTTATTTATATACGAAAGAATACCGTTTAAGCTCTAATGGTGCATGCAGGCACTGAGTTCCAAGAGATTGTTCATATTAAATCACTACGATGCATTTATGCCATACTTGAGGAAGATAAACGAGACTTCCAGAGAGGCTTATGCGAGTAGGACAATCCTTTTCCTCCAGAATGATGGGACTGTGAAGCCACTTGCCATTGAGCTGAGTTTGCCTCACCCTGATGGAGATCAGTTTGGTGCTGTCAGCAAAGTGTATGTGCCTGAAACTGAAGGTGCTGAGGGTACCATTTGGCAATTGGCTAAAGCTTATGTAGTTGTCAATGACACAGGCTATCATCAACTAATCAGTCACTGGTAAACTGTATTTCTACCCTTAGCAGTTATATATTGAATTACAAGATACGCAAATCATGAAGTCATCTACAATACAGTGATTAATATTTTTATTCTTCTTTTCTATTTTTGGTTTCTCAGGCTGAATACTCATGCTGTGATGGAGCCGTTTGTTATTGCAACATATAGGCAACTCAGTCAACTGCACCCTATTTTTAAACTTCTTCATCCTCATCATCGTGACACCTTGTTTATCAATGCACTCGGTCGCCAAAACTTAATCTCTGCAGGTGGACTTATAGAGGACTCATTTTTTCCTGGAAAATATTCCATGGAGATGTCATCTGTGGTTTACAAGAGTTGGAATTTCCTTGACCAAGCCTTACCTGCTGATCTCATCAAGAGGTAAACTATATAATATTATTTTAAAAGAAAAAAAGCATATAATCCTTAAGTTGATAACTTACTAACAATTATTGGAAAAAATTTCAGAGGAATGGCAGTAGAGGATCCAACTGCTCCTCATGGCCTTCGCCTTCTGATACAGGACTACCCTTATGCTGTAGATGGACTACTGATATGGGATGCTATTAATACCTGGGTTCATGATTATGTCTCTTGTTACGATGAATCAGATGAGATCATTAAGCAAGATCCTGAGCTACAATCATGGTGGAAAGAACTGGTAGAAGTAGGCCATGGAGACCTAAAAGACAAGGACTGGTGGCCTAAGATGCAGACTCGTCAAGAGCTAATTCAGTGCTGCACTATTATCATATGGATAGCTTCAGCTCTACATGCAACTGTGAATTTTGGGCAGTACCCTTATGGAGGTTATATTCTAAACCGTCCTACTCTCAGCAGAAGGTTGATGCCCAAGAAAGGAACTCAAGAATATGCAGAGATGGTGAAGAATCCACAGCTGGCTTTCTTAAAAACAATCACACCAAAGCTTGAGACTCTTCTTTGTCTTTCAACTATAGAGATAGTATCAAGCCATACCACTGATGAGGTTTATCTTGGAACTAATACTATCCCTTACTGGACATCTGATACTAAAGTGTTAGAGGCTTTTAAGAAATTTGGAGACAGCCCGAAAGAGATTGAGAAAGCATTGAAAAGGAGGAACAAAGATGGGACTCTGAAAAATAGGGTTGGGCCAGTGATGATGCCTTATACTCTTCTCTATCCTAGCAGTGAACCTGGGCTCACTGGAAGAGGAATCCCAAATAGTATCTCTATGTGAAAAGTTTCTTGGGCTTCATTTAAGTATGTACGGAACTAGGGACGTTCTAGTTAGGTTATTGCTGTTTGTTTTAAGCGTTGTTGTTTGCCAAAAATAAAAGGGCCCATCTGTGTATTTGGCTCTTGTAATGTGAGTGTTGTTGTTTGTTTAAAATAAAAGGAGTCATTGCATTTTGCCCTTGTACCGTTTTCTAATTGGATTCTCTCCTTCTCCTTTCTCTTATTTTCTTCTTCTCATCCTGTCTCTTTCATTAGATAACAAATTGAATTGAATGGTTGATATTTAATATCTTAAAAACTATTGTTATAATACTACATAAAATTAAATAAATTTATAATGTTAAAATTAGACAACAGGACACAATTATAGACTATTTGAAATAGAAAGAAAATATTCGAAAGGTCTTTTATGGTTTAATTATTATAAGTAATTTTAATTTATTTAAAACCATCAATTATACTTATTCCTTTTAAGAGATTATACTTGAGAAAGAGTTGAAAATAAGGGTGAATTATAGATAGTGTAAGGACCACCAAAGAACCAGCTTATGAAGCTAGACACATATTTCCTCATTCATTATGCAAAATTTAAAAAATGAAATATTTTATTCAGGACTTGAATGAAGCTGCCATATAAAAAACCAGATTGTACTAATTGGATCACAAGTCCAACAACCAATGGTTTTTTTCATCATGACAAAACGTTAATTGCAGAAGCCTAACATAAAGAACTCCTCTTATTTTGTACGAATTAAACAGACATGTGATGATCAAATTAATCGAATTTCTCATATGGAGATACTGTTGGGGATTCCCTTCCCTGTCATTCCCGGTTCACTAGAAGGATAAAGCAGAGTGTATGGCATGTTCACAGGCCCAACCCGGTTCAACAACTTGGGATCTTTGTTCCTCTTTAATATTGTTTCCTCTATCTCTTTCAGCTTCTTTCCGAATGTTTTGAAAGCCTCCAAAGCCTTTTTGTCAGATGTCCAAGTGGGATTGGTCGTTGTTCCCAAATAGACTTCATCACTGGTATGCCCTGACAAAATCTCTATAATTGAGAGATCAAGAAGAGTCTCAAACTTTGGTGTAATTGTTTTCAAGAAGCTTGATTCTGGGTTGGTCACAAGCTCTTCATATTCTGAAGTTCCTTCTTCAGGTATCAACCTTCTGCTAAGAGTTGGACGATTCAGAATATAACCCCCATAAGGAAATTGTCCAAAGTTAACAGCTGCATGAAGAGCTGAGGCAATCCATATGATAATGGTGCAAGATTCAATAAGCTCTTTACGATTTTCCATCTTAGGCCACCATGGCTTATCCTTTAAGTCAGCATGACCCACTTGGACTACCTCTTTCCACCAAGCTTGTAGCTCAGTGTCTTGCTTTATAGCCTTATCTGTCTTGTAATATAAAGATATGTAGTCACAGACCCATTTGTTAATAGCATCCCATATTAGTAGTCCATCAACAGCATAAGGGTAATCTTTTATCACAACGCGAAGCCCATGAGGTGAATCTTTATCCACAGTTGCCAATCCTCTGGAGCATTTAAATTTAAATGGAGTGTTATAACAAGACAATCATATTGTTATGAAATAACATGTTAAAGTGCAAAGTGTATTTCATTTGATTAGTCAATATATTTAAATATACCTCTTGATGAGATCAGCAGGCAAGGCTTGCTCAAGGAAATTCCAATTCTTGTAAACCGCAGATGACATCTCCATGGAATACTTTGCAGGCAAGAACGAGGTCTCTATGACTCCTTCTCCAGAGATTAAGTTTTGGCGAGCAAGTCCATTGATAAACAAGGTGTCATGAAAATGAGGATGAAGAAGTTTGTGAATAGGGTGAAGTGCACTGAGTTGCCTATGTGTTGCAATAACAAATGGCTCCATCGCAGCATGAGTATTTAGCCTGTGAAGCCCAAAAAAAAAAAAAAAAAGATAATAATCACTGTAGATGATTTCATAATTTGTATATTACAGATTTGACTTTATGCATTAAAAAAAAGAAAAAAACAGTTTACCAGTGACTAACAAGTTGATGATAGCCTGAATCATTTACAATTACATAAGCTTTAGCCAATTGCCAAAGGGTACCCTTAACACATTCAGTTTCAGGCAGATACACTTTGCTGATAGCACCAAATTGATCTCCATCAGGGTGAGGTAAACTCAGCTCAATAGCAAGTGGCTTCAAGGTCCCATCATTTTGAAGGAAAAGGATTGTCCTACTGGCATAAGCCTTTCGGGTGGAACTTTCATTTATCTTCCTCAAATATGGCATGAATGCATCATAGTGATCTAATATGAATAATCTCTTGCAATTAAGTGCCTATGCAACACATATACAATGTAATTCAATCAGTTAGTATCATAGTCTTGGTTCATAAGTGTTACGTAATTTGTATAATTATATATATGAGACTTTCTATATAAAATTTTTATGCAGAAGACAAAATGGCTTTATTCTTTACCTCTTGTGTTGTGCATCCTTTCATGTTTTTCTCCAGGTGTTCACTTGTTATCTTACTGGAATGATCACCATAGATATTGCAATCTAGCGTGCATTCCATGGGGAATTCCTGCAAATGATTTTAAGAAAAATGTGAGGTTACTAATCAAGAACACAAATTGATGCTAGCATTTTTCAAATGATCCAGTTAAAATCAATCACAGCTAAATAGCAAATCTAACACGAAAAGGTAAAATTTGTATATTTGAGCAAGTTGCCTTACTGTGAGAAGGCGGATTAAACCAGGATTCACACCAGCAAGCATTTCTCTTGCAAATTCTTCATCAGTCATCCATCCATCTAAATTATCTGCTCCATCCACATGCATTATAGGTTTAATTGTTAGAATTAATCCAGAAGAAAATTTCAATTATATTGTTAGAATTAATCGGCAATAAATTCTTTCAAACTATGTTGAAAAATTTAGGGAATATGTAGGTATATTAGGATTCATATGTTCTTTTTGTTCTTTGATGTTTTGGTCAACGATTCATATGTTCCAACTAAGCCTCATATTTATGGCTGATAATGACACTAATTAAAATAAATAAAAGGAGAAGAAGTCAACTTCTAAATCTCTCTTTATGACTGGGTCACAGTTTTGGCATATATCAGTCTTACAGTATAGCAGCCACTTGTTTGATTCTTTAAACAAGCAGGTGGGTATATGTTTCGTATATATTTTTTCTTCAAACAACACGGGAATCTTTGACAATATCTAAAGAAATTATAACTAAAGATAAATTAATATTAACAATGTACGACATACGTACCTTGAATGACACTAGGAATTGGAAATTTTAATAAAAGGTTGCCATCAGCTGGGGGCTCTGGAATTGGGAGTCTTTGAGCAACAGCATCAAGCAACGATTTGGGCACATTAAATGTAAAGCCATTTTGATAAAGCACTTCAAAAACATTCTTAAAACTCTCAAACTCTTTTCCTTTAGAGTCCAATTCCTTTAAGAGATATGACTTCACAAGGTTCATTGATGATTTGGGAAAATATTGCACAAACTCAAACAGCTTCTGATCTCCAAATCGATCATCTCTTGGAACATAGATTGAAAATGCTTGATCATCACCAAGTCTGCTCTCACTGTTAGGATCTGCTCAAACATACCCATAATAATTAACATGACTGAACCATAATTAATATACATTAATCATGTGAGAATTAATTAATTAATCAAGGTTTACCCTTTTTTGATGGGGGCCTTCCAGTTCTCACCCTACGAGGGTAGGGATATTGGGTGGATCCTCCAAGAATAGGACGAGCAAGATCTTCACTTTTATCAATATTACCCAAATCATTGTAGGTAGCATAGTCATATATTCTATCCCATTCCTTGCGTTCTCCAGTTCCATCCCCTCTTATAGCTTTCAGCTCCTTTTCTCTATAACTGCGCAATCCCTCTGGTGTCTCACTTGGCAGATATGACTATGCATAACATGTAAAATTTGATCAATAATTTTCCCTTGCATAATATATGCTATCTAACTTATTAAATAACCTAATTAATTTTTCTATACAACTATCTACTTCCACTGCAGAATATAGGTGACTACTTTTACAGAGATTAATAAAATTAGATTAAGTTAGTATGAATTGATTTTTCTAAAATACCCCTTTAACCATTTGCATTAAAAACTAGCCCATTGACAAAAACATAGGGATAGGTTATGAAGAAAATTATAAATTTGAAAGGCAAAATAAATTAAGATATTATATTTAAGACCACAATAATCCCATCAGCTAGTTTTAACATTTAGAACTGAAAGGAGTAATATCCAATTCTACTAGTTTAAATTCCAAATATTTTGAGAATCGAGTCTCTTCCCAGGCCACTTGACCTAACTATTGATGGTGAACTTATCAAGAACTTATCAATAATTAATTAATTAAATTAAGTGAGTTGATTAATTGTGGAATAGTGGATTACCTTGTTGACGAAGAAAATGCGAGGGCTTTGATATTTGGAATCAGGGTAAACCCAAGATCTGCAAACAAAGTGTACAGGAGCAGTCTGATTTGGGATTTCAATGGTGAAACTCACAAGGAAGAATTGATCTGTGGAATGAAGGTTCCTTATAATGAAGGCTCCTGGAATTCCCATCTTATCACTCCAACTGAAATAAACTACATGAGTTGAAGTAACATCTTCTTGTTTAATAATTGACCCCTCCGACGAGGTAGAATTTTCTAGTTTAGCCGCCCCATTCTCTGCAACAAAGAAAACATATATATATATATATATATATATTTGGTGAAACCATATCCTCTTTAATTAGTTAATTAGGAGATAAATATTAAATTATGAGTGTAAGGGAGTGGTTGTTTCGTGTGCCCATATTTTAATCTTATGCATACCTCATGCGTGCCTTTTTTATGGAATAAGGAAAAAACAAAGAAAAATTACACAACATTGACCATGACTTTTTGTTTTAAAGATAAAAAAGCAGACGGAGAGAGGAGGTGCCATGAGATGCACGTAAGTAATTAATCTGCAGATAAGACAAACCATATCCCAATTATAAATTTCGTGTCTGCAAATAAGATATTATATATAATTTCACCTAAACTTTTTTCAATAAAAAAAATATTATAATTTCACCCCCAAAAAATTTAAATTATAACGCCTCAAATTCCAATGTCAATTAACTTAGGCAATACACATATATACCCACAAGAAAAATAATTTTTTACCACAATCCATAAATAACGTGACTTATGTCTCAAACTACTCAAAAGTTCGTATAAATATTGCACCAAGCATGCTATAGTTTATACTCCTCCGGTTCTTATTATAAGACCCAATTTGACTTTTTATTTGGTCCTAATTATAAGACCCAATCCATTTTGTCTCTTATATTTATGCATTTTTTTTTCCAAGATAATCTTTCTAATAATGATAGTTTTAGCCAATATACTTAATTAGCAAGGATATTTTAGGAATGACAACACTTATTTATTATAAATAACCAACTTAACTTACTTCCTTAATCTCCTCAAATAAGTCAATTGGGTCTTATAATTAGGACCGGAGGAGTAGCACACAAGGGGAGGCGATGGCAATTTGGCCTTAGATTGTGATTTAAAATGTGTCATTGAAAGAAGTTCCAATCTGCTTTCGAGAAAGTATATATAATACGAAAAAAAACAAGCTTTTAAATTGAAATCGTCGTTCTTCATAAATTTTTGAGGGAAGGGAAGGAGATTATCATATGAGGAATATAAGAACAAACCAGAACTTGTAAAGAGAGTATATATGTGCATAAACAGTACTTATGAGATAAAGAACGAACCAGAAAAGATTGGGTTGGAAGAACTACTTATCAGCTCAATGGTGAAGGACTGGGAATCTGCACTGAGGTTAGGGTTGTTGATGACCAAAGTCCCTTTGATCATATATTTTTCTTTCCCCTCCATATATATATAAATGAACAAAATGGAAGCTACACTTGATCTGAAGGAAACAAGATAGATAGAGTGATCACAGAAAAAGCTTTCGTGGGGAAGAAGAGGATAGCACGGTGGGTATTTATAGAGACGAAGCTCGACATGGGTGGGTTTATCCAAGGCCTCACTTGATCCACTTGCAAAAAATGAAAGTCTAATACTTGGAAATTCTTAAAATAAAGTAACTTGCGCTAATCTTAAGTATTCTTGTCTGATTAGGAAACAACTATTTGTCGTGCATATATATGTGTATGTCTTTTTTATTAGAAATAATTATATTCCAATTACTGTTGAGTGGTCCTTTCAACAAGAATATAAATTTAATTGAAAAACTAATCCCTTTGCCAGATCTGACATCCATTATAAAATAGTTTTTTTTGTCTTCTCATCCCCTGACAGCATCTTCACCATTCTAAATTACAACCCCAGTATTTAAAGATTAAATTATTTTTAAATCAATATATAAAACATATTGATGTGTCAATATCTCATCATTTTATATGACAAATTTTACTATTAAAAGTCATTAACAATACGGTTCATTTCTCAAATTCTCTGAAGAATACATAGAAAAACTGTCAAATTCGTAAATTAAAAAAAAAAGTAACTTAATTAATAATATTCAATGATATATCAATATATGTACAGACATATTGATCATGCCTCTAAGTTATACCATCAACGAGCCTTAAACTGGAATAATAGCTGTTTTTGCATAACAATATAATCCAAAATCAAGTTTAGTTTGATCTTCATTCACACTAACAACAGTAGTTTTAAATTTAAGATTGAACATATACCCTCATTTTGCTTTGTTCAAAATAATGAAATCTTGAAATGCCTAGCTAACGTTTGATTACTTTTGATATATACTAGTCCTTATTTGGACAACTTTTCCCAATTATTTTATTGTTTATCACGACCCTTTTTTGGTCAAAATTGTTTATCATAACTTGTTCGATTGTCGTGTACATCTCTAATGACGGACATATTAATTTATATTGTCAATTGAACTGAAGGAAATAGGATACTTTATTTCTCAGACTATCGTATGTAGTTAAATCTAATTAATACATCAATAGTGTGAAACACAAGAAAATATTTTATGTCTACGTAGAAGATAAATTATTAACTCATATTTACTGCTTTAATTTTTTCTTCTGTTTTCTTCCTTGCCAACAGTGAATACAGCTTTTGTGTCCGCGTAGTATGTATACTCTTGTTGAAATTTTCCATGATTTGGCAAAGGCAGCAAAATAGCAAAACGGCAATAATTAATATTAAAATGGTCTTTTTCTTTTGTGGTGCTGATTTTTCCTGCGATCCTTGTCGTGTCTATTCAATGCATTAATTAAATAAAGACAAAATCATCATGTGGTCCAAAAAAATAATTATAAAAAAATAATAAGTAAATGATAAATTTCAGTAGAGAAAATAACAAGAACATCCATATTCTTGCTTACTTGCAGTTGAGACTTTTCTGGTAATTATTATTCTAATCTTATTTATAACTTATTTTCAGCATATTTTACTAGAATCGGAAAAAACCTTAAATCTTATAAATATTACTTTAAAGCCTAACAACTTTTTAACTTTGCCCCTTATTTAATATATATACATTTAAAAAAAAAAGTTTATACAATAATAGCACATTCAAGTTAATGAATTAATGATTTAAACCAGAGAAGTATTTTTTTTCTTTTTTTGGATTTCATAATGATTTTCCTTAAATAAACTGATAACAAAAGAAAATTTACACATGAATATATGACTGCCGGCCCGGTGATAAATTCTGTGAAATAAAAAATATTGGAAAACAAATACAGCAACTTGTAATAACAACAAGTTGCACGAAACGACAATTTATTACCTGTTATTAAAAAAAATTTTATAGTTAATTTTTTGCCATGAGATTAATTTTTCTTCTTGTTTTTTTTTTTTTGGAGTTAAAAATCAAAGCCGTCATAAAGTCAAAATAGTATCAGTCCTTTGAGGCTGCTAACAGCTAACACTATGAACACGAAACTAGTGAGTCCAAAACAATGACCTCAAGCAAAACCATGAACTGGGTGGCTTGGTCAACTCTTTACACATTAAAAAGTTTAAATTATAATAATATTTAATATCTTACTTTAATTTTATTTAGAAAGGGTTTTTATACAGGATAAGAACCATTGAAATGTTGAGGCGTAAATGGACTTCAAACCAATGTAAGGAAAGTCTCATTAAATAGAATTGTTGTTCGTGGCATCTTTAATGCGAAGGATTAATTAATTTCATTAAAAAAATATAAAGGAATTAATAAATGGACATTATTAGGATGTCCAAATGTAATTGGATTTGAATTGATGTTTGAAGTCTCCCATAGAATATGATTAGATTTAATAAATTTCAACCCTGCACCCTGCTATAGCTCTTCTTTTCCGTGTTTTTTTTTAATTTTCAAATTTAAATAATTTGTATATATTGGAATCAGGTTGTTTTTATATTTTAATAAAATTATTAAATTAATCCCAAAACTTGTAAATACAAACATATAATTTATTTTACTTAATTACTCTATTAATATGAAAATTATGATCAGTCAACAAAGATATGAGAAATCAAATATAGAATCAATCTTCTAATATAAAATAAGGCTATGTTTAAATTAATGTAAAACCATAACTTCTTTTTATTAAAATTAAAATTAAAACAGAAAAAGCCAACCTTCGGCCTTATGAACCAAAGGTCTTGTACTAAAATTTGACGATTTGTCAGTTTTAAAAATAAAATCAATTTGTTATACTGATATCGAATTATGAGACAATCTTCAGTTACAACTTATGGCGTAGTTAGAAACTATGCTTTCAAAACTTGTTAAGGAGAAAATACTAGTTGCCAATAAATGTTTTAGATCTAATTATTAATTAACTGAGAATGACAATTAAAAACTTTGTAAGAAAATAATTAATATAAGCTAGGACATGTGTATAACTAAAATTTCAAAATTTGCGACTCAAAATTTCTATATTTATCTCTTAAAATTTTTCATTTCACATTAATTTTCTTAATTACAAGATTTTTAATTATTTTCTCTAAATTGGTTTTGGGGGTCCTATGCCACAGAGAGAGAGAGAGAGAGAGAGAGACTAACTCAAGAAACATGATTGGTTACTTTGCCGGGGAAGCTCTGCACAATCAGAACCGCGCGTATCATTTTGGATTAAGTTTTGCTGAGTACTACCTTCTGCCCTTTTAGATAATTAATTTAGAAAAATTAAGTAAATTAATTAAATTAGTTAATTATAATAAATGTGTGCTGACTTTCCTAAACTATCTTTTTTAATCATATATATTAGAACTATTCTTTGATGGGAATCTCTTACAATCAATAGAAATATTTTAAAAAAATTATAAATTTGAAATATAAAGTAGATTAGTCTTATAGTTAAGATCAAATCTAATCTCTAATTAGTTAGAATATGAGGATTTGATTACCTCGAATTTTACGATGACTATAAGTTAAGTCTTCTCATCCGTCAAATGGTTTTTTACTAAAATATAAACAGCTCTATCTTCCTTATCTACTAAAATAATGCATTAATCTATTATATAAAAATAAAAATATTCCCACGTGCATATATTTTATTGTGGTTTCCACAGTTAATGTTACAAATTACGAGGAAGTCTTAAGCCGCCTTACAACCCCGGTCTGCCATCTTTGACATTTTGACTCGGCTAAGAAAATTTTGTTTGCATAATATTTATTTGAGAGTATTATAATATTGTTATGGTTTCACTGGACAATAATAATCAAAATCTTGTAATCTAATGACAACAAACATGTTTCTTAAATTTTTTTAAGCATAAGATTGTAAATTCAAGTCCTTTATTTAAAAATATAATAAATACATGAGTCATGAAAAAAAAAATTTGAGTGATAACAACGGTAAGAGGAGGACACGCAACAACAAACTCTAACATCTCCATGAAGGAATAATGGTTTTTCAGAATATCTAAAGCACAATATCAATGAAAAAGGTGAAGCAAAGAAATAAAAATAATAGTACAAGGTAAATTATTATAGATTTTATAAATATGAAAATATGGATATAAAATTAAATAATAACATGCCATATTATGAGAAATACGACTTATTTAAACTCTGTAAAATGCATGCTTTGGAGAAAAAATATGCCGAAGCAGCACTAATTAATTACCAATACGATTTTTGCTTGATGTTAATTGTAATTCTTGACACGAAGCTATATATAAAAAAAAAATTAAAATAAAATATCTCTGATGAACGGGAACCATTATATGTTGGAGTATAATGACAATTTGGGACTAATAAATGATGAATTTAATCAAGTTTTAGGACCAAGACATTATAAAATTGCAATTTATGATAAACCGCGACCCAATGTGCATTGTGCAACAGGCATCACTTCACGTGTGGCTGGCCCGAGAACCAACAATGATTATTGTTTCAATTTGATAAAACCAACATTTATTTTCTACAACACAAAATTATTTGAAGTTATCCGTTAATTAAATTACATGAAATATGTATAAATTTACAATAATGAGTAGAATATTGCCGTGTAAATTTAATCATATCAGAAACGAACGAGACGTTACTTTTTGGGCCTTTTACATTACAGACAGTAGTATCTGTTTCAGCACATATAATAAACTTAAGTTCATCTTCAGATGGCACTTTATTGAAACATAACACAAACGGCCTTTTATTGGCAACCAAGTACAAGATTTTATGAAACAGAAATATGAAAATCAAACATAATAATTATTGTCTTATGAACAAAAAGTTGAAACATTTTGATCAAATGGAGATGCTGTTTGGAATGCCCCTACCAGTGAGCCCTTCCTCACTTGTAGGATAAAGCAAAGTGTAGGGCACATTCACAACCCCAACCCTGTTCCTCAATTTCTCATCTTTATTCTTCGCTATGAGCCTTTCTTCAATCTCAGTGAGCTTCTTCCCAAACTTCTTAAAAGCTTCCAATGGCTTAACATCACTAGTCCAATCAGGACTGTCCCTTGTCCCAAGATAAACCTCATCAGAAGTGTGCCTTGACAATATCTCAATCACTGAAAGATCAATTAGGGTCTGAATCTTTGGTGTTATTGTCCTCAAGAAAGCTTTTTCTGGGTTCTTCTTCATCTCTTCATATTCTTCAGTTCCTTCTTCAGGAATGAATCTTCTACTCAGTGTTGGACGGTTCAGAATGTAACCTCCATAAGGATATTGTCCAAAATTAACAGCAGCATGAAGAGCTGAAGCAGTCCATATGACAATAGTGCAAGATTCAATAAGTTCCTTTCGTGTTTGCATCTTAGGCCACCATGGTTTATCTTTTAAATCTCCATGGCCAACTTCCACAAGTTCCTTCCACCAAGCTTGTAGTTCAGAGTCTGCTTTAACAGTCTCATCTGTCTCATAGTAGCAAGAAACATAGTCTTGAACCCATGTCTTAATAGCATCCCATATCTCAAGTCCATCCACAGCAAAAGGGTAATCCTCTACTGCAAGACGAAGTCCATGAGGAGAAGTTGGATCTTCAACTGCCATCCCTCTAAATTCAAGAAAACGAAGTGTTAATAATATATGTAATGCCTGAATATAAGTTAATTTAAAAACTTTTTTTTGGATTATTACCTTTTAATGAGGTTGGCAGGTAGGGCTTGATCAGGAAAAACCCAGTCCTTGTAAACCTTAGAAGACATCTCCATGGAGTATTTCCCAGGCAAGAATGATAACTCTATAATGCCATTTGCGTTGATCAAAGCTTGTCGAGCCAGTGCATTAATATTCATGGTGTCACGAAAATGAGGGTGCAGAAGTTTGTGAATAGGATGAAGCACACTTAGTTGCCTGTTCGTTGCTATGATGAATGGCTCAATAACTGCATGTGTATTTAGCCTGTAAAACACAATCCATTTCATTAATAAACTCACCATCATGATTCCCAAATGGCTAATTAAGTTAGATAATTTGTGTTTATCTGATAAATTCTCAGAGGCTATATATATACCAGTGGCTAACAAGTTGGTGGAAGCCAGAGTCGTTAACAGTTACATAAGCTTTGGCCAATAGCCAGATGGTAGCCTCAACGCCCTGGTCGGCAGGCAGGATCACCTTACTAACAGCACCGTGTTGGTCTCCATCGGGATGAGGTAAGCTTAATTCAATGGCCAATGGCTTCAAACTTCCATCATCTTTCAAGAAAAAGACTGTTCTTGTGGCGTAAGTCTTATTTCCAGTTTCACTATTTATCCGTCTCAGATATGGCATGAATGCGTCATGGTGGTCTAGTATGAACAATCTCTTGCTGGTGAGTGCCTGCGAAACATATATATAAAGGCATAATTTATATATATATATATAAAATATATATATAGAGAGAGAGAGAGAGAAATTTTAATTATCATCTTCTAGTTAACATTTTGCATTACTGCGATTCATATTTATCACTTACCTCATTCACTGTGACTCCATTCATGTTTTGCTCCAAATGTTCTTTGGTTATTTTGCTGGTTTGGTCACCGTAGAGACTAGCATCTAGCTTGCTTTTTGGGGGAAACTCCTGCAATTAATTTATTTGAGTAAATTATGATAATTATTACAAACATTTACTTGTGGGACCATTAATTGAGTTAAAAAAGGGTTAAGTCCCAATCAACTTTCTTTTAAAAAAATACTCACTAATATGTCACTACATATTTTAAAAAGACTTAATCATATAACGTTTGACTATAATAAAAAAAATGAATCATTTGCTCTATATTTTTGTTTGAAAACATGAATACCATGTATATCCTAATGTCAGTTGAAAATGAAGTTTAATTGTTTAGATTTAAAATTAGATTCTTCTGATTAACTTACTTGGAGACCCTCGATTAAGCAAGGATTCACACCAGCAAGCGTCTCTCTTGCAAATTCTTCATCAGTCATCCATCCAGAAACATTTTCTGCATCAAGTGACAGAAAGTGTAAAATTATAGCTTTTCAAATGCATATGACTTTTCTATATATTTTGATCTTTATATCTGATTGTACATGAAGCTCATTCGTTATTAAACCAAATAAGTTAGTTGGATAGGACTTTCAAAGTTTTTATTCTCTTCATCTTTTTTTATTATTTTCAGATGTGAGAGACTTCTCAGTATACTTTATTCCAAGAAGCATGCTTCCAAACAAAGACGTTTTTTATTTCATTTTTGGTACCAAGTAACATCATTCCGGGCGCTGTACAGAAGTAAACTCTGTTGGATTTTCTTATAAATATATAAAATAATACCTTTAAACCATTATCCAGAGTTACTTAATTAAGATGATACGAAAGGTTAATTAATTTACCTCTGATGACCAAGGGAGTAGGAAATCTGAGAAACTGCTCTCCATCAGTTCGGAAAAGTTCAGAGAGCAATGGAATAGGCAATCTCTCACTGAATTGCTTAAACAAGTCGTGTGGAAGCTTCAATCCACCACTATAAAGATCACGAACATTATCAAAGTCTTTGAACTCATTTGATAATCTAAATGCTGATTCCAATAAAGGCCTCAGATCTTGAGCCACAGATTTGAGCAAATATGCCAAGAAATCTGATAACTTGGTGTGCCCAAACCTCTCATCTCGTGGCACATAGATATCGAAGTTTTCAGCCAGGAAAAGAAGCCTGCTCTCAGTGCTCGGATCTGTTCAAGTATCGATCGAAACAAATTAAAAAATATGAACAAACAACCAAAACTAGCTTGTTGCTTATTATAATAGGTAGAAAAATGATCAAACCAGCGAGAAGAAGACAAATATATATATATATAGTTAGGTGTTACCAGATTTGTTAGGTGGCCTGCTGGTTCTTCCTCTACGAGGATAAGGATAACCGCTAGAGCCTCCAAGAGTTGGACGAGCTAGGGCTTCCTTCTCATCAGGATCACCCAGGTCGTTATAAGTAGCATAATCATAGACTCTATCCCATTCTTTGCACTCTGAGAATCCATCTCCTCTTAAAGTGTTGAGTTCCTGTTCTCTGTATTTCCTCAATGGCGTTGGAGTTTGACTTGGCAGATATGCCTATACAATATAAATATTAATTAATTTCTTCCTCAACTGATAGTTCTACTGGAGAAAAACAAATCATTATAGAGATAAAGCATTTCATGATAACGTTGAAAGGTTGAATATGTATTATTTAACGTACCTTGTTGGTGAAGAAGATGCGATCGGTTTGGTACTTGGTACGAGGATAAATCCAAGAGTTACAAACAAAGTGGATGGAGCCATGATTGGGGATGTCATCAAGTGTGAGACTCACAAGAAAGAATTCATTGTGAAGATTGTTTCTGATCACAAAAGCTCCTGGCAACCCAAACCCATCATCGTACTCAAAATGAACCCTACATGCTGCTTGACCATTCAACAACGTTGGCAATGTCCGAATGAACCCTTCCAACGGTGCAGCCTTCCCAAGTTTCCCCAAACCATTCCCTGCTCAAATTTCAAAATCATGTGAATTCATCACTTAATTGGAAGCTTAATAAGCTTTCATCTTGTTATGTTCAATTTGATCCGTTATATATAGTCTTGTAGTTAGAGAGAAAAAGAGATATGCCAAAAAAAAAAATGGAGAAAAATAATGATTAATCAACAAACCTTGATCCTATTATGGAAGTGAAAGGAACTTTGACTGGTTAAACACGAAATCTTAAATACGAGATACTCTAACTGAGTTTGACAATACTCGAATCTGACCCAGTCAGAGATAAGCATATTAAAAAAACAATGGTGAAAAGTTTAGAACGAACCAGGATCAGCTTTGGTGGAGCTAATCAATTGAAGAGAGACAGCTCCACCAATTATTTGATGAAGACCATCGAAGATAGAGGTGGCAGCATCAAGACCCAAGTTGATTCCAGCTTTGAGGTCCAAATTATTGAACTCCAAGACCTTCTTGCTCATCAACACCACTGTTCCTTTGATCTTTCCTTTGTTGTGACCAAAGATATCGGACACAAAGTTCACTCCTGAACTCAACATCTTTCCTTCTTCTTAACAGTAACTAGAACAAGAATATAATCGAAGATTAGGCAATTCCCACGGAGAAGCTTTTCTGAATCTGTTCGATGAAGCAGAGCCAGACGTGGTGGGTATTTATAGAGTGGAAGGTGATCATTGTGGGTAGGTAAAGATGAATGAGATATATGTTGACGTGATGGGTTTTAAGTAATTTCAAAGGCTTTTCTGATAACTCCATGTGCACAACGTGCCTTTTGGCTTCCATGAAACAAGACGCGAGATTGACTACGAGGGAATCATATTTACATCCAAACAGAGCGCAATTGAACTAACCATTGTTTTACCAAAGTACAATAACGGTCTTTTCAAATAATATTCCTTTTTTTCTAATATCCACTACCAGGAAAAACCAAACCTATCCGTGAAATGATAGGTTTCAGAATATAGTACTTTGTCATATAATATTTTAACGTCTACCTACTCTCTCACAACCAAGAGATGTTCACATTCTTAATATTTTAACGTCCACTTGGCATTCTCAATTTTTTAACGTCCACTTACCTTTTTAATAATATCTTCTTTAGTTGGTTAGGCCCCTAGGGGGTCATATGCAAAAACAATAATTTCAAATTTTTTATTATATATATTATTGTGAATTTTTTATTCGTTTACCTTCTTTTTTCAATTAATTTTATTTATAAACAGAGGCTTTATGATTAATTTGTGGATTCCTAAATTTTGGTAATGGAATTATAAAAAGGAATACGGTTACCCTTATTTTGTCATTTATGCTAGAGTATATATTTTTACTTTTGGATTGAAATGCGAAAATGACACAATTTGGTAAATAATTATTCCGCATGTTGAAGACGGAGATATTCTGGACAGAATTGGTTTTTTTTTTTTAATGATATGATGAGGCAGAAGAAGATAACTATAATATCTAAATTTGGCTAAAAATATACGTTTGGTTCTTTAAGTTTCAGTTTAAAGCAACTGTGTTGTGTTATATATTTTTTTAATTCTTACAAGAAATTGCAACACAAATAAAAATTTTTACTTTTAATTACTCTAAATTTGGTCACCTTTAAAATTTTACTGATTAAATTGTTAGTAATTTTCATAAACATTGCAATAATTCAAGAATATAAAAATATTAAAAGTAATTAAAAAAAATTCACGTGCCAAATGTTTGCGTGATGACAAATGACAGAAAGTTTAAATATTCACCCGAAAATGACATAAAACGAAAATTAATCAATTGAATATAATAACCCTTAATGCAGGTTAAACATGATCATTGTTTTTTGTGTCATGTTTAACATGATCAACTTAATTAATGAATATATTATCGTTAATCCAAGTCAGACAAGAATACAATATGATAAAGAACAAATCTACTCTTGGCTAGGAAGGACAATTGAAAACATGAAATTTCTTAATGCATTTTAGTTCAAAGATAGTATTGTAATTATTAATTAAAAAATGTGCATACAACATTGGGGGCAAGTGGTGAAAAACAATTGATGTATTAGGTGTATTGTGATATGATGGCCATTTGAATCTTAATTTAATCATCAGACCATGACCGTGCTACTTTACACGTGAATAAAATGTAAAATATCATAATACACATATAAAACAAAACATAATATCATCATTAAGAAATAAACAAAATATAATTATTAAGTTTGTTACAATAAATTATCACTATTTATTAGTGGTGATGACAACTACTTCCTCCGCTCCTTTTTACAAGTGACTAATAACTAAAATATGATGTTTAAGAAAATAATTAAAATTAGTTAAAAGTATTAAATATGTAAGAAATAAATTTTTTTTCCAAGCATGTCCTTATTTATAAGGGGCAAGTAAGGAAAAAAAAAGTATGAAAGAGAATGTAATAAACCTTTTAATTAATGCAATATATAAATTTAATTAGGAGCAAAAATGGTAAAAACATATTGAATATTTAAGCAACCATAAGTTAGATATTATAAAAATGACTAATTTCATACTCTTATAAAAATGACCTGAAGGAGTATATACTCCCACCGATCCTATTTATAAGTTTTAAATTTAAAAAGAAATGTGATCTATTTTATAAATTTCAATTTGGGTTTGTTTTAACATTTAATGTATTTTTTCAATATTGCCCTTAACTATTTTCCTCTTATCACATTTCTTCATACATTTTCTTTCATCCTTTTTTCTAATTTATTAAAAGGGCACATTTGGAAACAAAATTATATTTCTAACCTATTTATTATTTGTAATTAATTTTAACTAATTATTCGTTATCGGTAAATTAGTTATTTGAAACTTATTATAAGAATAGAAGATATTACAAGGGAATCACCAAAGAATTCTTTTAATTAATAATCAAATTAATTACTTAATTGGATGTATTTTTCTTGGCGACAAATCCGACGTCATAATTTAATGAGACTTTGATTAGCATACCAATAAATATCAATACTATAGTTTTCTCAGCCTTTTGGCTAAGATCAAGTGTAGCATCAATAGATATTAAAAATTGTTACATAATTGTAGCGATGATGAAAGGCGTAGCTAAAAGTCCAAGCTCTGGATCAACGAGATGGATTTTTTTTTTTTATGTATTACCACAAAAAACTGTACAATTTTTATGATATGAGCAATTAATAAAGTCACATAGATACACGCGATTAAGACATCGAAACACCAAAATCTCTAAATTCGGTTTTCAGTTGTGATTAATTACTCATTAGTGGATGATGTGAACTTTGCAAATCCCGCCTTTAATCACGTGAACCCCATCTCATTGATTCTCTTAACAAGATAAAAATAATAATAATAATAACAAATCACATGCGTTTAATACTTCCAAGCACAGTAACAGGGACGCAAGGTCCAAAAAAAAAAGGGGCACAGTAACGTGGACCACTTGCTTATGTGCCCAGAAATTAATACTCCTCATGTCCTTAATATAAGATCTATTTAACTAATTTGATTTAATTAAAAAAATCAGGTAAGTTAGTTAATTATAAGAAAAATAACACATTTTTCCTAAAACACCATAATCATCTTTCTTAATACCCCATCTCCCTCTTTTACTTGATTATGGTTGAGGGAGTATCCATATGGGTAATTTAGAAAAAATTGATAAATATGAAAAATGAGTCTTATATTTAGAATCAAAACCAACTTAAAAAATAAGTTTTATATTAAAGACGGAGGAGTACATCACTTTACAAGATTGGTAACGATGATTGACGCTAATAGTTTAATCGGCGTAGAAAAATAACCCATTTAATTTGTTCTCTTTGCTATGGTGACCTTTAGTATCTAATTCTGAATCATGAGCATTCGTAGAAAGAAGGGAACAATACCAATTTAGGTTGTTGCAAGTGAGGGAAACTTTCCTCACTTAAACAAGTGATTGGAAGTTTTGAATCCTAGCCATTATGCTTGTAGCAATTCAGTTAGAATGAGTCTACCTTTAGCTTAGTCTAACGTGGGACACTAGTTTTTATCGTCAGCAGAATATACCTGTTTCACCAGAAAAAGAAGGGGGGGGGGCGCTTTAGCCATTTAAGTACTCGGAGGCTGCACCATTCATATCTCGATGTGCTTAAAGCTGCATTATGCATTATATACCACCAAGAGGCCAAGCTTGGCAAGCAGCAGTACTTGGATGTGTGATCCAAGCATAGGCTAAAGCAACTAATATTAGAAGTTTCATGATATGTCGTTTGCCTCAAATAAAGAAAAGCGGAACTGCTCTTCTTCATTTTATTAAACATTAAAAAGACTCTAACACATTCCCAGCTGCTCTCATGATGGACAACACACAACAGTAGTTGAAACACAGAGGACAACAAAACAAAGGATTATTAACTTTCACACTTGGTAGAGGAGCCGCCCACAGTTTCTTCAGATAGAGATACTGTTTGGAATTCCCCTGCAGGTGAGTCCTTCCTCACTTGTAGGGTACAGAAGGGTGTAATGCATGTTGACTGGCCCGACCCTGTTTCTTAGTGTCTCTGTGTTGTTCCTTTCTATCAGTTTTTTCTCAATCTCTTCCAGCTTCTTTCCGAACTTCTTGAAGGCTTCCAATGGCTTCGCATCAGAAGTCCAGTTAGGATTGTCCCTTGTCCCAAGATAGACCTCATCAGAGGCATGCCTTGATAATATTTCTATAACCGAAAGGTCAACAAGGGTTTGCAACTTTGGTGTTATTGTTTTCAAGAAAGCTTTCTCTGGGTTTTTCTTCAACTCTTCATAATCTGCGGTTCCTTCTTCGGGAAGCAATCTCCTGCTGAGAGTTGGACGATTTACGATATAACCTCCATAAGGATATTGTCCAAAATTGACAGCTGCATGGAGGGCTGAAGAAGTCCAGATGACAATGGTGCAGGTTTCAATAAGCTCTTCACGAGTGTGCATTTTTGGCCACCAAGGCTGATCTTTCAAATCTCCGTGACCAACTTCTACAAGTTCTTTCCACCAAGCTTGTAGTTCAGGGTCTTGCTTAACATCTTCATTGTTCTCATAGTAGCAGCAAACATAGTCATGAACCCATGTCTTAATAGCAGCCCATATCTCAAGTCCATCCACAGCAAAAGGGTAGTCCTCTACCACCAGGCGAAGCCCATGAGGACATTCTGGATCTTTAACAGCCATGCCTCTGAATTAAGTAAATAAAAGGTTAATATGTTGTAATACTAACAGGGTTAATATTTTAGCTTATCCTTCATCTTTAGATCATGACAAACTTTCAGACCCTTTAACCCCCTCCCCCCTTTCAATGTCTAAAACTAGCTGTTAGAAAGTGTGAAACCCATTTTTGTGGTTTATATATGCACTTGAATATTACCTTTTGATAAGATCGGCTGGTAGGGCTTGATCAGGGAAAACCCAGTTCTTGTAAACCTTGGAAGACATCTCTATCGAGTATTGTCCAGGCAAGAATGACAACTCTATAATTCCATTTGCGTTGATCAAGGATTGTCGAGCAAGAGCATTTATATTCATCGTGTCACGATAATGAGGAAAGAGAAGTTTATAAATAGGATGAAGAGCACTGAGTTGCCTGTTAGTTGCTATGACAAATGGCTCAATGACTGCATGAGTTTTTAGCCTGCAAAGCATAAAAACATATTAATAACAAAGCCCAGATCATATAATTGATTAAAGTATCTGGGTTGATCTCATGGATAGAGCTTATACCAGTGGCTAACAAGTTGATGATAGCCAGAGTCGTTTACAGTCACATAAGCTTTAGCCAACAGCCAGATGGTACCTTCAACCCCTTGATCTGCAGGCAAGACGACCCTACTTATAAAGCCGTGTTGATCTCCATCGGGATGGGGTAAACCTAGCTCAATAGCCAATGGCTTCAAAGTCCCATCGTCCTTCAAGAAAAGAATCGTCCTAGTGGCATAAGCCTTTTTTGAAGTTTCATTTATCTTCCTCAGATATGGCATGAATGCGTCGTGGTGGTCTAAGATGAACAATCTCTTGCATTGGAGTGCCTGTTTACCAAACAGAATATGATTCAGCAAATGTGCTTTAAGAATAGATTATAAAGGATATGCTCTTCGGTCTATGGTTCCAATACTTCATTTGACATGATTATTGTGAATCTCAAAACTATATAATTACCTCATCCACTGTCACCCCACCCATATTTTGCTCCAGTTGCTCTTTGGTTATTTTGCTCGTTTGATCACCATAGACCCTAACATCCAGAGTGCTTTTTGGGGGAAACTCCTGTCATTAATTCAAGATAAATCTGTCAACATCAGCATAATAAAATTTGAACACATGACGTAGATTAATTGGAGGACCACTTTTGTCACTTACTTGGAGAGCCTGAATTACACCTGGATTCACACCAGCCAACATTTCTCTTGCAAACTCTTCATCAGTCATCCATCCAGACTTGTTTTCTGCTCCGAATTAGCAAAGCCTCAATAACAATTGCTTAAGTTTTCCACATTTGTTACAAGTTAAACCATATGCCCTGCCTACCACCTTTAAATTAGTAATAATCTTTGAAGTTCCAAAAAGAAAAGCAACATACCTTTAATAACTTTAGGGGCAGGATATTTGAGAAATTGTTCACCATCAGTACGGAAGATTTCCTTGAGCATAGGTAGAGGCATTTTTTCGCTGATATTCTTGAGTACATCCTGAGGCAGTTGAAATCCACCTTCATAGAGTTCGCGGACCTCATCAAAGCTCTCGAACTCATTGGACATGAACTTGAATGCCGACTCCAACAATGGCAGTAAATCTTGAGAAATAGATTTCAGCAAATAGGTCAGAAAGTCCGACAATTTAACGTGACCAAATCGTTCATCCCTTGGAACATAGATATCGAAGTTCTGAACTCCAGGAAGAAGTCTACTCTCAGTGTTAGGATCTGTACAAAAAACCAAAAAAAAAAAAAAACCCACACAACGTCAGTAAAGAATCAGCGTTGTTTAATTAATTAAGAAAATGTATTTAAATCCCTAAACTTAACCTGAGTTAGACGGTGGCCTGCTAGTTCTTCCTCTACGAGGGTAAGGATATTCGGAAGAGCCTCCAAGAGTAGGACGGGCAAAGCTCTGGTTGAGATCTGGCCAGCCCAAGTCATTGTAGGTAGCATAATCATAGACTCTATCGTGTTCCTGGAGCTGTGAGAATCCATCTCCTCTTAAAGTAATGAGCTCTTGTTGTCTGTATTTGACCAAAGCTTGTGGTGTTTTATTAGGAACATATGCCTGAAAATGCAATAAATTCAATAAATTAATTAACAGTAACTTCAATGTTGAATTGAAAGAACAAAACAGTGAAAATTTAGAAAGGAATTGAACCAAGATTTACGGACCTTATTGGCGAAGAAGATGCGGTCGCTCTTGTAATAGCAGGCAGGGTAGATCCAGGAATTGCAAACAAAGTGGAGGGTTCCATGATTTGGGATATCGTCAAGCGTGACGCTGACGAGATAGAATTCGGTAACAAGATTGTTCCTGATCACGAAGGCTCCAGGAACACCGAAGTCTTCATTGTAATCAAAGTGGACACTGAAGGCATTCTGTCCTTCCAACAGCGTTGGCAATGTGGTAACAAACCCTTCCAGTGACGCAGGCTTTCCAAGTTTTCCCAACCCATTTCCTACATAATTTTACAGATATAATATAAAATTAGTAAAATAAGGGCACTTTAATTGGAAATTATGAGTAGAAAAAATGGCTGAAAAATCCCTCATTACACAATTTATTACTCAACCTCTTCTAAAATTTGTTTAAAAACTTATGCACAACTCTTTTACAGATATCCATAGCATGTTTTTAAGTGTGCAAAATGAAATACCTTTGAGCAATGAATTTGATAATGAGAGATTTTTTTTAATAGTTTTTTCCTAATTAATAACTATCATGAATTTTTTTACATATTTCACAATGAAATTAAAAAAGAAAATTTTTTGTGTGTATAATTATAATAATTCACATTTAATTTTTTAAATTTTTTTTAAAATACATAATACCCACATCTAATCAATATTTGTTCATCTTGATATTTTCAAATAAGCAATTTGAAAATGCTACCAAATACATGCATGGTTCTTCTTTTACAAGCATTATCGGAACACAAGAAATTATTTGGCAACAACTAAAAGTGCTTTTAAAAAATATTTTTCGTAAAATAAGATAATTTTTTTTAAATATTTATTTCATATATCGTAAAAATATTTTTTAACTATATTTTGATTTCCATTCAAACACCCCGTAAATAACCAAATGTGATGCATTTTTGGTAAAAGCAACAATTGCCAAAACATATCATTATTAGACATGTATATAATTATCACAGAAGGGATATGGTGAGTTATTTAATTAGTGATGTGGATATATTAATTTGGACAATTATTTATTGTGGTCAAAAAAAGATGTGAGCACATGATTTGGCCTCGTGCAAGCCCACGCGCACAAGGAATATATTATAAATTATATGTCTCTTATCCGAATGGCATAAACAGTAATAACTCATATATTATATGTTGCAGTGTCCATACTTTAATCTTGTGGACTCCTTTTCATTATTGTTCTATCTTTTTTAGCTAGCCACTGGGGTAAAATAATTTAGGTGGTCTTCGATCTCCATTAAATTGATATTTTCCTCTCTTTTTTTCTTTTTATAGAAAATTGATCTCACTTTGATCTGTGGGGTTGATGGGGTGGAACTGACTGGACAACCTAGATTTAATGGAAGCTTGGTATTTACTGTAAATTTAGGAATCTTAATTATAAATAAGATATTTAAATCTTAATTATAACTGTCAATTTGAAACCAAGGCAAAACTCAAAATCATATTTGCAACTCTTTTTTCAAAAAAAAAAAATTGTTTTACGGGGATTAACTGTCATTAATTTAATCTTTTGGAATTCAAAACCTCATTCCCTCTATATTTTTTTATTTTGATTAAAAGAAATTAAAGACACATGATGAGAACATTTTTTCCCCCAAAAACTTCCATTAAAATACTGTTCAAACATTCTACGCTAGAGTGGATCGGATCCTCAAAATTTTTTAGCTCAAACCAGTCAGCTTCTCTCTTATGTGCATTAGATGATGGTGGTGGTGTCTCTCTCTAAGAGCACACACACATAATACTACATATGTTGCATAGAACCTGTAAAAACAGCCATTATTGAACTTTGAGAATAAAGATTGTGAAGTTCTATGCAAATTAAAGCTTGCGCCATCTAATTGTTGAAACTGAAAGCTTTCTGCTCTAATTTTGAACAGGAAAGTGGATCTGAGTATGATGTGTTTCTTTCTAGTTCATTGTGCTTTTAATGCTGATCTATGAGTAAATATACAAGTAAGGAGAGGAGGATGACGGTAGATTTTACCGGGATCGGCCTTATTGGCACTGATGAGCTGAAAGGAAACGGCGCCGCCCAAGAACTGGCGGAGGCCGTCCAAGACGGAGCCGGCCACCCCGAGACCGATGTTGATGCCGGCGTTGAGATTGAGATTGTTGAAGTCAAGAACCTTCTTGCTCATGAGCACCACCGTGCCTTTGATCTTGCCATGCTTGTTGCCGCCCAGAATATCCGGCACCAAGTTCAGCCCCGCGTTAAACATCTTGATGCTCTTATCTCTCTCTCTCTCTCTCTCTCTCTCACTAGTAAACCAGACACTTAATATTGATTAAGCTTCTGAACTGAGTTGTGGTGAGTTTGCAGATGAGGCAATGGTGGCTATTTATAGAGCCCAAGACGAAGACGACGACGATGATGAAGATGCTGATCCTGCATTGATCCGGTTTTTTTTTTTTTAACCTCTTCTCCACGTGTAAAATGTGTCAGTCTTCTGTGTCGCATGGGATCCCTGACTAACACGGCGTCGTTTCATTATTTTTACTTTTTTTAATAATGATGACGTTTTAAATGTTATTCTTCGTTCTCCGTTATTTTGGTTGTCGTCATGTCCATCATTAGAGCACTTCTTGCTATTATACCATCATGTTTTTAATATTTAACTCAATTTTTCATTTTATAAGATTGTCAAGCACGTCGCTGTTGAATTATGCGCGTCCTTGTTGAATTATAACTTTTTTTTCCCCCTCATCATCAATAATTCTGCGAATATGAATCTTTGGTAGCATATACTCTGGCAAAGAGAGAAGATTTTTTTATCCTATTTATAAGTCACTTCATTAAATTTTTACCATGAATGTATCATATTGTTCTTTATTTATTATAATGTAGATAGTTTTTTTAAAAAATGTATATATTAAATAGGGGTAAAGTGGAAAAGTTACTATATTTTAATGAAGAGTTAATGCAGTTTAAGATTTTTCTTGGTCTATATGAAACATGTTGAAAATGCCTTATAAATAGAACCAGGAGAGTAATTAATTAGGATTAGAAAATGTATGTATGTATGTAACATCGAATGATTTTTAATAATCCTTTCCTTGTTGTAACAAAAAACCTTCTTCTCACATATTTCAGCTATTAAAATGGATTTTCCCTTTATAATAATACTTATATTATGTTCAGTTCTAATTACAAGACTTTATTTGTAGTCTATAAATAAAATCTTATAATTAGGACGAGATGTGGTATTATTTATCAACAAAGTTTTCATCATACTAATAGTGAGATTCAGATTTATATTTTACAAAATATAAATCACATATTTACCAATTAAATTAGCAATGCCTCGAGGTAACCCGCCAACAGCAAAAAAAAAAAAAAAAAGCTATGTTTTCTTCATCTTTTTTACCCGCTTTTATTCTTTTTTACCCGCTTTTATTGCATAGTTAACAGGATGTCGCATGAGAGGGGATCAGTTTCAGTACTCATCCACTTGATGAGTACCATGAGCTAATCAGATCTGAACCGTTCATATCTTATTTGGGTGGTTCAGATTTGATTTTTTTTTATTTATTCAAAATAATTATTTTAATACACATAAAATCTAAAATAGTAATGATATTTTAACTATCATTCTTTCAAAAAATAGTTTATTCTATTTAAAAATAATTAATTAAAGATTTTAAATCTGAACCGTTCAAATAAGATATAGACATTTCAAATCTGATGAGTTTATAGTGCTCATCAAATAGATGAGCACCGAAACTGGTTCGTATGAGAGGGCCTCAGAGTGGAATAGTGCACCAGCCTAGAACGTTGTCTGTTTCCCTTGTCGTGTTCCGAACGTGATTCACGCCCATAAGATTCTACTGTAAAACTAAATCTCAAATGTAAAAATTACAAAATATATATATACACACACACACACGAGCATTAATTAATAATAATTCAATATGTATAAAATGTTTTTTTCCTTTTTATTTTACAGAATTAAACACGTGCTCACAAAGAAACTTCTTAACACCACGCTCGAACATAAAACATTGTCTTTTGACGCTGCTATATATTAGAGCATTTTACGGTTGCCAAAACATTATTTTCTACAAATTAATATTGTTTTGTCATCATATTATATTACCTCCGATCCTAATTATAAGAGTCAGTTGACTAATTCAAAAAGATTAAGAAAATAAGTTGAGTTAGTTATTTGTTCTAAATAGGTGTTGTCTTTCTTAAAATATTCTTATTAATCAAATGTATTGACTAGAACTATTATCATTAGAAGGGTTACTTTGGAAAAAATATATAAATATAAAAGACAAAATGGATTGGGGTCTTATATTTAGGATCAAAATAAAAGTCAAACAGGGTCTTATATTAAGGACCGGAGATAGTATTGAAATACTACCTCCAGTCCTAATATAAGATCTCATTTATATTCTATAAACAAGGTTTTATAATTAGAATCGGAGATAGTATATGTTACAAATGTATGTTTAATAATCTAACTCATACAATATAACAATAAAAATAAATTTTATCTCATTATTAAGTGAAATCTTAGGGGCTCATAAAATACGAAGGAATAACATTTGGTGTTGAAGATAGATAAAGCACCCCATGTGACCATATCTTTTATTTTAATTCCTGCCACGCACCGCTACATATTTTATTCAGGCCAAGGTATATAATCCTTATTAAATAGTACTCCCTCTTAATTTATTTTATAGTATAATTTATATTATAAAATAAGTTTTATATTTAGAACGAAAACAATGTATTTGTTATATCTCAACGTAATCAAGTATTTTTTTTTTGTCCACCCACGTAATCAAGTATTTAAATAATTAGCTAAAATCTCTTTAATGATCACTTGGAGTACAAGTGTCCGGTTTGTGCCCTTCGCCTCATATATAAAATAAAAGAAAATAATCTACTCATCACAAATCTATATATATATATATATATATATATATTATTTTTTGAAAATTGCCCCCATCACATGATTTTTTTCCTTTTATTTTATTGAGCTTAAGGACAGACGTGATTTAATTTGCTTCTTATTAATTTTTCTATTACATTTCACCCAGAGGCCAGAACCGAGATTTCACTCTTAATTATCCAAGCTCTTAATTACTGCGACTGTAATGTCACACTCAAATAAATAAGTTCATCATTCATATTTGATAAAATTTGATATTATTATACTTGTAATTATTAATTACAAGCTATATAATATTCCCTTCTGCCAATAAAAATTAGTCTAGTTGATAACGAGTCGGTTCATAAATCGTAATATCGTGAGTTTGAATTTTACTACCGATATGAAGATATTAATAGCAAGCGGTCCGTAAATAATTATGTAAATTTTTTTTTAATCATGGAAATATGTCTTGACTTTGGACAGTGGCCACGTGGGGGGGGGGGACCTTTAAGATAATTGATAAAATTGCAAGGAAAAGTGGCAGCCATGCATGTATACTCTCTGAGTCTCTGTCTAAAGTTATTCACCAATCAGTGAATGTCATGTTTCACGTGGGATGGCCTAAAATGTTTGTTTTCACACCATAAAATGTGAACTTATAAATATATGTCTAGTAATTTACTTCAAATCCGAACATTTTTTAATTTATAATATATATATAGAGTAACTTTTAAAAATTCTAATCCCACATTTTATCCTTAAATACAACTTTATTAACTTTTTCCTTTATGCGCATGCATCTTGGGGTGGCGATATTTGGGCATAACAATCATTTCATTTAATTTAAACCAAACTGAAAATATATATATATGGATAAATTATTTGATGAGACATAGATAAACGAGATTAGTGTATCATCATTAAATAATATATAGAGGCCATCAGGATTAATTAGTTTAACACTACACGACAATCATGCAGAATTTAGGTCCGAGCAGCTAAAGCACAGTGATGTGAACTTACCCTTTTCTTATTATAAAGCAAAAATTAAAATTAAAATTAAAAGCCATGTTCATTCTTTATTTAATTTTTTTTGTCATTTTAAATTATTTTGCTTTCATACGTGTTGAATTGTTCCGTGGTAGCATAAATATACGGCCCCGTTTCTGGTCACCATCAAATCACATTAAATTATGTCAATATGATGCATCAACATAATAAAATATAATAATAATTATTATTATGAGCTGTATGATTCTCGCATCACAAATTATGAATAATATAATCCGTTTGTTGTACTTTGTACAACACAATACAAATCCACCTAATTAAAAATTCTTATGTGACGACAAAAAGAAGATGAATCATTATATTGTCTGTTGATTTTATTAATTATAAGCTAAATGTTGATGCCTTTTGTTTTAATAGTTTGAGGAATATATATATATATATATCATTTTCTGATTTTCATTCATGGAAGAGGACAATAATCGATGTTTCATGATAATATAATATAAAAGAGCCCAAGATGTGAGTGGATCCCTCGTGGTCCCATCGAAGAAAGTGAAGTGTGAAAATGCAGGGAAATGCCCTCGTCTCTGAGGACATCAAATTATTGGATATTTTAGGGCCAGAGGTCCCATGGTAGGAGTAATAATAATTGAACTTTTTTAAAATCTTAATATAATTTATTTCTGATATTTATTTATTTTTTTTAAGGTAATCTTTTTAATAATGGTAGTTCTAACTAACATATTTAATTAATAAGGATATCTTAAGAAAGATAACACTTATTTATTATAAATAACTAATTTAACTTATTTTTTTAGTCTTTTTAAATTAGTCAACCAGTTTTTATAATTAGGATAGGAGGTAGTACCATATTTTGATAAGATTCCTGTAATTTTAGTTTTTAAAATTTAACATTATTTTGGTCTACTTAAAGACTTTTTATCCTCTAGAACAATATTTTTGTTTTCTGAAATAAGGTTTTTAGGAACTAAATTACTGATTTTCAGAAATTAAAACTAGAATGAGATAGGCTAAAGATAGTATTAATCTTATAACTTAATTAAAAGGTGGTTTTTGGGATTTCAGGAAAATAACTAGCTAAAATCAAATCTATATACTCATTTCTGAACCAAGAATATCATTATAATCACAGATCTCTCCCCATTAAGCTTATGCCCAAAAGTTAGGAATCGAAACAGCTAACAACTTGCTTAAATAAAGGATGGGACTTCGTGTTACTTATCAACTTAAATTGGCTTGTAACTCAATCTGCTGTATTCATGAAATTGAGTTTCATATATTTTTATTAATTTCCAATATCTAACACAAGGCGAACACGTTCTTATCAAAAACCGTGTCCTCGATCAAAGTTCGGTTAAAGTAAAAAATATTGGTACTTTTCCGTTACTAAATATAAAATTCTTTTTATAGTTTAATTTACGCTGTAAAAAAGATTATGAATACAAAACTCTTTTTATAGTATAATTTGCACTATAAAAAAATCTTATATTTAGAATCGGAGGAGTACTAAATTAAAGTAGTGTGCTGCCACCTTTTCTTTTCTTTTCTTGGCATTTCCCACTCAAGAAAAAAAAAAGTCATTTCCCTCGAGTATGTGTATAGCATGAGAAGTTCCCCTGAAATAAGTTTGTTTATAAAATACAATAAGTTTTGGCAAAAAAAAAAAGTAAAATAAAATACAATAAGAAACTTATATTTATTATGTGTGTGTATATATATACTATCTCTAGTCTTTGATATAAAAATTATTTAACTAATTTAAACAGATTAAAATAGTTTGTTAAGTTAATTATTTATAATAAATATGAATTGAATTCCCTAAAACATCTTTCTGGTCATAACCGTGAAATGAAAATCCTCTTAATATGTGTAATTAATAGAAATATTTTACAGAATGAATTAACATTTAGAAGACAAGGTAACATCTTATATTTAAGGCCAAATACAATGTGCAGATAACTCAATAGTATAGGAAACAGTACGTAGATGGATCATAATTGATGTGGGAGGAAAATTTAACGTACCTGATGAGGATGTGGGTGGTTTGTTTGGAATTTGAACGCAGTTAATTATTAATACTCGCATCTCGTCATATTAGATCGCGTGGCCCAATAGCATGAAATTAAAAATACATTGTATTATTTATAATTTACATATAATTGATAACTAATGAGTAACAAAAATTACAATTTAACTAATTTATCAGAAAATGTACATTACTAAATGCTTTTTTTCATTTAAAAAAAAAAGCAATGAAGAAGATATGTAATCTTATCAATAATCAATAATTAATGTTGATGTGTTCTGATTGATGCACTTATATATGTACTCCTATAATAAACGCATCTTGTTCTTGCTATCTGTTTGGGCCATGCGCTGCTTCATTGTTTATTATGTCACGACTTTCTATCTATAATTATATATATATATATATATATATAATATGGAAAAAGGACAATAAACTATCTTGAATATTGCTAATACGACAAATCAAAATCACAATTCAATCTGGTTGTATTATTTTAAAATTTTCTATCTATAATTTGTCTCTATTTTTTTGTATTGATTTCCTATTTTACTCCTATTTATTTTGTCTCCAACTCATACTCTCTCTCCCTCCCACTTCTCTTTCTTTTAATAATTTAATTGTTCTCTCTTATACTCTCTCTCCTTATTAATGGGGGCATTGTTGGAAAAAATATTATACTTTTTACACATTAATTGTCCTCAACTAATTTTAACTGGTTTTTTGATCAACGTAATTTAGTTATTTGTCTCTTATAATAAGGAACGGAGGGAGTATTATAATAAACACATCTTGTTCTTGCCATCAGTTTGGGCCACGCGCTGCTTCATTATTTATTATGTCATGACTTTCTATCTATAATTATATATATTTATATATAATATGGAAAAAGGACAATAAACTATCTTGAATATTGCTAATACGACAAATCAAAATCACAATTCAACCCTGTTGTACTATTTTAAAATTTTCAAATCTTACAAATTTACGTAATTACTCTTCACTATTTTTTCCCCCAAATATTGCCACTTTAAATTTGCCTTTTAGCATTTTTTTAAGAGTATTTTAGTGTTTTTTTTAAATTAAATTATGTGGTCGTTTCACGGTCAACGTTGGATTCAAGGTTCGACATGTTAAGTCTTCAAGAAATAATTATATTAAGAAATAAAAGGGGACATTTAGAAACCTTTTTGTATGTATGTTACCGAATTAAGAGTATTGTCATAATTATATAGCTTGCAAGTCGTAATCAAATTTGCTTAAGTTATTGCCTTTGAAGATTTATTTCAAAATAATCAGACAAGTACAAAAAAAAAGTTATTCAAAATCTGTTTAATTAGACAAGTGTGCGGCAGATTCATGCATTGGCCTCATGAGCAATTAATCTGGTCACAGTAATCAATATATAAACAATCTACAAATGCAGATCACATGGTTTTTTATTTTATTACTACCTCCGGTCCTAATTATAAGACTCAGTTGACTTATTTGAGGAGATTAAAGAAGTAAGTTAAGTTAGTTATTTGTAATAAATAAGTGTTGTCATTCCTAAAATATCCTTGCTAATTAAGTATATTGGTTATAACTATCATTATTAGAAAGAGTATCTTGGAAAAAAATATATAAATATGAGAGACAAAATGGATTGGGGTCTTATAATTAGGACCAAATAAAAAATTAAACAGGATCTTATAATAAAGACAGGAGGTAGTAATTTATAGCGACACGGATGATTAGATTCGAATCAAATATATTATTATATTATAAAATCATATTAATCTTTATAGTACTAATTTCTTAACATCATGGGGTAACGTGCTATTAAACTATTTTTTTGCCCTTTGCCCTTTTGTTTCACAAGGGGATTTGCTGTAGTTTTCTACATATTATTTATTCACATCAAGATTATAGTACCTTTTTGTGACGAACCTACCAAACATCATGATCCATGTACAGTAAAAGAAGCAAGTTTAATATTTAATTGCGATTGATATGATCAAATGTTATAAAATTATAATTAAATTGTCCCGTCTATCACGTGGGGTTTTCACGAGTATCATAAAAATAATACTGTGCGTGAACCATGATCCGATTGTCAAAATTTACTCATTAGCGGACGTTCAATTTAACGCGGATGTTGAATTTAACGTTTAAGGATCTATAAAAATTACTCTTAATATAAAAACTAATTTAATTTTTAATTTAATTTTAAATATAAGATTGTAATATGTTTTATTTATCATATTTATTTATTTTTTAAATTAATTATTGTAGTAGTTACATATGTTAAATATTTCATCAAATAGTAATTTTAGTTAATACACATAATTAACACATATTTATTATAAATAACTAATTTAACAAACTTTCTTAATCTACTTAAATTAGTGGTCGAAGGTAATATATGTTTTGATATAAAAATCATAATTTAAGAATAATTTTGCATTAATTCTTTTAATTTTAATAGTATTTAAGACAATACTCCCTCCATCCTTTTTTATAAGAAACAATCTCTTTTATAATGATGTCTCTAAATACAAGAAACAATTTTTTGTCTGAAATTTTAAATTAGTTTTTCTACTTTTATCTGTATTAAATATATGTTACTTGCTATTTCTCTATAATAAATTTTTTCTTATTATCTCTCATGTACTTTCTTTACAAATAATGATGTAATTGAAAAGGTATTGATACATCTTATATTCATTATTTTTTATTAAATTTAACTAATATTTTGAATTGTGTGATTTTGATATTTAATTTTTTATAATAAAGCACACGCAGGGTATATTTTTAGAAAAGTGCATTTGAATTTTTTTTTAAAAAAAAATTATACACACTCGTATCCCATTTCCTTCCCCATAGGAATGGGTCTCCCAAGTCCCAACACACGCCCAGGAGTTCTTTTATATATATATATATATATATATATATATATATATATATATATATATAAATTATTCTATCCATAAATATTAGGGTTGGCATTGTTGCTAGGTAAGACATTAATGGCATTTTTATGTGACGGAGAAACTTTGCCTGATATTCTAAATCAAAGTGAAAATTAATGCATATGTCCTTACATTATACTTCAATTTTAAATTAGATCTCTATAATTTATTTAGTTTGAATTAAACTCTCATGATTTGATCTATTATAAATATTAATCATTTAAGTGTAAAAGCTGTTTTAATATCATTAAGGTTAAGACACAAATTTATTATAAAATTGTTTACTTAAGAGCATTAGCGTTTGAAAGTTTTTTGGGGTACAAATTTAAAATAGTAGCAATTTTGTCCCATGTTGTTAAAAAAACTAAACTTAACCATTAAAACAATGATATTAACCATTAATATTTTTCACAGTGGGGAGTAAAATTATTACGATTTTAAACTTTCAGAACAAATTTGTACCTTGATTTTACCATTAATTTTAATTTATAGAATTAGATGAATTTTATGAAATAATGTGTTGGGGATGATTAGAAGCGCTGTGTACAGACTGGCACATAATCTTCCGTTGATTAGGTTTATTGATCTCCATGAGAGAATTAAGGAATTTTTTTATAGAGATAGATGTGGGATTGTTACTCCAAGAATTGCTTTGATGTAGTTGTATGATTTGAGCTTTTGCCTCACATGAATACAACCAAAAAAAAAAAAAAAAATCTTTGAAGCCAAAATCATCCCTTAAATAATAGAAGGGCAACAAATCAACATATCTTTAATCCTTATTATATCTACTTATTAGTAACTTAACATACTAAAAATAGTTATTTATTTTGAAATATAAAAATTAACCTCAATGAGAGTTATTAGTTGAAAAAATTAGTGAATCGGTTAAATTTACCAGAGATACTAAGTAAAAATAAAATAAAATTCTAAACAAAATATACTAAATTCGGTTCTTGATATAAGAATGAGTTTGATATTTATTCTAAATAAAATATAATATCATAATTCACTTTATGTTTTATATTTATTTTTTTAAGATAGTTTTTATAGTAATTATACATGGATGCTAAATATTTCATCAAATAGTACTTCTAATTAATACACATAAATAATAAGAATATTTTAAAAAATAATATTTATTTATTATAAATATCTAACTTAGTATATTTTTTTAATTTATTTAAATTTATTAACTAATTTTTGTACTAAAAATTTTTCACAGAGACAGAGTTCTGCTTTTAGATGTCCAGTCAACTGTAATTGGAGTTATATCAATTTTTTCGTTTCTAGGGCCTGTTTGGGTATCCCAAAACCGTGGTTTTTGAAGCACTTTTTCGTAAAACGAGATAATCTCCTCCACATATTTATTTCGTAATCCGTAAAAGCACTTTTGAAACCATGATTTGGTTTCCATCCAAACAGTTGAAGAGGCGTAACGTACTTTCATGCCGTTCGAGGAAATTAATAATTTAATAGGGCTATAATCACGAAAAGATTAAGGATGGGACGAATTAATTTAAAAAATTGTAGTAAAGTCTCACCTACAAATATTTTTAAAAACAATATTTATTTATTCTAAATTAATTAATTTAATTAATTTTTTAATTTATTTAAATTAATTAACTAATTATTATATTAAACATTTAACATGGAGACAGAGTTCTGGTTTTTTTTTTTAATCAGAAGAGTTCTGGTCTTAGATGTTCAATTTGGAGTTATATCAATTTTTTCATTTCTAACTGAAGAGGCGTAATGAATTTTCGTTTGAGGAAATTAATACTCTTTTAATCTTAAATATAAGACTTATTTTATAGCATCTGAAATAAATTTTATCTTTACAACTGAAAAAATAATTTAATAAAACTATATAGGGTGTGTTTGGATGAAACCAAACCGTGGTTTAGAAAAGTGATTCTGGAGAATAGATTCTGAGAAAAATAGATTCTGTGAAGAATAGATTTTGTAAAAAAGTGATTCTGAGAAGTGAGAGTGTTTGGATAGTTGTTATCAGAAGCACTTTTTATATATACAAATTACTAAAAAAAAGATATAAGTTAATATGATAATTACAGAAAAAATAGATTTTATGATATATTTTTAATTTGAATGAATAAAATTGTTAATAATATGTTTTTTTACCAACATAATTAATAATACATAAGATAATATAATTAATAAATAATTAATGTGTATATATTTATAAAATATAAGATTAAATATATTTATAAAAAAAATGTTTATAAAAAAAATAATAAGATACATATCATATAAGCCCTCACACTCTCCCTTTTTTCTCCAAAAGCAAAAAAATTTTGCTTTTTCCAAAATCATGGTTTTGACTCAAAACCATGGTTTTAGTTTTTGGAGGGGGTGTTTGGGTAGATTATTCCCCAAACCATAGTTTGGGGGTAACCCAAACACGCCCATAATCATAAAAGGATAGGGGGGGCGAATTGATAAAAGTGATGTGACTTCACTCAAAAAATAAAAAATAAAAGTGATGCGACGAATTAATAAAAGTGATGTGATGTTTTCGTGTCCCGTTATGCCCACGTGTTAAATACTCAAAATGACCCATCATGGCCTCCATGTGGTCCCCTTGTCTATGGGTCACAGTCCCAGCGGCTCACTCTCTTCTCTCTCTCTCTCTCACTCGCACGCAATTATGGTCCACTAATTATCACGATAATAATTATTTTTCTGATCCTAAATATAAATATATAAAAATATTTATATTTAGGATCAGAAAAATATTATTTTTATTAATATTAAATTATTTCACGTTATGACAAAAAAAAAAGATTGAATATAAAATTGAGGCTATAATACCATCCCTTATATACAAGTAGGAGAAAGGGCAGGCCGAAAATCTCCTAAAATTTTAGATAAAAATGATATTAAGCTCGCTTATATACTTCGTTTTGGAGTTCACAGTTCAACCCCAAAAAAAAAAAAAAGAGTAGAGGCAATTTTCATTATTAGAGTCATGTCGTTACTTTAATTCGAAAAAATAACAAAGTGACGTTTTTAACAGAGGAATTTCCTGTTGTGGGATCCCTCGTGATTCCCTAGAGCAAAGTGGAAGCGTGAAATTCACAGTGATCTGCTTCTGCCTGCCCTTTTTTTAATTAGGACTTTAGGGAGATGACTCACGAAGTAGGACCAATATAATAATAAAATAATAGGAAGAGCGTGGAACTTGTTAGGGTTGTTATGTTGTTGTTTTTTTTTTTTAGAATTACAATTAGATCCCATCTAAGAGAATTAAATATAAAAAGATATTTTGAAATCATAAAATTATTCTAAAATCCTAAGAAACCCTTTTATAATAAATTTTATTTGTTTAATTACCAAATTATCTTTTTTTTAAAAGTTTGCATTGACAACTGAAAGAGCAGTGGTTGACAACTTAGGGGGCAATGATTGACAACTATCATGACTGGTTTCACAACACATTTTCTCAGCATATCACAAAATGTAACGTATGAGTTGTCAAACCAGCAGCGATAGTGGTCAATCATTGCACCCTAAGTTATCAACCACTGCTCTTTCAGTTGTCAATGCAAACTTAAAAAAAAGAGTAATTTGGTAATTAAACAAATAAAATTTATTACAAAAAAGTCCCTTGAAACTTCAGAATAATTTCATGATTTCAAAGGATCTTGTTGTATTTAATTCCTTTGGGTATGACCTAATTGCAATTCTCTTTTTTTTTAAAACGTAGAATAAAATGAAATAATAAAAATAGAAAAAGAAAAGTGTGAGTGTGAAAAATATTTGTCGTATTTATATAAAAATAATAAAAGGAAATGGTAATGTTAATTATATATTTTTAGCGTTTGAGACCGCAAAGAAATCTATTGTGTTCATTTTTATTTATACTTCAAATGCAATAATTTTTCTATATAGTGTATGTAATTTAAAAAATCCTCCTCTAATCTTATTTATATTTTTTTTTTGGATTACAACAGGACGAGATCGAACCCGCAACACACGCACCCAACACACACCCACGCCACTCGGCCAAATGGCCAGTGGCCTAATCTTATTTATATTATAAAGTGGAGAATGTTATGAATAAAGAAGAAATAGAAAAGAATCATACAGAAGAAGAGAGAATCAACAAGAGAGAGTATTTCTTATTCCATTCAAAAGTACTCAATACATTATACATGGTCTCAATTTATAGGCACATCTTTACATATTTGATAGAATCTACATATTATATAATAATATGAGATAATTATGAGATATAGAGATAATAGGAGATATTGGAGATTATAGGAGATATATTGAAATTCATAAAGACATTATTATATTCATAACACTCCCTCTTGGATGTCCAATATATATGAATGTGCCTCATTAAAAAAAATTTCAATTAGGAAAAACCCTGTAGAAGAAAACCTAGCGAAAGAAAAAGAATATATCATTCATTGATGCACTATGCAATACTGCCTCATTAAAAATCTTGTTAGGAAACCCAGTGGGACAAAACCATAAACAAGGAAAAAAGAGTATAGCATGTATCAACTCCCCCTCTTGGCAATATTAGTTGACATCTTTAAGTTTAAAAAGTCTAATATAACGAACAAGCCTTCCAAATATTGTAGTGAAAAAAAAACATCAAATATGAATTTCATAATCTTCTGAAAGTCATGAGACAGAAGATTCTTTTTTTGATTTACCCACACGTGGATTATACTGTGATCTCTCAACATGAGAATCAAACAAAAATATTTTATCCATATAGCCATTAAGATTAGTTTTGGATACCTTTAGATAAAATAATATCACATCCACAGTACCCTTAAAGTAATGAAGAATATTTTTAACTTCATCCCAACATCTTATGTTGGTAAAGAACTATATCATGCTAATCAACAAATGATATGTCAGGTTCTGTATGGCTAGATAGATATATAAATGCTTCAGTAGCACTAATATATGGTACTTCTGGACCAAGTGTTTATTCATTACCTTCTGAAGGTCTAAATCGATCTTTAGTTTATAACTAAAGATCTTGCAACTACTGAAACACATAATGGATTAGGGGTGTGCATGGACTAGACTGGACCGGGTTTGTTATCAACCCGAAGTCTGGTCCAGTAAAGACCTCGGGCTGAAAAAAACAGCCCGAGGTCTGGTCCAGTCCAGTGCCAACCCGAGGTCGGGTTGGACTGGACTTGGTCCTCTGGACTGCTTGGACCAGTCCAGGCAGTCCAGACCTAATTTTAATTTTTTTTAAAAAAAAATTTCTTCAATAGGAGGCAAAATTGTAACTTACTATATAAAATTTTGCACATATTTTAATTTAAAATTTATCAAATTTGATCATTCCTTTTCAATTTCCCAATGAAGTTATGTTTTATTAATTAATCCTCTTCAATATAGATCTTAAATTGTAGAAAATATATATGCATGCTCATTACTTCGAAAGTTAATAGATAAATCTTAATTATTTGAATAGATAAAAAATTTATATAGAAAAATTAAATCAAATTAAAATTATATTAATAATAATTTAAAAAATCGGGCTAGACTGGACTGGACCAACTGGTCTAAGGGGTCAGTCCCTAGTCCAGTCCAGCCCGATGAGACCAGTCCGGTCCAGTCCAGTCTGGTCCAGTCTTGTTTTGGGCCAATTTTTTCTGGACCGGACTGGACCGGGTCTGTTCGGGTTAGACCGGACCATACCGAACCACCGGGTTTTGCACAGTCCTATAATGGATATTGCTCATCCCCATAATAGATGTAACTTATCCATATGTATTCTTCCCAAAGCTTTTATTTCAAATTTTTCTTCAAGTAATTCGCAGCTTTTGAAAACTTATTAGGAGTTTTGATACTATCATTATAAATAGTAATGATAACAAATTCATTCTTAATCTTTTTACAAATAAACAAGTTGGAATATGTTTACGTTATTTTTTTAGTCGATATTAACCACATATGCCTCATATAGAGACTTAATTGAGTAATGTTATTGAAAACATAATTATATGCTTCTAGAAATTTGAATCCTTCAAGGATTTTCATACATTATGATTCAGATTTATTCATGTATTGAATCATTTAAATTTACACAAAGATTTGAATCCTTCTGGGATTGACATATAATTTTACAATACAGTGAGTCACTATATTTTCTAGACGCATATGAGATATTTTCATATATTATCAAATTGCCAGATTGATAAGATACATAAAAATTGTAATCCACTATAAAATTGTATTTCTCTTTTCTTGTACAAACTCCCATTACACTTCAGGTGCTTGCGCAAGAGATACACAAATCCCCCGTTATAATATTGTGTTTTTTCTTTTCTGTTAGCCAACCATTTTTCTGTCTATATTTCATGATAGATTTATATATAAGATCCTCATTTGATCATGTGATATCATCAATAAAATTATTTTCGACAATTTTATTCCTTTATTGGTCCTTTTTTTTTATGACATAACATATCAAGATCTCTTTATTGCTTTCAGACACTTAAACCTTCCTTTTTAGGGGTCAAATAGTTATATCTTAACTTCTTTTGCAATTCAGGCCTCCTTAATATGATCATAATGATCATTTGCTCCTTTTTTTTTTAAACCAATCATAATCTCATACTTTTAGTATATTTTTAATAATAGGAGCACTTTTAGTTGGAATATAAGAATTAAAAATTCTCATTTGGATTAGTAATTGCATCTGGCAAATATTAATAATATTTTACGAATGCAATACGTTATGAACTTCGAGTTCATACTACTATATTTAAGGATCTATATTTAATAGTAAAAATGCATTCTATGTATTCTCTTTTCCAGCTATATATTTTCGTTCCCTCATATTGGGAATATGTAGTATAGGTTTTCCAAATCCATAAGTCTCCTTTAGAAACATTATTTTGTTTCATTTAAAGACAAACAAGAATAAAGAGATTTTTATCCCATAATGACCTCAACTTATTTTTAATATCCATCTATGTGCATTATTGCGGTAAAATAATAGATATTGCACATTCTAAGATAAAAAATATCTGGCACCTGACCAAAAGTCAATTATAATGGGAGAATTCACAATACATTGTTGGCTTGATGTATTTATGTGCAAAAACATATAAAATTAATCATCCCAACACGCAAATGGGAATTCTATTCTCATAAACTCTAGTCTAGCTATTTATGAAGGCTTTTATTGAGCATATAATTATCAGCAACGTGAGGACCAACCACTAATAATCTCAAAGAGAATCATATTGATTTTATAATCAGGAACTTATGTACTCAATGTAATTATTTGAACATATTTATGAACTTCAGGGTGCAAATTGATCATAAACACCTGTGATCATTTTATAAATGCATGTTTCACTCATAAAATATTACTTTGGTCCACATGATGTCTAAATGGGCTCATATATAAACTTGATACATTATTAATCTGTATGGATCCGATTTTGAGCAGAGCTAGTAATGTTATCTTATTTAGTTTTTTTAGAATAAACAGCACATAAAAATTCTTAAATCATATATCATTTTTAAAGAATCTTTTGGTTTTTTAATAAATATCAATGCACATTTTTCATGATATTTTGCATCATTATAATCCGGGATGATCTGACCGGTCATGCCAAACTATAAATACATAAACTTCTAGTTTATTATAAAATTATTCTCAATTATTGGTAAACTGCTTCTTGTTGCCATGTCATATTATTCATTTTTTATCTTAATATTTCATAAGGAATATATTATCAGTTATAGATTTTATCTTTGGGATAATAAAACATGGTATATAGCTCTTCTAGAGCCTTATTTTTCATTTTTTACCCAATGATTGAAACTTGTGTGCTCATGGAGGTCCAGCGTCACTGAATCTTCTGGAGCCTTTTTCAAAAGGAATATATATGGGAAAAAATGACATGAGTGTTAAAGATAACAAATTCCATCCAACATGATTCACACTTGTATACTAATAATCTTCCTCTCCAATGTGAGTCATATAAACATACTTTTCTCATTTATGTATTTCAAATAGAGGGAATAGCATATAGTAAGCTAATAACATATTTTTCACTAAAAAATCTGAGTGCTTTTTGATTTAGATATAGTCATGGATTTTAATCCAATTAAACCATCACCTTAAGACCCTTTGATAAATAAATATTCTAATATATATGCTTGTGAGTCATAATTTTCATTATCAATTCCTTTTTTGTCCAGAAAAAGGGAGACCTATATTGGTTATTCAAGAACTATCGATTTTGTTACCAGTTCTTCAGGAACTATATCAATTTTTTGTTATTAGTTCTTCTAAAACTATATTAATTTTTTGATTATATATAGTTCTTTAGGAAATAAGATATATTATTATTTCACTATATGATATACTTCACTTCTCGTTATGTTTATTCAAAATATGAATTATTTTTTTTAAACATATATATTTTCTTGATATTTTGTTATTCAAAAACTTTATTTCTTTGTATATATTATGTAATGCTTCAGAACTTATCCATAAATTTATAAATTCAACAGAAAAAGATTTATAAGAACTAAAATCAAACTACATAGTTACAAAGATTTGAATCATAAGCCTTTAGGGCTATTTATAACTCATTAGTTTTCAAGACTCTATATAGTAAATATATATATTTTTAAAGATCATTTGTGTCCCTTAATATTTGAACCATACAGAGGAAGAGAGGATCAATAAGAGAGAGTATTTCTCATTCAATTTAAGAGTACTCAATACATTATACATGGCCTCTATTTATAGACACAACTTTACATATTTGATAGAACCTAAAGATTACATAATAATATGAGATAATTGTGGGATATAAAGATAATGGGAGATATTAGAGATTATAGGAGATATATTGATATCCACAAAAATATTATTATATTCATAATAGAGAGGGTATTTATTTTTGTTCTATTTATAAGCTAAATAGTATTTCATTCATTCATTATTGTATAAATTACTTTTTTTTTGAAAAAATATATATTAAATGGAAGTAAAGTTAAAAAGTTGTTGATTTTTAAAGATAGAGTTAATATTTAAGATTTCTTTTAAATTATGATAAAATATATTAAAAGTAATTTATAAATAAAATCGAAAGAATATGGTATAGTGGACACTGTTATATTATAGCTAGGATTTTTACCTTGAAGGGTTAGTACCTGGTGGAGCTTTTTATGTCAGTTAGTGGGGTAATTATAAAACCTATTTAATTAATTTATTAAATTAAAAAATAAGATAAATTGGTTAATTATTAAAAAAGGATATATTTTTTTTAAAACATCATAATCATATTTTTTTGATATCCTTTTTTCCTCTCATATTTGATTATAGATAGGAGAGTATCAATGGGAGTAGTTTAGGAAAAACTAATAACTATGAGAAATATGTCTTATATTTAGAACTAAGATCAACTCAATAATTAAGTCCTACGTTAAAGACTGTGGAGTATAAAACATAAAGTAGAAATATCTTTTTTTTTTCCAGCTGTAAATACTAGGGACAATGACACAAAAAGAAGCTGAAAATTTGTAAATGCCAAATAAGAAATGTCAACAAAAATTGTTGTATTTGCAAATTCAGAATTGTTCAATATCAAATGAAAATATATTACCAAACCTGATTTGGGATTGGTAATTTCAACTTCTTTTTCTGTCATTCTCCCTAAATATTATATCATTTTATATGTCAGTTGCTTAATTTATTATATTTTGATATTTTGATCCTTTGAACTAGGTTACTTCTAACACTGACAATTATGATGTTGTATTAACAATTTTTCTAATCTAAGGATAAAAGCGTAAATAAATCTTTTACAAGAGACCTAAATGTTACTACCTCCGGTCCTTAATATAAAATTGATTTATTTTATTTTGATCCTAAATATAAAACCCCAATCCACTTTGTTTCTAATATATATGCATTTTTTTCCCAGGTAGTCCTTCTAATAATAATAATTCTAGCCAATACACTTGATTACAAGGATATTTTAGAAAGACAACACATATTTATTACAAATAACTAACTTAACTTATTTTCTTAATCTCTTCAAATTAGTCAATTAGTTTTTATAATTAGAACCGGAGGTAGTATTTTTCTAATAAAATAAGCAATTAAAACTTACATTTATTAGCTGGCAAAAATCTTACATTTATTATTTTGACATACTTCATAATTGATATGCGAACAAGATTTACGAAAGAATGGAGTAAAAGCAAAGAATTAGGTTTGGCAGTTGTATGAAATTAAATGCCACTATATATCTCTACCCAATATAATAAACGTATTAAGATCTAGAAATGAGCCAATTAAATTGATTTTGATAAAAAGATTTTGTCATTGGATTTTAAAAACTATATACGGAGTCACGTGGCCTCATTCCATTCAACTGATAATTTATTTATTTTTTATCTTTTGCCAACCAATTGATAATTTATATATAGCCTTCTATTTCACAAGTTGTTGCCTGCATTTATTAGTCCATCTACATTTAGTTGGAATGGTGGAAGCCAGAAAGGTATTCTATTTTATTAATATTTATTATTTTTTCTTAATCTAAATAATTGACTTTGTTTATTTGAAAAAGCAAAGTGAGAAAGGAAAAATATCATTTTTTTTCCACGAGATTATTTAGTTGCATAAACTTAAGTTTTCAATTAATATAAATTAAGACATGATGCACTCCATTTCTCATTATCCATATTATATTCTCAGTTTTTTTTATATTTATTTTGACGACCCTTAATGAGAAGAAGGCTTAATATTATGACCAAGCATGAGAAAAAAGTTTCATTTAAAATAACAGTAAAATTTAAATGGATAAAATGTTTATGCACAAACAACACTACTCACGATGTTAATAGTAACGTTTAGTAATGCCAAATGATCACTTTGGGTCAAGAAAAGTTTATATATCTACTAGTGAACAGTGAAGTATTTTCACTCAGAGTTCTAATAAATAAAAAGACCTAAACATGTAATATTTTCCCATATCCGGACCAAAAAATACCGACAGGATATTAAAAACTATACATGGATCGTCTGAATAAGCTACATTGTTTATTGCACTTAGACGAGCTTGCTTGGGTCCCAAAGCCTCTGCAGGTTTATGATCACTATCACTGTTATACACACACACACACATATATATGTATATATAATGTGTACAAGAGATGTTATTTTTCTAATAAAATAAGCGATTAAAACTTACATTTATTAGCTGGCAAAAATCTTACATTTATTATTTTGATATATCTCATAACAAAATAGAGTTGCGAAAGAATGGAGTGAGCAAAGAATTAGGTTCGGTGGTTGTATGAAATTAAATGCCACTATATATCTCTGCCCACAATATAAATCTATGAGATTTAAGAAATGAGCCAATTAAATTGATTTTGATAAAAGATTTTGTCATTGGATTTTAAAAACTATATATAGAGTCACGTGGCCTCATTCCATTCAACTGATAATTTATTTATCTCCTTCTATTTCAAAATTTGTTGCTTGCATTTATTAGTCCATCTACATTTAGTTGGAATGGAGAAAGGTGTTCTATTTTATTAATATTTATTATTTTTCTTATTCTAAATAATTGACTTTGTTTATTTAAAAGAGCAAAGTGAGAAAGGAAAAATATCATTTTTTTCCATGAGATTATTTCGATCACTCTTACCTTCCATGTTTATCAAACAGTTGCATAAACTTAAGTTTTCAATTAATATAAATTAAGATATGATGCCCTCCATTTCTCATTATCCATATTATATTCTTAGTTTTTTTTTTTATTTTGACTACCCTTATTAATAAGAAGAAGGCTTAGTATTATGACCAAGCATGAGAAAAAAGTTTCATTTAAAATAACAGTAAAATTTAAATGATATAAAATGTTTATGTACAAACAACACTACTCACAATGTGAACAGTGAAGTATTTTCACTCAGACTTTTAATAAATAAAAAGAATATATAATATAAATTTCTCCAACATATAATATTTTCCCATATCCGGACAAAAAAATACCGACAGGATATTAAAAACTATATACGGACTCTGAATAAGCTACATTGTTTAGTGCAGTTAGACGAGCTTGCTTGGGTCCCAGAGCCTCTGGAGGTTTATGATCACTATCACTGTTATATATATATACACACACATATATCTATATGTATATATATAATGTACATCGATCAGAAGAGTGTCTTAATTGATAAGAACAAATATTATTGCAGTTGGGAGCGATCAGAAATAATGCACAGAACAATCACAATCTCTAACCAGTGAACTTATTCAAAAATGCTCCTTAAAAGTCGATAAAACAAAAACTGTGTGTAGTAGATTTAGATCGTGCTGTGCAGTGTGTGTGTAAAGAAGATGTTTGGGAAGTTGGACAATTTATCGTCTTCAACGCTACCCGTCTCTCTCTCTCTCTCTCTATATATCTATATAACTCAATATTTACACAACACTGTACTATACTATTCATAGATTATAAATAAATACTACTTTCAGTCTATTTATAAGAGCTAATTGACTAATTCGAGGAGATTAAGGAAAGAAGTTAAGTTAGTTATTTGTAATAAATAAGTGTTGTCTTTCTTAAAATATCTTACTAATCAAGTGTATTGGTTAAAATTATTATTGTTAGAAGGACTATCTTGAAAAAAAAATATAAATATGAGAGATAAAGTGAATTGGGGACTCATATTTAGAGCCAAAATAAAAAAAAAGATTTTATATTAAGAATCGAAAGTGATACTGTAGATGAGATAGGGCCCACTGTTCAGCATTTTTGGAGGGTATAGATTCTGAATTGGTAGTGTTGATGAAGAAGGGGACAATATGCGTTTCGAGATGACTGTCGCACTTCACAGCCAAACAAACACATGCGCAGGATTCAAGGTGAAGACGTACGTGTTGAGTGAGAAGTGAGTGTGGCAGCCATGCGTTTTGATGGAGAAGAACGAGAAGATGACAGCATCGCATTCTGCATGCAGTTATATATATGACGAGTCTTGACTCTGATACCAAAATGATGATAATCATGCAAGTGCAGAGATCGATCGGTAATATATATCGTGAATATGATAATGGAAAGGATCGGACAAATGAAAGATGGCCCTATAATTCACCCTTCATGTGAACAGTGACCACAATGCATCTGAATCAGAGTCATAGTTTCACACCTCTCTATGTACATATGCCTCTGTGTTTTCCAGTTTTCACACTTCTCCGCTCCATGCCTACGTGCATGAATTTCCAAACTTCACGCCCCCAAATGACGCTTTTGAAACCAAGTGCAGTGTGCAGAGTCTGTACGCATGGCTGTTTACGTTCATTTCACATAACACTGTTTTTATGTGTCACTTATACACCTCATTCTTGTATATCTAAAAATGCATTAAATTAATAAAATTGTTCACATTTGCTCACAATAAAAAGAAGGTATTGAAAAAATACGATGTACTTTTTTTTCTCACCTATTTCACCAATTTCTTTTATTGTATATCCAATTGAGGTAAAATTGAAAAAAAAAAGTGTCATTAATTATCCTACAAGTGACTTACGTACAAGATCAAAATAGCGGTATGGGGTTGTTAGGACTTGTTGCCTTCAATAAATATAGACCTAGATCAAATTGGATGGTTTAAATTATCGTTTTTTTTTATTTATAATTTCATTACTTTTTTAAAACAATAATAGAACAGTACAGTACAGGTCAAACATGAGCTATATCCATAAGGACAGAGTTGAGACTTTCAAGGAGAATCTGGACCGCCCAATCAAAGTTTGGGCCTTAGCTTGTCACAGACGAACTCTAAACAATTATTTGGGCCTTTCCTGGAACAAAGTTGCACCCACTATGTCACCGACTCCATCTTTGGAGACACCATGACCCACTTGTATCACTTACTGGAACAAAGTGTTGGTTCGAAGGAAAAAGACTTGGACACTTGATTATTATGTTCCAGGTCTGACTCTTGGGACAGAAAAAAATAACATTGATCAGGGATGCCAACAATACTGCAAGAAATTAGTCTTTTTATCGTTGAGATAAGAAGATACTCTTGGACAACCAAATATATATATAGCAGATATCACCATGTTCTCACATCAGTGATGAGAGAAAAAAAATTTACTTCTAAATATAAGTACTTATAAACTAATTAATAACTTTTTCTTAATTTTACTTCTATTGAATATAACAAAAAAATGTGAGAAAATATGCATCATGCCTTTTTGGGAGAATTATAATCAAGTTTCAAGAAATAAAAATAATTACTCAAAGATCCAAATCTTAACCTAAGCAACTTGTAATGACAATTCTCAGTAGAGAATAACAACCTTTAAGACCTGTTCTATAATTTTTTTCCTTTCTTTATGACCTCAGTGTAATTCTCCAAATTTTTTTTAAATATCTTTTTTATAAATGTGAAAACTTATATATCAACTTAAACGTATTTTTTACTATGCAAAAATGAGGTACAAATGACTTGCATATAAGAGAAAATACAATAAAATTATAAGGACAAAAGAGGATTGGTTTTCCCTTGATATTATTCAGCACATCATACTTTACCAGCCAACCATAAAATATGGAAATGAGAATCAAAAGAATTCATTATCTAAGATATCATAAAAGACAGCCTAAACCTTATCAAAGAGGGATCTTTAGACGTGAGTAGCATGAAACATAAAGTACTTCCACAACAAATTAGAGGGTGTTTGGCAACCCTCAAATCCTTCTCAGAGCACTTTTTGCAAAACGAAACAATACCCTCCACATATTTACTTTGTAAACCGTAAAAATACTTTTAAAACCATGATTTGTTTCTATCCAGACACCCCTTTAATTATTCTCAGGAACGCGCTTATTTGTGTTCATGCCAACAATCTCACAACCAACTTGGTCTCTAAGCAAGGTGCCGATCAATACATTCACTTGTTCGCCAACGCTTATCATGGATTCATCACACAGTCAATTAACTCGATATAACACCGACAATCTCATTCGCATTAATTTAATTAATCTAATTATGTGTGGGTGTGCAATAGTAACGAACTTTTACGCTATCTCCAAATTTAAACGGATTCTGGTTATTCATTACATGCTGATTTTCTGAGTAAACTTAGTGCAAGTGGCCATTTTCAACCTAAAAATATGCATTGGACAAATGAATACTCCGCAACATAGCAGAATATGCATGATCACACTGACATTTTCTGAAAGGGAAAACAGCCCATCCATGTACAAGTCTTCTATATCACCTACCACAACAGACTTTAAGAGATGATAAGGCATGTAAATTCACTAAGAAAGGGTTTAAATACTGTCAGGGGAGCAGGGGACAGCGCAACAAGTGATAGATCCTAGAGCTGCCTTCTGGTTTTATCAGAAACCGCTTAACAGAAAAGCAAATCCACTTACAGGAACTATGCGCAAGCTAATCTCCATAAATTTGGACGCAGTAACCAATAACAGTGTAACCTTTCCTTGTCTCTGTTCCTTTGTGCGGTGTCAAACACTCAAATGTTTTGTCATTGGAAAATAATCTAAACAGGCTCTCATAGCAAATTTCTGCTGTAAAAAAATATCCCTCATCAAAAGCTTGCCATGCAGGAAAGAGAAATTCACAAGGACATCTCAGGATTTCTAAAAAGAAAATCTCAATTGATAGAAGATTTATTAGCTCTCAAGGAAAAAAGGTTCCAGCTTATTTCACGCCGAGGAATGCAGCAGAGGAAACCTCAACACTGATTAGAAGTCTACCATTTATGAAGTAATCAACTATAAATTATAAAATCTAGGTTGCAACCTGCAAGGGCCAAAAGGACGACTTCAAAAGTCAAACTAAAGACTTGCAAGGAGCCTAAAATCTATACTCAAGTAGTCAGCTTACTTAATTCTGACAAGGAAAGCTGCTCCTTAGACCAACTTGTATCTTTACAAAGAAGGAGTTTGTTTGACAATATCAGATGCAGCTTAGTTACGATCTGTAAACTACCAAAATTTTACTCCAGCAGGAAGGCATCTTAACTGTAAAATAATAATTATATGTGCTTCCTATCTCAAAAAGGAGATACTTCTTTCAGCCTAATACCAAATGACTCATTATATGAATGCCTAATTCGTTACAAGCCTTGGATACTTTAGGAAAAGGATTTGATGTAGAATGCAAAATCTCTGAACAACATAAACATATTCCAACTTGAAGAAAGAACTTCCATGTCAAGCCATCAGAATCAACATTCTATCAGAAACCATCAAATATTAGTAATTTATATTAGCCTTGCCTCTTGCCGCCTTATCAAGTGTACGAATACGATGGTCTACAATCAGAATATTAGACCATCTTAACAAGAAATGCCCTTAAATCCATAATGCATTAACATACTCGGGTTCCATTCAGTAATATATCATAACAGCAAAGGGCTCTCGCATTAAAATCTCATAATTTTCAATGTATCGACAAGCTATACATTCATCAAATGAATAGAAAAAATGGAACAGATATAAATTTCATGCTGCACCCGAATTTCCACCCATTTTAATTGGTTGCTACAAGATGAATCTATAAATTTCATTCCAAGAGTTGGCCAATATCTGACTGAAAAATATGCATTTAATCAATATTTTGCAACAAAAGCACTATTACCATTACCAAGTGCAACGTGGTGGTATAATCTAAACCTTCTGCCTCAATAATCGCTCAAAATTGATAAGTAGTTAAATTAAATTAATATTAAAATCTCGATTAATAAGACCTTCTCAAATTGGCACATATCGTTTCAACGCCTGCTTAGCAGTAACAGCCACACCGACTAGAACTCCGCCTACAGCTCCCGCCACCGCCGCTGATCTCACCCCTCTCGCAGCACGATATAATGCACCAGTACCGAGCCCCGCCGCCACACTATTCCACGCATCATCAGTGTCCCTCACAGCCACTATTCCGCTCTCGATACCGGCATATAACAATCCAATAATACCAACTCGGTTACCCCAAGACCGACCAGAATGACCAGAAGCGTTAAGGACACGATTTATCCGCAGCTTCGTGGTGTCGCCGGATTCAAAAGATTTCACCCCATCGACGAGGCCAACACCGGCACCACCAACGGCGCCCGCAAGGTAGCCGCAGCCAGTGTAAAAGGTGAGATTTTCACCCCAGGATCGACGCTTACGGCGAGCCTCCTCGACGAAGAGATACTCAGGGGACGTTGGAAGCTGGTATAGGTTTCGAATGGGCACTTCGAGGTCCTTGTAAGGATTATAAAGGCGCGTTGGGGTTTGCGGTTCGGATCCTGATTCTCGATCAGGGGAACGGTACGCCATTGGCAGAGCTTCCAGACGATTAGGGTAAGGGTTGGCAGCAAGACGGAAGAAAAAGGAGCGAACAGCGGAACAGGGACAGGGAAGGCTGCTGTATGGGTTTGCGGGAAAATATCAAGCTGGAAGGGCGGTGTGGCGGGGAGCCGGTCCGCTTTCTTCGCTTTATCGTAGGAAATCAGACCGGTTCGTGCCGGTCCATTGGCACAGGTGTACGAAATTGACTGGCTTGAGGTTTTAAAATTATTGTTTCAACAGTGTGTTTTTATCAATTTTATTTTTAATTAATTTTTTATTTTATTTTGTCATTTTTTCCTTATATTTTATTCTCTTTCATTACTTATCTTGTTATTGTAATTTTCTCTCTTATTTTCCTCATTAAATAAGAATATATTTAGAAAAATTATTCAATTTTTATATTTTTCAGTCTTAAAATAAAATCTATTTTGTAGTGATAGGTTTTATATTTAGATTGGAAGAATACATGCATTGTTTTAAACTAATTTGAATTGTTTTTTTAAACCGTATAATTTTGTAAGGAGAATGTTTTAACAAAGGCTGAGGGAGTAATTTTATTTTGAACATCTTTAATTTAATTAATAAAATATTTTATGCTATTTTTCTAAGCTAAAATTAGGGAGAATTTCGTAATAAGATAACTAATCACTGTAGCCACTCTCTTTTAAATTAAACACAAAAAATTCTAAAAATAGACTGCAGAAACAAAGGATTGAGTTGAAATTTTGTTGTGCTGATCCATAACCAAAATGCACTTATAAATTACAAATAAAAATATCAAAATTTTCCAAAAGTTGACTAGTCAAAACGGGGGATATTATATTAAATTAATCCCTATAAATTAGTCTCTCTTTTCGTGTATGCAAATTACATTTTTTATTGATTCTTTTATCGGCATGGTTAGTATCGAGAGGTTACTGATGAACTTTATAAAATATTTATTTAGCATAATTATTTTCCAAAGTGCCAATTCTATAATCCTAAACTGGAATACAATGCAGCAAAGAATGCCTTCCCTTGCGTTCATGGAGATTCATTAAAATGAGTTCATCACAAAAAGAATGCCTTCCCTATGATAATAAGAATGCCTTCCCTATTGATACATTAATGATGAAGAAAATGACAACAAGGGATTCGTCCGTTTGTTGCAGTTCATGAATAAATCCCCTCACTCAATTGAAGAGAAAGAGTGGAACTTCTTTAGATTCTGGTTGTGTTTGGAGCAACTTACTAAAGAGAAGCAGCCCCTGTAAATGTCCTTTTTTCCCCCAAATGCTTCTTCCCTGTTGGTGGTAAGAGGCCTGGCTTCTCGGAATTACGATTGAAGCTCAATAGGTTGGCGATGGACTTGAAGGGTTGCCACCTTCGCTCTCGTACCTAACAGTGATAATAGTCACGATGAGCCATTTGGACATGGTTTTTTCTAGATTTGAGATAACAGTCATGGTGAGCCATTCTTTTTCTCCATTATTGATTTGTCCCAGTTTTAACTTGGTTTATCAGCCAACGAGACTATAGGCGATAGGTCACATGACTCTGACTATACTCTTTACTTTTAAATGTGAGAAGCTTATAGTACTCAGAAGTACATTTGGGTAGTGAATTCAAAGGTTAACTAACCTGGCTTGCAGGAAGGCCATCACCTCCAATGGCTCCTCCCAGATCTCTGAGTCGATTTAGCATTGGCAAAATAACAGAACCCAGGTCTGGTCTGTCCCTTTTCCTCATCTCGCAGCACTTTAAAGCCAACAAAGCACAAGATAAAGCCTCTTCAACAGGCCAATCTGGCACACTTGCATCAAGTACCTCTTGAAAAGTACCTTCTTGGATGGCCTGCTCAACAAGGAGAGATAAGCCTATAGGAGGCTCAGCAGTAAGAATTTGTAGCAGAATTATACCTAGCGAATATATATCTGATTTTACTCCCAATAATCCTGTTTGTTGATACTCTGGGTCAATATAACAATATGTACCAACTGCAGCTGTTATGTGATACTCAGTGGTTTTGTCAGGTATAGAAGGAGGAACAAGATGAGCCAAACCAACATCACTTATCTTGCTCCCATAGTTCCCATCCAGCAGAATGTTTGATGGCTTGAGGTCACGGTGCACCAATGGTTTGGGTGTTGTCTTGTGAAGGAAAAGAAGGCGGGTGGCGATTTCTGCTGCTATTTTGAATCTAATTCTCCATGGAAGTGGGGGAGTGTTATTTTTCTGGAAGAGGCGATCTTCTAAGCTGCCATTTTCCAGGTACTCGTACACAAGGCATCCATACTCTGGGCAGGTACCTAGCAGGAGAACAATGTTTGGATGCCTTATGGTGCTCAAAATCTCAAACTGCATTGGAAGCATCAAGACAGAGGATAACTGAGACTCTAATTAAATATAAAAGTTCTTATATATTTATATTTGCAAAATGAAATTAGCGATTGTTACTCTTCATTTTTCTTTTTGTATCATTAAAATACACTTTTCACTTTCACTTCTTGATGAAGTGTACAGAGAAATTGTAACGTAAGGCAACGGCAGGTGAATAATGATGAGCCTAACCTAATGATGTCAAATATGTGGGATTATTGAGCTTTGAAAATGTCAGTATAAAATTTATAATAAACCACACTATTTATAAGTCATGGATAATGTGACTCATTTTAAACTTTGGTGAAAAATATAGATTCACAATCTAGTTGGGGGGAAAAGCAAGTTCCAATTTGATAAAATGTGATTCCATACAGCAAAGCCAATATTGATGCTCCTAGTTTCTGCCAAAAAGAAAGTCATTAGCAAGTACCTCTTGTTGAAATTGCTTCTCTCCTTGGTCTATGTCTGGTCTCAAGACCTTAATTGCAACATCAGTGAAATCAAGCACACCTTTATAAACAGATCCGCATCCACCTTCACCAATTTTCAAATGACTATTAAAGCAGCGAGTTGCAACTTCAATGTCCTTGACATCGAATTTTCTACATTGAATATTATCATGAGTCAACATATTTGATTCTGTCTTCCTCTCTTCCTCTTCCTGCATGGCCCTTATTTCTGCATGTTTTAAGTTGCGTTCTTCTTCTTGCATAATCTGTTCAAGCTCCATTACCTAAAATAAAAATACTTTTTTCCAACTCACCCTTTCTGTGGTTTATTCTAAAACTTGATAAGCTTGAGTAGAATGTATAACATGCAATACCTTCTGTTTTGCTGCGATGGCTTCTCTACAGGCTGAGCTATACTTCTCCATTGTTTTTTTCAATTCTAGGCTTAATTGCCTCATTTCAATACTCAAGCCTTTCTGACAGACAGCTCATGTAAAGGAGAAAGAAATGTGTATAAAATCATATAATGGATATTGTGTATATAAAATCTGGGCCATTAGCATGAAATTTTTTTTTTTGTTAAATGTGCTCAAAATTAAAAAGAAATTAGTTATTGATTACTGAAATAGTAATGAACTTCAAATTGTGACAACCAGTAATCTAAAAAACATGCTGTATCATTAAGGTATGAACCTCTTTTTATTCTCTGGAGATAAACAGCCAAGAAGAGATAACTTAATTGAAAATGACCCACTGTTCTACAAAGAAAATAACCATAGCCAGAATATAAAAGGAGGTGAAGAGAGGGGAAGGGGAGATGAAATAGTGCCAGTGCCATAGCCTCAAAACTTGAAAACTAAAACTTACATAAACCATAAAAACCAAACAGCTCTATGCAATTTGAAAGTTAAGGGAGAGGAAAAGAAAGATTAAAGTGCACTAACACTGAAAAACTACGTGCGTAACTTTTGATCGTCGAGTTTAAGCATTCAGAAAACCTAGGTTTTTTATCCTTTTCTCAATGTTTGCTTAGAGTCAGCTGGAAGACTGACTATGAAGTAAAAGTTATTTACAGCCATTAATTTGTTTCCACAATTGGGGAAAAGTGAATATGCATTTCAAGGCCAAATAAATCAGTTCCTATCAAAGTAGGTGATGCGTATGTGATAGCAAAATCAATTTAGTGAAGTGTACATCATCTTTGGTTTTATTCTAAAATGGAAATGACAAAATAGTTCTCCACATCAATTTATGCCAAGAGAGATCGGTCCTACCAATTTGATATTACAGTACTTACTTTGGCATTTGATGAGGTCCTCCAGAGACCGTGTGAGTTCACAGATATTGCTTGCTTTTCAGGTAACAAAGGAGCCAACTGGGAACTAAGCATCCTTGAATTGTCACCAGTGAATGGAATTTTGATTTGATGAATACTTTGGTGAGGTGTTTTCAACGACTAATCTTGCTAAATTATCCTCTTCATAGGACTTATTTTTTTCCACCTTTGATAAATTAGCCTCTTCGGAGGACTCATGAGTTACCACCTGCACAGTGTCGTTGTTTTCACCAGCATAAACCCTATCAAGACCTGAGCCTGGCCAAAAATGTTTGAATGATTTTCTGTATAAACAAAAAGACCGTCTAAGATATTGACCTAAAAAGATGAGTAGCAGAGATTCAAAAGCCCAATGATGAATAAAAAGTTAAAGAAAGCACCATGGACATATACTCAGACGAGTGAAAACTCCATAGAAACAGTGAAGTCTTAACTGTCTCTATCATATTTTTCTTTCCCACTTCTATCATGCCAAATATTTTCTTAAACAAGTTCTATTAAGAAACAAGAGCAGAAGAGAGCAAATATAGTAGGAGGATGATAAATCGTCAAAGGAAAAGTCTGGAAATAAACAACATAACTCCTAAACATTAAAATTGATTTAGTGAAGGAGAGGCTCTCCTATTTGTATGTAAAATAATGAATCCCATAAAAAGAGCATGTATGGAGCGCCAAAGAAAAGCCATCGAACCAATTATGTCCATAAAAGTTGAAAGGGAAAATTGAAGATGCGTGCCCATAATGAGCTGTCCCCAGCCTCAACCATTATGCTCAAGCAATTTGGCTGTGACATGTAGAGTTTTTGGTGATCCATCATCCTTCTCATTTTCTATGTTGGATCATAAATATTTTAAGTTAAATGGTTCTCACATGAACAAGGCTCCATTAGGCTGATAATTTTCATCAACTAACAGGTAAAAGGCATCTCAGAGGCTTGAAAACTATGAAGATGATAGCATTTATTATGAATAGTACAAATAGTAAACCTGTTCATATCTTCAGAATCTGAAGTATCAGGAAGAAGATTATGCAAATGATCCGGTTGTGAATTTCCCTGGGGATTGTAGTATGAGTCTTCCATCGATGTAGTTGGTATGATGCTTATGCTTTGAGGGAAACCTGTTGGCTGGATATTTAGCACTTTTCCTTTTGATATAATATGTACTGTGTAGCACTCTGGCACGGACCTCATTAAACTGTTTGAAACACCTAACCCTTTATATTTCCTGCAGTGGTCATCTAGGAAGACGCTTAGTTAATGGGCCATTAAATATAATATAATTTGATTCATAGCATGTCTCATGACATATCTGCAATCTCGCTTATGTACTTGTCCATGTGTAAATATGAATGAGAGAAAAAGAGGAACCTTGTAAGAGCATTCCGATGGGAAGCGCCAACAACAATATTGCTGATAGAGTGGTCAATGATGTAATCGGTTAGTGTACTCGTAACATCATTGCCGTGCAGAACCAACTCCTTTGCTGTGATCTGACATGAATTTCACAAGAACCAACAATGATACTGGTGAGTTTTCTCAAGGCCCTTAACCATAATATAATTTGATTTTCAGATATGTAAATTGTATATATGATATATTTGTCTTTTTTTGACCTTTCCTCAATCCAATTTGTAACCTCTCCTCCATAAAGAAGTTCGTAGAGAATGCTAAACGTGAGAGTAGAAAAGTTCAAACTATTCAACTTATTCTGAAATTAATTTAATTTTAGCATCTGCAGTCGCATATGTGGATAATCCTCGTGACGCTCTATACATATGGGTAAGCGTAAATATCTATAGGACTACGGTTTAACAATCCAGTTGGTTGAGAAACAATTATGAAGGTCCTGGCACGCTTTAGTTCATCTTACACGCCTCCTCCTATCATCAAAATGCGTACTACATATGGGTTTCAAAGACTTTGAGGAGTAGGATCGATGATACTGCCAATTACTCACCCCTTCTTGTGCAAAAAATTCTCTGAAGGGAAGAAAAACTTGTTTTGATTCTTCTTCAGTTGGTGGACGACCTTCTTTAGGGACAGAATCAACATCATCTGCAATCCTGCATTAACCATACAAGAAATGTAGTAGACGAAAGAAATATGATGTAATTGTTCATTAATAGCCATATAGCTTAAACAATATGAAAATTTAATAGATAATGATACAATGTACTGATTACGAACCCCTCGGTTAAACTTTTCAGCCAGTCATTATTACAAACTCTCTTTAAACAATGAGGCACCGACCTAGAATAACATCCGGCCGGAGATTATAGATGGTGGAAATGAGATTAAAGAAAAAGAGTACCTACGAGGATGTAAATTCTTAGTCCGAACGTGAATGAGGGTGGAAGCTGAGTTCTTCTGTAAAAGATTATGAATTGCCCATTTGACAGCGTACACGCTATTGACGTCGTCATCAACGGCAATGACAGTAGGGCCGAGTTCTGCATTTGAGGCTGTTCCCGAGAGAACCATCACGGTGGCGCCACCCCACCGAGATGGGGCAGTGGTGAATGGGAGCGCTAGAGAAATTGAACAATATACGATTATTCCATGGTTACATTTTTCGGGGGAAATCTGTTCTCGCCTTTGATATGGCGTTGCTATATTTGGCGGGAACAAAGAGAGAATAGCCGTTAACTAATTGAAAGTTGAGTTGTTAAAATTAATCCAAAAGAAAAAATAAACAAGAAGCAAACTAACAACAAATATTGAAAATAAAACATCCGGCAAACAAATGGAACCGTGGAAGCAAAATACTCCTGCGGTCCTTAATATAAAATCCATTTGACTAATTTGATTAGATTAAGGAAGTTAGGTAAGTTAGTTAATTATGAGAAAAGTGACACATTTTTTCTAAAACACCATAATCATCTTTCTTAATACCCCCTCTCCCTCTTCTAATTAACTATAGTTAAGGGAATATCCATAGGGATAATTTAGAGAAAATTAATAAATATGAGAAATTAGTCTTATATTTAGGATCAAAACTAACTTACTAATTGGGTCCTATATTAAGGACCAGAGGAGTAATTTATAGCCCGTTTGGTTCATGGAATCAATGAGAATGTAATGTAATGTAATAGTTGGAAATGGGATGTAATGCAAAAAGGATTACAATGAAATTGTTTGGTACCATATTAAGAATGATAAAATTAAATTGATTACTTATATTTAATTAAATAGAAATAAAATTGATAGGACAAAAATGCCCTTGCACAAATAAAAATTTCTCTTGAGTTCACTGCTTATTACGTCGTCCTCAACCACCACGGCAACACTCACCCATCACTGTGACCCCTGTGTCACCCTTCGTCTTCCCTCTTCCTCAAATGAGACTGATCATTCCTCTCTTCTACTTTTACCATTCTCCCGACTCATCTTCATCATTTTTGGTGAAGATTCCAGCCACATCAAAAATCTCCTATTGTCTATATCTCTATTTTCGTTCTTTTGCTTTTACTTTTTGCTAGCGCTAGTACATTTTTTGTTTTCATCTTTGTGACGATGAAGCAAATAGGAAAGATGAAGATGCCCAGTTCATTGGTACAGGAAGGAGGAGAAAGGGTCGCCAGTAGAGGAACATCACTAGCGTACGGGTCAACAATAGTTGAGGAAGATGATGAAGAAAGCAAGGGCAATTAATGTCTTTTTCAGATTCACACATATTGTAATCCTCATTCTTTACTACTATAAGTGTAATCCGTGTTACCTCATATAAAGTAATCATGATGCCCATCATAATCCCCCTTTACCATTTAAATGTACCAACCAAATGCATGAAAGAGGTTATTGTATCCGAATTACAAGAAATCCTAATACCATGCATCGAAACAAATGGGCACTTAGAAATTTAAATCTGGTTTGAAATCATGATAAATTTTGGCACTTTTCGTCAATTACCTTTTGCTCTTGCTTGGCTAGCTTTCTCAAAAAGCTAAAAGAAAAACACAAATATATTCCTAATGGAGGCAAGTGTCATGCATTAACTGCGGATAATTCTTTTAGAAAGAATTTTGAACTATGATTCATAGTAAATTAATAGTTTTTCTGTTGTTGCTAAATACAAGTATCTTCTTATTGGAGATAATTCTGTTTAAGACACTGTTAAGTACAAAATGTAGGTATCTCTTCTAAAAAGAATTTAAATACTCCTCCGGTCTTTATTATAAGACCCAATTTGAATTTTTATTTGGTCCTAATTATAAGACCCAATCCATTTTTTCTTTTATATTTATGCATTTTTTTCCAAGATAATCCTTCTAATAATGATAGTTTTAGCCAATATACTTAATTAGCAAGGAAATTTTAGGAATAACAATACTTATTTATTATAAATAACTAACTTAACTTACTTCCTTAATCTCCTCAAATAAATCAATTGGGTCTTATAATTAGAACCGGAGGAGTATTAGTTTGTCACATTGTGAGAGACTAATTAATTCCTCTAGATTCAACAAATGCTTAGCTAATAATACAGAGGCCAGGTTAGTTGGGTCAGAAAAGAGAGCAGATGTGTTTTTCCCTCTCTAGGCCCTATAAACTAAAGAACAATGTTGAAGCCTGCTTTTTGACATTTTTCTCTCGCTCGGCCCAAATCCGGGGCCTCATAATTGTAGTGGCCTGACTCTTGCTACCGGAGGAAGAAAAAGGCCCAAATTAATGGAAGTATTGTTCAATTGACAAATAGACGTACTTCTTTGTTTTCTTTTCTTTTGTTTTTGTTTTTGCCAACAGACGTGCTTCTTTGTTAAAGCATACAGTATGTACTTCCTATTTTATTATTAACAATAACAAATAACTATATGCATTTTTTCTCTAGAAAAGTACACAAAATCTCTTTCCATGCGGTGTAGGTTTGTACGTTTGTCTTGTGAATTTACGGATATGAGAATTCCAAATAAATAATTTTTATGCCAAAATATTTGAATAATTTTTTCATAGTTCAAGTGAAAAAGTTGGACTCTACCTATTGAATGTAAACATAGATATTTAAAATTTTATAAATTTTTATTTATTTTAATATTAATTTTGCCTCAATATCTTATTTTATATTACCTTCGGTCCTATTTATAAGAGCTAATTGACTAATTTAAGGAGATTAAGAAAAGAAGTTAAGTTAGTTATTTGTAATAAATAGGTGTTGTCTTTCCTAAAATATCCTTACTAATCAAGTGTACTGGTTAAAACTCTTATTGTTAGAAGGACTATCTTAAAAAAAACATAAATATGAGAGACAAAGTGGATCGAAATCATATATTTAGGATCAAAATAAAAATCAAACAAGATCTTATATTAAGGACCGGAGGTAGTACTATTTTCCTAAATACTAGAAATACCAAGTGAAAGTTTTTTAATTAAAAAAATGACTGCCATGAAAAGAAATGACAGCAGACGGTGTCGTATTACGGAGTAGGTAAAAAGTTGCGACCGAAGCTGCTTTTGTCTGTGAGTGTGGGAGCAAAGTGGAAATCCAGTGCCTATCGGAAGCGAACTTGATCGTCACCGTCACCGTCACCGTCATGGGGAGAAGCTGCGTTTCTTCTCACTTCTCTTGTGGAAGTTTCCTTTTCTTCTTCCGTTATTGAGCGACTGCGTTAGCTGCAATCACTTGTTGCCCCAAACTGATTCTGTTCCGTTCAGTTTTCTTCGCTGGAAATTTCTCAAGTAACAACTCACTCTCTCTATCTATCTATCTCTCTCCGTCTTTTATTTTCGTTTCTGGTTAAATAGCTAATTTCTTTGTTAGAGCTGGTTTCTGGTGTTTTATGTTTTGTCGCAAGTTATTTCTTCGGATGTTATTTCTAAATTTATGCATTTAGTCGTATATTTGAGTGGTATGTTTGCCGGTTGGAAGGAATTTCGTTGATTGAAATAGTTTTTTTTGATTTTTTCTTTATAGTCTTGAGATTTGAGTAAATTGTTGTTGTATGAATGGCTCAAATGCGCATGTCAGCTTACTTGGAGGATAATGCCGCTTTTATGAATTGTTTTTTTCCTTCACTCATGACTCTGAACTCGAGCCTATGCCTTTTTTGTTCTTGTACGGTGCAATTTTTGGAAGCTCTTTCTTAGTTGTGTATAGTCTCTGTGGCCCATCTAATGTATCAGTAATAAATGCGGAAAAATGTTTTCGAAACACAACCAGTAATACGGGACTATCTAATGCTAACACAGATTTGGAGTACTATGATGGAGAATAAGTTGATGTGATTTCTAAATTTCAATATAGTTGCTGCATAAGCTCTGTGTGCATGAGGAAGCAAAGATAAGTGCAGGTGTCATTTTACAATTGTCAACTACTTGTTGTATCATGTGTGGTGCTGTGATTTGATGTAAATGTACGTGATTCACTTTCTATTGTGATATCTTCACTCTAAATCAGTTAAAAGTGTTATGTTGAATTACATGGTTTTCAGTCAGAGGAGGCTATTGATAGATCTACAACATCTTCCTTTTTTTGTCTTACTCAGCTAAGTTCTAGGGCCTCCTCAAGAATCTATCTTCAATTTTTTGATAGTTCCCCCTTTTATGTGAGTCTAGCTACGAATTTCACTGAGTGTTGTGGCCTTAATATAAAGTTAAACTTGTTAGTCATTTATGAGAATTGTAATAGAATTGAGCTTCCTATGTTCGATCCAGTTGTTGATGCTCGTGATAGGTAATTCTTGTATTCTTTTAGGTGGGTCACTTTATCATGTCATCATGATTCTCAAAGCTTTTCTTTTTGATTTATAATTATTGGATTACGTTATACTTTGAGTCTTAATCAATAACTAAAAGAATTTTAGTTCTAGATCAAAATTTTAGAATCTTGTTTATATCTATCAACAACTAAGAAGAGCATAGTTGGAAATTTCTCGAGGTTATATAGAAATTGGGATTGGAATGCCTGATGGATTCTTCAATCCTGTCTTATTAGTCCCACTTAAATGATCCTTAATGGTCATGAACCTCTGCTATTCTCATGTAGCTGCCATTTTCTTTTATGCTTGGGAAATGACTAACACAGAAAGTTACTCATCTTATAGATAAATATTATTGTTTCTGTTTTTTCATACCACCTTCTGAGTGAATGTTGATGTTATCCTTGTTCTAATAAAGCCCTAGCTGTAGAAATTCTGTGCTAAATAGACATAATTGAACTAGTCACAGAAGTTGAGTTTGATTTGCATAGGGCTCTGCTTGGATCACGATGGACCAAAGGAATGGTGAATATGCTCCCATCAGGGATTCAGAAGATGAACAGTCAGGAAAATTTGACAAGCCCCTTCCTTGTTTTGGCTGTGGATTTGGATGGTTCTTGTGAGTTATTTTACGCAGCTCTTATCTTTCTTACTTTCTATTCTCAACTCATTTTCTGATGGCATCTCCTCCACCCCTTTTATTTTCTTGCCAGCCTTCTGCTAGGATTTGTGTGTCCACTTTTTTGGTATTATGCCACAATTCTCTACTTCTGCAATTACTATCAAAAGGACCCAAGAGAACGAGCTGGACTAGCTGCATCTGCAATAGCTGTAAGTACAGTTTATGTTGAGAAACAATGTACATTTCATACTCCACTCATTCGTCAAATGTGCTGCTTTGCTACCTATCCTATGTAATCTGATACAGGGGAAATTATATCCCTTTTGTTTTCCATTGTACCCCCTTTTTTCCTCATGAAAGAACTGCTCCTGTTTTTGATAGGAGACGTTGTGATTGTTGCAGGCTCTAATATTTACAATTGCTGCGCTGATCGCAGTAGTTGTTTTTGTCGTCACAACAGTTTCAACTCACCTATCTCTAATCAATTAGCATTTAGTAAATAATCCCATCTTCATTATTAGTCTCCTCTGGAAGGAAGGCAGGCTTCATGCATGGTGGATCAAGCTCTCTGTGATCGTTTCTGACTCCCAGGAAAGATGGGTAACTAGCCTAGGTTTCACTAACTGAAATATACAGCTTACATTGATGTAACTCGGCTTTAAGCATAGAAGAATTTCATTCTGAAACAGACTTTTACTACGTACATATGTATTACGTCCTGAGAATGGCTTAAACCATCAATGAAATGATTTGGATGTGGGTTGATAGTTTTTATCTGTTCTTTTATGCCATAGTTCTATATTCAATGTCATTATGATCCTCCTATGGGTTGTCTAAAAGTAAATATTTGTTTGGGGGGTTGGGGGTTTACAATGTCCAATAGTGAATTTTGATGGGTTATTTTTATCCATCTGAACTTGGACCATGCTGACCGTTGCCATATATATGATCATTGATAATGTTCCCTTTTTTTTTTTTGGTTGAGAAACTTGATATTTAAATGTGTCATCTATACCATCCCTAGTATTTGTCTCTCTCACGGACACACGAATTTATCCGGCGCATCTGGACAAATAAAAGAATTCAGGTTAAGAACTACTAGCATGACAGAGACTGCTCTAGCTGTGGTATTTGACCACCTCAAATTCAAAGCTGTGTGGTTACCGTGTCATGGTGGTTTCCTATGACATGAGCATCTTTGATCCTAAGAAAGTTGGTATCAGCAAAAGAAAGTAAAAGTAAAAGGTGCTTGATGTTACAAGGTTGTTTAATTTTTATTATAATTGTTAGTGCCCTTTTGGAGCTGGACTAGACAAGCAAAAGGCGGTACGAGGCAAAAGAAAGCAGGTGACAGAAAACACATGGGGTTGGATAATCGGCTAACTAATTAATTAATAAAGCTTTTTTCAATATTTTACGGATTCTTTCTTCCTGTTATTTCACCGGTTAGTTAGGAAATGTTGTTAGCAGTAAATTTAATAAAACATCACAAAGATAACAACATTAGTTAAGATTTAAATATCCAGATACAATCTTCAAGCAATCTTTTTTTTTTATAAGAAAACAAAATGAATAAAAAACAGATCGTGTTGCAATAAAAATTTTGAACTAGAGCAATTTAATTGAATGAGCTGCTTCTTGATTACAAACAACCCCTAGATGAACTCTTGAAGTATCAGAAATTCCATTGGTCAAGCAATCATATACTAAAAAGGGGGGAAAATACAGCTTTCGGCTTCCCAAATTGATCCTGAGATCGCAATGGTGAATCCATTATTTTCTTCAAGCAGCCATATATTAATATCCTATCTAACAATTAGGCACCAAAATCAAACAAAAACTGATAATTATATCTGTAATTAAATTAATCCAATCAATCATGTTGTACCCACCAAGTGTGAAATTGTCTTGATGTTAAGACCAGTCAGAATTAGAGGATAAAAAATCCTGGGGCCCAAGCATTGAACAGTAACCACAATCCAAGAGGAGACAGCAGTTTTGGTGGGGGAGGAAAAGCAACAGTCACAAGTTGCAGACAACGACACATAACAAATATTTTTTTTGACCAGCGACGCATAACAAATATTGCATAACACGCTTCTCGTATTATGAATACTACGTTTTGTCATTATGTGAATCAAAATACGTCACTCCAAATTTGTTAAATGTGAAGTTTGAGACTTTGAGTAATGTTCGATTGTCTCACGCGCTGGTTAACCAAACTGAACTAATGATGAGCTGGTTCTAGAGATCTATTAGAGTTAGTGGGTTGAAAAAGACTCAAATAAATTCTTTAAAATCAAAGTTAATTGTTAACAAGAATTAATCTAATTGATAAGGAACCGATTCATAGCTTACAATGTTATGAGTTTGAATCTCGTTACTGATATGAGGATTTTGTTAATAAGCGATTAATACCTTTATAAATGTTTTTCGAGCCTAGAAGTACGCTCTAATCCTAATAAGCCATTGGAATATATATATATATAAAGTTAATCTTGTCAATAATAATATTTGAAATTTTTGCTAGCTGAACAACTTAATCAGGAATAGTGTATCTTACTTTGTTCTAAACTGTCTTGTCTGCAATAATTCAATAGTTATAAGCTGGATTCTAATGATTCATTAGTGATAAAGAGTAGGTTATACGGCTCAAAAGATACTTACCTTAATGAATATTTGTAAATTACTTCCCTAGACCTTAACTATATGCCATCAAAGGATAATTCACTAAGAAAAATATTTAAACTTATTTAATTTATCCCCAATTAATTTTTTCCAAAAAATTTAACTTCGGCAAAAAAAAAAAGTTTATAGAATAATTTTTTTAATTCTCACACGTTAAAATAGATGCCCCACATTTTTTCTAATCAACCCAACTTTCTTTCATATTTTCCAAAGAGTATTTGAGAATTGAGACCAAAGACAACTTTAATTGGCCGCCATCTTGCTTACTTGGAATCTTAAGCAACTTTTCTGTGCTTGTTATTGCTCATTACTTTCTGATTAAGTGTCTTCTTGATTATTTCAATTCAATGATTAGACAAAAGGACATCTTTGACGCGTATTGATACATTATGACATAATCATACATAAATAATACAATAATTTGAATCACTAAGATAGTGTATTTAATACGTTTGGGGCCAAAAAAAAGACAAGAAAAGAGTTAATAACACCAAAAACCGATCACCTCTGGTTTTAATTATAAGATCTCATTTATAAATTATAAATGTGTTCTTATAATTAGGGTCACAGGTACTATTTGATTTTGATCTTATGGTTGAATTGTTCACATAAATTATGATTTTGATAGGAATTAAATAATATAAATAGGAGCAGAGAAGCGAGCTTGATGTGCAAGTAACATGAATAAGGGCATGAATTTAGTTTGGCCAAGCACAATGATAGTGACTTGTGATTCATATTGGTAATAAAAATTTGATATTTTTTTCAATTTAATAATGGTGGGGACCAATTAATTATCACACACTATTGAAATAGATAAATAAACTATGTGATATAATTATAATAATAATGATTTGGAAGAAATGAAGAAATAATATTGGTTGGCCAAGTCAAGGATCCAGCCCTCAAATTCAAAAGCCACATGCTCTGCTCTACCCCCATTATCTATTTTTAATTTTAATTGCCTGTCATTCTTGCTAGAAGACAGCCCAACACTGAATTCCCAACAATCTTTTTTATTGCTTTGGTTTAAAACTTTTCCTTCAAATAAATATTTTTTCCCCATTCCTTATTTCTAAAATAGGTGAGGTCCGCGGAAAACACGAAGTGTAATAAAATGAGCTCTATTCTTAGTGGAAAACAATTATATCACTATAAATTATAAAATAGAGATTTTTATGGATAAGCCGATGTCCAATAAAAATATAATTATCAAAATTAATTACGATCGTACTAATTTCTCTCTTAATTATAAAACCTCATTTATAGAATAAAAAAATATGATTATCAAAATTAATTACAATCATACTATCTCCGTTCTTAATTATAAGATATTGTTTATAGTTTATAAATAAAATCTTATAATTACAAATTATAAATAAAGTCTTATAATTTGAATTGGATGTAATATAATAATTTTTTTCAAATTTTTTATCCTTTATTTTGATCTCAAATTTAACTAGGCTATGAATGGTGTCGTGTGTGTTGAGAAAACTTCTTTTAAACCCATCGTCACGTTCACCTTCCTACCTTTCTCACTGTTGGCTCCGTAATATAAGAAGCCAAGCTCACGAAAGTTGGAATCAGCATTACGCGACACAACCCAAAAGCAATCATAAAAGCTAGAGTGTTCTTCTAAAGTTCATTTCCTTCTCATCTATCTCTTTAAAGCAAAACCGATCAAAATGGAAGATGAGGAAGACATGTTGCCACCCTTTTGGCTGCCATCCGAAGGCGGTCGCCGCCGCCGCCTCCGCCGTTCGTCCTCCCTCTTGTTCAGCTCTGGTGCTCTTCTTACATTCATCATTGTCACGGCTTGTGTAATTGTCTTCATCGTACTTCCCACATTGCGCTCTTTCACTTCCCATATATTCAGACCGCAATTGGTGAAGAAGAGCTGGGATTCTCTGAATTTGGTGCTTGTTCTCTTTGCCATTGTTTGTGGATTTCTTAGTAGAAATAGTAATGAAACCCCGCGTTCTTATGAAGATCGAAGCTTCTCACAAGCAGCTTCTGCGAGAGATTATGTGAAATCAATACCAGAAACACCTCCAAGGCGCTGGTATGAGTATTCAGAATCAGATCGCACGGTGTTTAACAGGATGAGGAGTTTCAACTCCTACCCTGATCTCCGGCAAGAGTCTTTGTGGGTAGCCGGCGATGAAAGGTGGCGATTTTACGATGATACCAGTGTTGGGGGCTACCGCGGATCGGACTTAGATGATCACCGGCAGCTTCGCCACCGTCACGTAAGACCGGAGGTCGTAAATGAGGAACAGGATGCTATTAAGAACATAGCCGTCGACACTTTTGTTGTTCGGGCAGAGGAAGTTCCCAGTGCGCCGCCGATACCGGAGACGCGGCAGCCACCACCTTTCCCGCATCCATCACCCCCATCGCCGCCGCCGGTGCAGCGCACTGAAGGAGTTCGAAGACAGGCGAAGCGATCGTATCATGCCGCTGGGAGATCGGAAATAATTGACAAAGAGGAAAAGGATGAATTTGAAGTCAGAATGTACCAACCACCACACTCTACGGTGGCAACACCGCCGCCGCCGCCAGCTCCACCCGTTAAAGTTGTTCGGAAAAATTCCAGGCGAACATATCGAAGTTCAAGACCAGCTCCAATGACTGAGAAAGAGGAAATAAGTGAGTTGGAAGTCAGGAATTTCCCACCACCACCACGACGATCAATTCCGCCGCCGCCTCCTCCTCCTCCGCTGCCACTATTCTATATGTCATCGGAGAAGAAGACTGGCCAAGGTAAGAAAAAACGAGGGAGTGCGACTAAAGAGTTCTTAACATCATTGAGGGGCAAGAAAAAGAAACAGAGACAGAGGAGTGTTGAAAATTTTGAAAGTATTCTGAACTCTCAAGCTCCACAACTGCCACCGTCAACTCCTCCTCCTCCTCCGCCGCTGCCGCCACCACCGTCAGTTTTTCATAATTTGTTTTCTCCCAGGAAATCCAGACACCAAAAAGTTCACTCTGTTTCGCCGCCGCAGCGTGCGCCATCGCCGCCGCCTGTTTTGTCTACCCGAGTATCAAAAACCCAGAAACCTCCCATATCAAACGAGAGACAGATTTTCAACAGCATGGAAGGAAATGTTCTCACAGGTAATGAGTCACCTTTCAACCCAATTCCCCCACCACCGCCACCTCCGCCATTCAAGATACCAGCATGGAAGTTTCGGGTGCATGGTGATTTCGTTAGAATCGATAGCGTTAGAAGCTCCCGTAGTAATTCGCCAGATATAGATGAAGGTGTGGACTCGCCAGCCAGTCAAGAACAACCGACGACGCCGCCATTGTTCTGTCCCAGCCCAGATGTTGATACCAAAGCTGACACCTTCATTGCGAGGTTCAAAGCTGGTTTGAAGTTGGAGAAGATGAACTCCATCAAAGGGAAGTCCAATCTAGGCCCTTCCTGAACGTAGAAAACGGAGAATAAACTGGACTAGATTGAAGTTGCTAAATGATTGTATTCTTTAAAAGATTATACTTTTGCATTCTTTTGTTCTTTGTTAGATTTTTCACATAGAGATCAAAGCCATATAGGGAAGGATTCACCTGTCTCTGGCATACAATTCTTGATTTACATTTTCTTTGGGGAATGTATATGCGTTTGAAATTATCAGTTTTGAATGTGTGATTGTAGTATATTTATTCATGCATGAACTTTCAGGCTGTAGTGCAGAATTTATGGGATACATGAATGAAACAGAGCAGTTTGTGTATTATAATTTGTAATTTTTACCCTATTAACTACTATCTTCACATGACACAGTTGATTCATGGGACAAATTACTTTTAAAAAAAATGATAAATATAAATAATTTAAAGTAATTTGGTAACTTTATAAATTAATTAATTGGGTGTTAGAGGTAGTTGATCACAAGGCTTATGATTTGAGTTATGACTTACCAAAAATAAGTTCGTTCAGTCATGCAAGAGACTATTTTTCTTATTTTCAAGATTTGAATTGAACTTTTTATCGCTTAGGCTAACCTGCGTTGATAAATAAATCATGCTTCCACATGAACATAGTTGTTTAGAAGATTTATTGGTCTAATCCAACTTACTCCAAACTAGAGAATTACATTGTCTTTTTATTCATGTCATAATAGACACACGTTATTGAAAGAAACTACTTGTTTCTGGTTTGGTTCAAGCTTCAAAGGAAGTTGCTGGGACAGAAGCTACTATTTCTTCTGAGCTAATTGTTTGATCAGGTCTGGCAGAGAATGTTCTTGCCTTGTGCTTTGTATCCACCTGGCTTTGATTCGGATTTGCTCGATGCTTTGCTTCAAGTTCATAGCAATTGAAGGGTTCATGCGACTAGCAAAAAACTCTTCTATCTCATCAGCTTTTTCGTTGCTATTAACCTGCCAGGTTATATGAAATTCAAGGAGTTTAAGGTTCCAAGTTTCATCCTTGTCACCTTTAAGAAAAATAAAACAGTATATTTCACGATAGAGTTCCCATCATAGTCTAAATCCTTTTTTATTTAATGGAAAGTCTTAAGAAGATTTAATTCACATGAAATATATAATTTAAGTCAATTATGAATGAACATTATATTATATAATATAATATATTTTAAGAAGACTCATTTTATTCCTTTTCCTGTGTACTCAATGATTAGATTATCCTATTTGTCATTCACGCACTCAATGATTAAAGACAACAAAAAAATAAAACCGTAGTCAACCATAAGAAAGTCAAAAACCATCAAAACAATTCCAGGCTGACACAAAACTCATATCAACAGTTAACTTATTGTGGCAAAATTGACCATCTCATCAAAACCCAAATTTGATTAGTGCTTTAAGGAACGCCATATCCTATTGGCATAATTATTCAATAATTTAAGGGTAACGCGTCCATTAAGTATGGCATAAAACATGCATCAGCAACAACACGTTATGGCTACCATTTTAGCTGTCAACTGACCCTCCAACTCTTGGCTGATTTGAAAATATTAGGGCTTTCTAGAAACGGTTGTATGAGACTAAATAGTTACATCATAGGACTTGTGGCAGTTCCTTCTCTCAAAAGGCAATACCATGAGAATAATACCCATGAAGGAGCCTAAGAAAGTTGTGACAGCCGGCACGGCCAGTTAACCACCATCAACATTGTGAAAAATCTTGTTTCAGCTTTTGGTTTAGCCCCAAAAGCCCTCCATTTGGGATGGACTTTTTCCAAAATCCAACACATTAGTGCTTCTTGCAAATGGATTTTTGGGCAACGCAGATGTTAAACCAAGCATGCTAGAAAGAATTCATAATAGAACTAAGCATGTGGAGGCAGAATAGAACTTCATTATAGAGAAACTTAATCTGAAGCATAGGCCTTATCTGCAATCCTTCACAACTCCAAGAGCAAAGTTTGAAGGTTTGATTTGCAAAATGGGAATGATCAATATCCATTCTCCAGCCTGAATGGGAGTGTTAACCAGCAATTCAGCATGTGAGGAGTGTCGCATGATTCCTTTAGTGCCAACTATATTTAATAATTGTTTTCTGTTTGTATCTTATCTTTTCCTCTGTTTCTCTGTGTACTCTCCATCATTTTGTTATTTGTTATTTATTGTTGCTGATTTTGTGGGATTGGAGTTTGTGCCTTTTTCTATCCAATCCCCACATATCGCGTTTTTATTTGCAATAAAGGCTCAAGGTCTCCTTCATCCCTTCCCGGGTTCTTCCTATATTTCTTCCAGTGTTATAATTCTTACTGTCGAGGGATCTTTACTAGTTTGTTCTTTAATCACTTTCTGTATAAATTTTCTTCACAAATAACACTTTTTTTACAGAAAAGGGCCTGGGAAGGAGCAGATATCGTTGAAAATGTGAAATGTCAATTGATTTAATTTACTCTAAATTACGATAAAGTGCTAAACTCAAGGAACGCAACCCAGTCATTGATAATCTAACACACCACTTGCTATGTTTATAAGGCAATCATTTGCTTACCAATGGGACGATTTGGCTAATGAAATTGGTGAGCAGAAGTCCAGCACCATATTTGGTCAAGATCCTTTCCCAATTGTCCTGCATTGGTCATCAATTCAAAATTATTCTTTAAATTGAAATGAAATCATCTACTACTTAAACCAAACACCCATTGATGGGTCTACTCTAATCACATAGGGAAATTTTAACGTAGACTCAGTGTTAAGAACAGTGAATCGAATTTTAAATGAGACTCACTTTTAACATGTTTATACGCCCATTGATGCTTGGTCTAGTCTAATATTTCTCTTTTAATTTGAGTTTATCAAAGAATTGTTATTGAATCCCAGAAGGATGATTATGGGACAAACAAGAACTAGCTCCCATGGAAGCACATACCTTCAACCATCTCCATGCTGTTTCGCTCCCTTCTGAGCTTATTCCAGCAAGTACATAAATAATATCTTGATCCCGAATCTAAAACAAATTATACAAACGACATTTATAAACAGAAAGGAATTTCAGCTGCTAAAAAACTGAAATTACGTTAGAAAAATGCAATACCTCATCAGACAACAGAAGATTTAGAACCTCCAGAACTATGTTTGGATCCGCACTTGATGCAAGGCAACCTGAATGAGTTTAAAATAAAGACAGCAAATCAAGAAATATTACCCAATGGAGTGGAGACTTGAGTTGGAACACTCGAAACGCTTTCAATCTAAATGTTACTGTATCATACGGAGTATTCTTTCCTTTTCTTGTAACACGTCAGTTCTCTTGTAGAAACTCAATAGGGATTCCAATCCAGTCCTGCTTTTGGTGGTAGTATTCCTCAAGACAGCCACATAAGCAGCCTTCAGAATATTTAGCACATCTTCTAATCAAACATGAATGAATAGATCCAAAACTACTGCGAAGTTTCATCAATAAAAATTCTTAATTTTACCCTCCTAGTGTTAGCTGAAAGCAGAGTCGTATTGCTGTCGTCTAACAATATCAGAAAGCGCCGTAGTGCTTCTTGTTGCGTTTCACCATGATCAAATGTAGACAAAGCCTGAAATACTTCTCCTCTTAAGAGTGAGCTCGAATGATCTTCTCCTTCTTTAGAATCCCAACCTAATTGTCTGCATAAATGGTAAGTGACTAAATCATTCATCTGCAAGAGCAGAATCTTACATTCACTATATGAATTCAGAATGAAACACTCATCACATCGATGATAAATTTATTGCAAAGTTCTTATGAGGATGCAGAACAATAAACTAGTGAATTATACATATTGAGATATATATGTCCAGCAAAGGTAAATTGATACTTTAAATCCTCTAATTGGAGAGTTCATCCTTACTCTGCAGAAAACTTGAGGAGGGCGATAAAATATTGTTTCAACTCGTTCACGGAGTCTGGGATGGCATCTCTTGAGATTTTGAGAATATTGTAACAAACCTGTCATAAAAAGAATTATGAAATCATTTTCCATTTTTTTGGCCCAAAAATCATTTCCTATTGATAACTCATGAATATATTAGGAATATTAGAATAGAGTACTTGTCCTTACAGAAATGAGTTTTGATACGATAACATAATCAAACTCTTTCCTGTACACATCCATCAACAAAAGTAAAGATGAAAGTGACTGTTCACAAGCCTGGCAAAGAGCATTTGCATCATCCATAATGCCTGAAAATGAGTTACAAAAAGACTTAAATGAACCACCAATAGCCTTGGGATCAAGACAACCAATGGAAAGTACTGCAAAATACACAAAATTGGTTGAAACCTGTATTCTCTTCCTAAAATCAATGAGTAGTTGAAGTAAATTTCCCCTGTCCCCACATTGGACAATACTCTCATCTAAGGCATATCATTTTCTTTCCAGTCAGTTGTTATACCTAGACTAATCATATCCCTGTAACGATAACATGTCTAAAAATTGCAGAACAGTAGATTGCTACGTACATATAACTTGCACATCATACCCACCAAATTTATCTGTAGCTTGCAGGGAATTGTTTTGTATGGCTTTTCTCAGTCGAACTGCAAGCTTGTCTTCATAATTTACCCTATAGAATCCACTTTGATCAACATTGACTTTAACCCATAACTTTTCATCACTGTCTTCCACATTTTTCTCTTTAGTCGAGCTTTGACTATCACCACTTGCTTGAACCAGTCCAGATATATCCAACTTTCCCTGGGTTGTCTCCAGAAGGAAATTTTTTCTCCGTTGGGTTGAGCCAATACACAATGTTACGGGAACGATCCATTGCCCATCACCATGTGCACCAGATAACAGAAATTGTGACTGCAAATCCAACTGTTACATTAGAATGACTCCAACAGCAATTACATTCAAAGGTGAAAATAAAAGAAAAAATTGATATCCAACCATTTGGCGAGTGTTATTTTGATTGCAACCTCAGTATACCTGTTTGAGTTCCAAAATATGACCTTCTAGTTTAACATTGATAACTGGGTATCCTGTCTTTTTTGTCCAGGTGTTCATCATTGAGTTCACCGGCACACCCGATTCCTCTGAAAGAACAGTCCATAGATCCTCTGTGCCTGCATTCTGGCCTTGATATTTTCTTATATAATTGCTTAAGGATTTCTGGTTGGAAAATTAATACAGGAGTCAGCAGGATTACCTCAAATATTCTCATTTAACATTACAATTTACAAGTTGGATGATTCAATTGTGATGTTTGGAAACTACAAACTAGGAAAACAGCAAGGTGGTAGGCCCTTCCCCTCAATTTATTTCATTAAAATGGTTAGCATAACAATGACGGCATGGTAAAAATCTTGTCACCAAATAGCCAGCAGAAAGATTGTTTATATTTCAAACATGACAAGGTTTATATTACACCAAAATTTGCAGCATTATGAAGTGGAGCTCAATTCAAAATATTGGATAGTTGGAACATATAAGTGTGTCTGCCAACACGCATGTGTGTATGAATCAAACTAATGAAACTGGCATAAGAAAATTTTATGGATGAACAGGAACAGTATACATGAAGATATCACAAATATTCATCAGCCTCTAGATCTGTCATCAATACAGCTCAGCTGTCCAAGCTGGAAAGGTGCATAACACAAAGAAGCCGACATTCCCATGAAACTTTTTCATATCAAACAAAATGTTTAATTTTAAGGAGAATCTGGAAGTCATGCAAACCTAAATTCAGATAAATGTTTCTAGTATAAAATTAGAATTTAAGATTAATAGCAAAAAGTTCGAGATCTAATAGATTGTTGCAAGATCACAATGAAGTCCTCAGATCCAGCGCCATAATCAATGCAAAACTAGGTCTCGTAATGTGAAGACATAACTCCACTTAATAATTTAGGGTTCAAAACTAGCATTGTCACCTGGAATATCTCATCACCAAGATAACCCTGCAACATTCTTATAACAGTAGATCCCTTTTCATAGCTAACAGCATCAAAGACTTCAATAACTGAGCGTGCATGGTGTATTTCTACCTGAAAATATGCCAATCAGAAGTAACATGGTCACTAGTTTTCTTATTGCAGTCATACTTCACAATCATGTCTACAATGATATTCCCTTTTCCTTAAAACCAAAGAAAGATACAAGACATAAACTAGAATCGAGGATGAATGTGGCCTGTTATATACTACTGTCAGAATCTCTTTTCTTTATTTTTCCTTTCTCTTTGTTAAAATCTAGCACTTCTTTACTTCTTTTGTCTTTTGGTAGTACATTATTGTGTGGTGCCTTAGTTAAATGCCCTCCCAAAACTATGGCTTAGGAACTATTGTCCTGTCCATGCAAGCTGATTTCTTTACCATCAGCATTAACGTAAACATTTTTAGTGTGTTTTGATGAAGAAATTTCAAACATAACAGCGTATATTAGCAATTGACTAATTGTTACCTCAATCGGATGTGATGTTTCCAGAGCATCCATTTGTAAACCATCTGCAGCTTGTAAAAGGAACTGAGTCCATATAATCCACTCTGGAAATAAGATGTCAGTGGCCATATAACTTATCTGAAAAAACAGTTGCAGGAGCAAAGATTATTTTATTGTCGATTGGTTACAAGTCAAACCCACCATGTTATAAAGAATCAAAATTACCCATGTTGCAAAACCTTCATTAAGCCATAAATGAGTCCACCATTCCATAGTTACCAGATTGCCAAACCACTGATGAGCGACTTCGTGTGCTGTGACAATTGTTATCTAGGAAAACAGACATGGGCTATAAGCTATATGAACAAGAAAATAAAAAAGAAGAAATCTGCTGCTCCTCAAAGAAAACAGGACGTTTCTGGTTGCAAACAAAGCTGACATTCATGCGGTGACTAGGCATGTAACTTACACGTTGCTTCTTAGCAGCATTAGAATACAAATCATGGTAAAGAAGTTCATTTTCACGATATATAATCAAACCATAGTTCTCCATGGCTCCACCAGCAAATTCAGGAACAGCAACAAGGTCCAGTTTAGGCAGTGGATAAGGCACTGAGAAGTACCTATGATTTCAGAAACAAGTTCAGAACACCACCAAAGGGGGAAACAGAGGACAAAATTTTCAATTCTCAGACTCAAGGGGGGAAATATTGTAGTTTTTGTTTGGATTGTTCGATTTAATTATATATTTTAAATGCTGATTCAGGGAAGCTGCTGATAGGCCTCCCTCGATCGTTCCTCCTTTGTTATATTCCCCTGTAAGGAAAGATCTCTAGACCAAGACATTTAAATATATGCTTCCACTTATTCCGCACGGTCTCCAAATTCTATCAGCTCTTGCAAGAGACATATTGAAATCCGATCTTACCTCACTGATAAAAAGGCTTAAATAAGTATGACTATTTTACTTCAATAACATTTCAATGCAAACTGAGATGTATCTATAAGATGAGTCCTGTCAAAATTAAGAATGATGAATTTACTTTGTATATATATCTAGTGTCTTCACTGCTATATCCAATGCAAACTTCCCTTGATCAGCCTTCCCAATAGCACAATATAAATTAATCTTGATCCCTGCAAAAGAGATCAAAATAGAATCCATAACTGTAAGGGGTTCGGCTTGCAGAAGCATCAATAATGTCTGCCTCATTTGCTTACCAGCATATGTTTCCTCGATATGATCAAATAAGCCAACAACAACAGCCACCAAATAAGTAGACATGACAGGTGATTCCTCAAAATAAACAGTCTTTAAGTTTCCATCATGCTTTTCAAATTCAACTGGCATATTAGACAATGCTGTCAACTCTGATGACACGGTAAGTGTTATCTTAAAGATTGCCTGTTAAGAATGGTTAGCATTGTCACAAGAAGTTGTCTGATCACCAATGAAAGTAAAGGCATGAAATATGATGTAGGCACTCTAAATATAATATCTAAATTCACTTTATTTCCCATATTTATCATTTTTCCTTAAACCTCAAACTAATTTACCTAACATATAAATTAGTAATTAATGTATAATCTAATGCTACACAGCGATAATATTAATTACAATTAACTAATTTATTTAGCTTATTTAATTTATCCAAACTAGTTAAGTAGTATAATTCTACATACCTTCAGAGCAGGCTCATCCCAGCATGGGAAGCATCGCCTTGCATCTACTGCCTCAAACTGAGTAACTGCCATATTTTTCTTCACTCCTCCGTCATTATATGTGCTGATAAAGTCAGTATGAGAATTTGCGACACAGTGCCAACCAGATTTTCACTTAATGGTCAAATAAATAGTTTCATGATGGCTTAATTTAAATATGAGCCGGCAAGAGTCAGATTATTCTCTGCTTATCTTTCAGAACATAATCCAATAATATATTTCTTTAGTCATTTAACGACGTAGCTCTGGAAGCGTTAGCTTAAATTTCCAGGAGACTAAATCACAAGTTCTTGGGAGAAAGTGCTTACTGGGTCGATCGGTTCCGTTATGTGAAAACTAGCCTGGAACTTGTACTCCTTAGAGTGTGACTGACGTATCATCTTATTCATCAATCGAAATTTTATATGATTGATGATTCGGAGTGAATTTCATTATTGCCCTAAGGAAGATATCTTTCATGAGAAGATTTACAGATTCGGAAATTGTAACAGATATTGTACAGCTTGGGATTACTATTAAAAATAATAAGTGGTTAATTTGTTGTAGTCTAAGCACCTTTGTCCAGTCAAAAATAATTAAAGAAATAAAAAAAAAATTATACAGCTTGAAACATGTTAATTCTTAGATGCTAACATTAATTTTGGTTCGTGCAAAGGTAGTATACTGCATATTTACATTTATCTCTTAATTATTTAGAAGAGAGTTCATTCATATTCTCTTATCAGCAAAACTTTCAAGTAGATAAAATTTTCCGTAGGGGGTCAAAGGAAGGCACCATTTGTAGAATCCTCTAAGGTGGTCATTGAGGATCCCAGAAAACTCAATCCCCAGAACTCCTTCTCCAACATGAAGCGGTTCATCAAACACCAGGATGACAATCTCATCATCACCATCCACAACAACATCACACGGAGAGTACTGTTGAAATTAGAACAAGAATGGTCACCAAAATCCACAATTTGCATCATAAAAAAGGCCCGATCGCTTGAAAAATATAATCCCTACCTCTACAAGATGAGAGTTAGTGAACCAGACTCTCCGGATATCAAGTTCGAGAGAGTTCAAGACGATAAATTTGGTGTTTTCACTGATAGTAAGGCTAATTTGCACGGTTCCAGAAAAAGTACAGGCAGAGAGATCAGGTTTAAGAAGAAGATCATAGCGTTTCGGAACTGCAAATTTGGGTAACCTTGTTTGACCTTTGAATTGCTCTATGCCCCGTTTCGGCTCCATTATCCTCCAAAGCTTTCGCTAAAGTTTTGTGTGGCAAAGAGCAGTGAAGGCTTCTCTATTGCGCACTTTGCCGAGAAAGAGAGAGATTTTCCCAACTTGCGTGGAAGTTTTTCAAACAGGTGGTTTGACTCTTTGGCCGTTGAAGAAGATGGTATTTGATTGGTCCTTTTCTCTAGTCAAGCCTATTGAGCAACACAGAATTCAATCTCAGTTGACCTAATTTTTGCCAATTAAGAGCTGATGGATTATGACCAGAGGGTTTATAGTGCTACACCAAGTGATTAGTTCCTACCTGAGTCTCCTTTAGCAAAAACCTTGAGCAATAAGGCCCTGCTTTTTGTGGGTCTTGTACGTTTATAAATAAGTAGCATTGGGACCAATCATTGTCGAAGCGGTTTTACTTTTCAAGGGAAAGCCAGGCATGAAATGGGTAGGTAGAATCTTCATCTTCCTATGCCAAATTCACGTGCTTGTCCATAGCATTAATAAATGGCATGTTCTAGTCCTCTATTTCTTTCAGGAGATAAAGATTCTTCTGAAAGACTAGTGTTCTGTCTTCTATGTTTGTACTTTGTAGGCCACTGTACAAGCAGAATTATACCTTCCATCATTCTTCTGAAAGATTTATTTCAGGTTCTGTAATGTTACTTCAAGTTTTCTGGTTTTGCATGCTACTTTTAAACGACTGTCTTGAAAATAACTTTGAGATACATTCAGATAACATGGAGATTAGTCAAAGTATGATCCCCAATATTAGGAGGCTCATTACTTCAATTGAGTTGATGATAAAACAGTGAGGGGAAAAAAAAAAGAGCAAAACAAAACAAAGGCAAAGTTAAAAAGGATGTAGAAACCAATGCTTCACTGGATTTAATCATGATTTACAGTTATAATTTTCATACTTACATATTTGGAGTCATCTCTCTGGGTGAAGAAGAAGGGGAAAAGACGGGTGTAAAAGGAAAGGTAGTGATTCAGATCAAAATTTATCCAATTCTATATGTAAAGTTCCAATCACATGAAAAAAAATCCAAAAGTAACAAGACAGTGTTGGAACAAACTATTTGTCTTGTTGTCTCCAAATTTTTAGAATGCTTGGTTTCTTTTGTCTGCCCCTCTTGTTAAAGAGAGAGAGAGAGAGAAACTTAGAAACAACTTCTTTTTAATAGAAGGTATAAGCCAAAATGACAAAAATCCCCCCGGGGGGGGGGGGACCAAAGATGGGAGCATGATGCCCATTCATCACGGATAATTTGGGACCAACAACTGTCACTTTCATGACAGACGAAGCATCTCCAAGTCACCCTCCCTATCCGAAGCCACGACACCCTTCTTTGCTTACAGAGACGCAAGGCTTATCCGCGCATTCCTAATTGTGGCAAGTCCCAATCATTTTACTCTCCTGAACTTTTCTGCGTTTAAAAAGGAAAGAAAAACACTTCCTCCCTTCATAAATGTTAAAAAAAAAAAAAAGATATTTACTTTAGTTCTAAATATAAAACTAAAAAGTCCCTTAAAATTATTTGAAACTCTCCTTGTTGATTAGATATAAGAGGAATCTTTAATTAAAAGAAATGCTTAAAAAAAAGAAGTAAATACTTGACTAATTTTTTAATATTTATTAATTAATTATGTAACGCATACATTTGGAGTGGAAGGAAGTGGAGTTTTACTGCGCTTTCTTGTTCCTCATTATAACAAGTCATTTCGGAGAATTCTATATACAGTACCTTGTAAGGTCGCTTGAAAAGGTTGTTGGAACTGGGAAAGTTAGTCAACGTCAAGTGCCAATCCATAGCTCATGATGGAATACGTTAGCTATATTCAACTACTACGATATGATTAGAAAGCGCAACGGAAGGAGCTTTTTCTTCCCCACTTCCAGACGAGACGTATGAGTCTTCTCTTGACTATGCTGCTCATTGCTCATTAGAGATCAGATACTTTTTGGACGAAGCTTTACATAACATAGCATTATTATTTTACTACTTTTGCGGGGATAAAAACAATTAAATTGACAACAAACACTGCTGTTAAAAGTGGGACAGATGTCTCAGTGCTTGTTTGGCTGAGCGATTGAGACCCTAAAAGCTACTTATTTTTCTGATAAGCCCGTTTGAAAAGTTGGAAGGTGTTTGGCAGAGCTTATAAGTTATCCGACTTAGGTCTAAAAAGCTGGATTCAAGCAGGCTTAAGGATAAGCTGATATTTGTAATTTATGGGAGTGAAATCGAGCTTACTGTTGGAAGTGCCAGAAACCAAAGCACAGAACCATAGCGCAGAATGAATCCTACACAGTCCACATCATTTTTTATATTTAAAATATTTTTTATGATTTCTCTTTGTATTTAAATTTTTTTTTTATGATTTTTTCTAAAATTTTAAAATTTAATTCACTAATTAAATTTTACTTCTTCATATTAAATTAATTTAAATTCATTGTATTATGTACAATCATTTTTTTAATTATGTTTCATTATTTATTAAAATTCATATCTATTTTGATAATTTTACAAATAAATTTATTTTTACTCAATTATAATCCAAACAACTTTTTACGAATTTTACTTTTACAAACTAACTTTTTTATACTTCAATCCAAACATAATTCACCTTACCCAATTTAACTTTTATCCAATCTTATTTTTTTAAAAACCAAATTGAAAATAAACTACGCCGACAGTGCAAAAAGCTATCTACTTTATATTTTATATATTAATTTATTTTTCTCTAAACTAACAAAATTCAAAATAGAAGGATACCGTTCCTTTTTAAGTAACGCATCAAAAGTCCGCCAAAATCATGAGTGATCATTTAGACTGGATCTCGATCATTTGTGAAATGAAAAAGCAGTAAAAGACCCAAAAAAATCCGGCCAATCCGGTTTATTTTGATTTGTCTGCTTGACGTAATGGTTCCAGCCATTTCGGAGATACCAGAAACACCCACCTGCAACGTGGTTCTGTTATTTTTCAGAACTCACGGCCCAGTTCAGAATGTTCACCCCTCAGATTAATGCGCAGTGAGAAAAGTATTAGATTGATCTGGAATTCAAATTGGATCAAATTCGCGTCTCAGGGCCATGAAACGCTCAACAAAGATAGTCTACAACAATAAGCAAAATAGAACAGGAGCACCGTACAGAATGCTATTAGAACACAAAAACTTGAAGCCACTATAAAGACATTACAGTACCTAGGTAGACTGATAATCAAGAGCAAAAATGGCATGTCTAATTAATGCTTTGGAGCCTTACTCAGCAAATACTTCTGCAAAACATCCATGACTGACCCAAAGTCAGCCTTCACTTGCACTGGTGGGTTAGCAAATCGGCAAGCCATATCCTTTATAGCTCTGGAATGATAATCAATTTTTGACTGGGTAAACTTCAATCCATGAGCAGTACTCACAACAACAGTCCGATCTGTAGGCTTTATGACCCCACTGTTTCTCAGTTTAATCAGTGCAGTCAAAGCAACCCCAGTATGGGGACAAATAAACATGCCAGTGGAGTCTGCTTGAGCCATAGCATCCATTAATTCTTCCTCAGTTGCTTCCTCAACAATTCCATCTGAATTCTTCAAGGCATAGACAGCTCTGTCTATGGAAACAGGATCGCCAATTTGTATGGCAGATGCAAAGGTAGGGCTAGCCCTTATGGCATTAAACTCTTTCCATCCAGACTTGAAGTATAAATACAGGGGATTCGCATTTGCAGCTTGAGCACAAACAAGCCTTGGAATCCTATCAACAAGTCCTAAATCCTTACACATTCGAAACCCCTTGTAAAATGCATATATATTCCCCAAATTTCCTCCTGGCACTATGACCCAATCAGGGACTTCCCAATCAAATTGTTGCAAAATCTCAATAGCTGCGGTCTTCTGCCCCTCCAGTCTCAAGCTGTTCAAAGAATTAGCCAAATAGATAGGCAATTCGGCGGTGACTTCCCTTATCAACTGCATACACCCATCAAAATCAGTATCAAGGCTCAACACAAAAGCACCATTTGCAATTGGCTGGACCAATTGAGCAATAGAAATCCGATTTGCGGGCAAGAAAACAATTGATGGGATCCCTGCAGAAGCACAATATGCAGATAAAGCAGCAGAAGTGTCACCTGTAGAAGCACAACCAACACCCACAACAGGTCGATTCATTTTTCGCAATCTATTGACCTGGCTCACCAATACAGTCATACCGAGATCTTTGAAGCTCCCAGTGTGACTAATCCCACAGTGCTTCACCCACAACTCGTTCATGCCCAGAAACTGTTTGCCAAAACGCTCAGCCCAGAACAGATTCGAATTCCCCTCAAAAGCGCTCACAATATCGTCACTATCGATCTCGGGCAACACCCATTCCTTCTTGCTCCAAACGCCGGACCCATAAGGCCACGTGGTCTTACCCACCCGAGAGTCAAAAAGGTTGCGCCAATACTCGCCGTCGTATTTCTTCAACGCTTCCATATCGTGCTGAACATCAAGCAGCCCACCAGATTGGGACCGATACACGATCTCGTCCAGAGAGTAGGACTCCGTAGACGAAGGGTCTGCGTTAAAAGGGACGTACTTGGCAGAAAATTGATGGCGGTGGCCAACATTGATACGGCGAGCCTCCTCGCGAATGTTCTCGTCGGCGGGGCGACGCTGTTTCGGAGCAGAGGGGACAGAGTTGTTCTGGGTACTTGGCGATCCAGATTGAGATTGAGATTGAGCTTTGATGATGAGATGATTGGGTAAGGCGTTGGATTTGGTTGGTGGGCATGGAACGGAGGACTTGCATTTGAAGGTGAATGGAGAACCCTGAAACAGAGAAGAGGAGGCCATGAGGGAGATACGGCGGGCAAGAGAACGGGTCACTTTCGTATTGGCTGCTCAACGAAGTGCGCTGAAGACGGAAAACGTGAGAATCACCTTTTTAAACAGCAGATGGGCAAATGGCGGCGGAAGCAGGATCATTCAAGGCAAAACCTTACCAGCTGATCCGAAAGTTACATTGCTAAAAGAACGAAATCGTGTTAAGCAATAAAACTGTTTGATAAAAACCAAGTTGTTTGGCTGGGATGCAAGCGGTCCCATTCATTATAAAAGAAAGAGAACACAAAAAAATTGTTTGATTAAAAATTATAAATTTATGAAATAAATTGGAGTGAGAAATTGATGTTTTATATTTATTATCAACAGATATTTTTCAATTAATTTTTATTAAAATTAAAGGGGGTATTTTATTATTATTATTATTATAATAATAATAATAATAATAATAATAATAATAATATTGTTATTGTCAAGGAGACAAATTTTATACCCTTAACTGTCCAAAACCAAGTACTTCTCTGGTCGTTAATATATAACTTAATTTTTGAGTTAGTTTTGGTCCTAAATATAAGACCCATTTTCCATATTTATCAATTTTCTCCAAATTACTTTTATGGATACTCCCTCAACCATAATTAAGTAGAAGAGGGAGAGGGGTATTCAGAAAGATGATTATGATGTTTTACGAAAAATGTGTCATTTTTCTTATAATTAAATAACTTACCTAACTTTCTTAATCTAATTAAATTAGTTAAATGAGTCTTATATTAAGGATTGGAGGAGTATCATTTAAGCGTAGGTTTTTTGTGAGCAGGGAGAAAAAGGTCACTTTATAGGTTAATTTTTATAATTGAAGAATAAACATAAAAAATGCTTAAAAGGTTATAGAATATCCAACTTCTGTATTTTATTTTTCTAGATTAACTGTTTAAATTTTCAAATGGACTAAACAAATATTAAAGTACAAAATTTTACACCATTTGATAAGGTGAATGGGGTAGTTGAAATGAGGATATTGAGATGAATGCGTGATCATATAAGAAAAGATAAGATTCAAAATGAAAATATAAGAGCAAAAGTAAGTGCGCGTCCATCGAAGAGAAAATAGTTGAACATCGTTTGAAATGGTTTGAGTATGTGTAGAGAAGGTCATTGAAGGTGCCGGTGAAAAGAGTAGACTAGACAGTTTAGAGTTCTGTAAAAAGAGCAGAGGGAAGACCAGGAATAACACTTCATGAGATTATTAAACGAGATATTCCGGTTGACAACATATTTAAAGATTTGGTTGTTAATGCACCTTTTTTTTTTTGTTTTGAGAGGATACAAGAATACGCTCTAAGAAAACACAAATGATCGGAGACAGAGCGGAGAGCGGAGGCACAGCAGGGAGCGGAGGAGGGGCGGAGGACAGTGATGATAGGGACAGCACCAAGAAAAAATCTAAGCAGAGTATAGAGGACGTAAGCGACCAGACTGAGAAGCATGCAAAGCTAGAACAGAACCTGTCATACAAGGATAAACTTATTGATGCTAACCCTAAAGCCTTGTCCTTTTTGATTCAAGAGGGAGTTCAGTTTTTGAGGACGCATAGAAGGGGTATATTGATAGTCTGAATGATTATTTTGGGGAGAGTTGCGGGAAGGACCAAAGCAATCTTGGAATAAACTCCCAACATTCCGAAGGCGAGGACTTGATTCCTACTTTAGGTGTGACAAGAGAGGAGTATGAGAGATGGTGTGCACCATGGAAAAAATCACTGATTATTAAAATACTGGGTAAGAATATTCCATTATGGGGTCTGAAGACTTGTCTCCAGCGTTTATGGAAAACCAGGGAGCCCTTTGACACTAGGGATATCAACAATGGGTATTTTATTGTCTCTTTCCAGAATGAGGATGATTTAAATCATGTGCATTGTGAAGGTCCTTGGATGGTAGCAGATCACTACCTTCTTGTTCAACACTGGCGGCCTAATTTTGACCCTTAGATGGCAGAGCATCAAAGGAAAATAGCGACTTGGGTATGTATTCCACTTCTCCCCCTAGAGTTTTTTAATGAGGAAAGCCTGAGGAAAATTGGAGGGCTCATAGGAAAAACACTCAAGGTGGATTCGATCACTTACTTAACGGCGAGGGGAAGATATGCAAGATTGTGTGTAGAACTTGATCTCAAAGGACGTCTCACTCCGGTAGTCCGTATCTTTGGAAAAGAGAAATACATTGAGTATGAAGGCTTGCACCTTGTATGTTTCCATTGCGGTGTTTACGGTCACCACAGAGATGCCTCTCCCGATCCCCAGGGTAGACCCCAACCTGCTATGCAATGTAGAGAGACAAAGAAAGGAAGCGGAAAGGAGACAGAGAAGGTGGCAGAAAAGAAAGAGGGGGGAGTTGGTGCAGAACCAGGTTCTAAGATCTTAACCTATGTGAATAGTGAGGTAGAAAACCAGGGAATTAAGCATCCTACAGGTGGAAAAACGATGATGAACATCACCGAGGAAGTAACAACACCTACCACGGTGGTGTTGGGAGAGTGGAACCTTATGAAATGGCCACCACGACGGCGCACCCATAATCCAGATTTCGGGGGCCCGAGAGAGTCCATTCAGGCAAAAAATCCGACTCAGAATCAGGGATTGAAGATTGCACGGGATATGTGGAAGCCTAACTCTAGGCCTTTTATTATGGAGATGGAAAGGACGAGTTTCACGCTAGGACCGAAATCGGATCCCCAAGCTTTTGGCAAGGATCTTACTAATAATAAAAAATGGGTCCTAGTGGTTCATGATAGAAAGAAAGTCAACAGCCTAAAAACAAAAGGGAAAGAGAATGACCGCCATGTGTTGAGGCCTAAAGCAATAGCCGGGCCGAGCACCAACTTCCTATCATCCAGTAACCCCTTCAGTGCGCTTATGGAGGAGGACGAAGAAGGGCCCTCGGATCAGACTAGTCAGACCTCAAGGCTAGACAGAGTAGTGAATCCTCTAGTTAATAACGCAAGCTTTATGTCGCAAGAGACTATGGAAACCGATAGTGTGCCAAGTGAAATGAGCTTCCAAGCTCAACCCTCTACCATTGTTTCCCAATGAATTTTCTTTTCTGGAATAGCAAAGGAATAGGATCAAAAGCGTTTCTGAGTTTGATTTGTGAACTCTCTAAAAAACATAATATTGACATCCTGGCTATTCTTGAAACCAAATCAAGTGGTAATAAAGCAACAAAGATCACCCAATCTCTGGGCTTTGATAAATTCTCTTTGGTTGATGCTCATGGCTATAATGGGGGTTTGTGGGTGCTATGGAAGAACACTGCTTGGAGTTGTAGAATCATTAGTACTCACGAACAATATATTCACTTTTACATAGAAGACGGCACCACTAAAGCTTACTTCTCAGCTCTCTATGCTAGCCCTAATCCTATTAAATGACGGACTCTTTGGCAGGCATTGGGGGAGATACATAAGGATATCGATGCTCCCTAGCGCATTGCCAAGGATTTCAACAGTACGTTATATTTGCATGAGAGAGCTTCAACATCACGTGTGGGCTCTACCATTGATTGCAACTTCAGTCAATGGGTTACAGACTTGGGGTTGATTTATTGGGACTGTAAAGGACCCTTTTTCACTTGGAAAAGGGAAGGGTGCGAAAGCAAGCTCGATAGAATCCTGGTTATCACAGTTTTTATGCAAACCTTCATTTATACCTCGGCACTTAATCTTCCCTTCTTCAAATCTGACTATTGGTCGATTCTCTTAAAGCTTTCTAATGATGATGGGGTTACTACTAGAAGAGAAGTCCCTTTCTGTTTTACAGTGTCGTGGGTCCTACATGATGGTTTCAAGGACTTTGTTCAGGAAAATTGGCACAATTATCTACGATGGCATGATGCAGTACTCTACTTCACTGATAAGGTTAAGGTATGGAGTAAAGAAGTCTTTGGCCACCTGGGGAGGCAACGCCGTCACCTTCTGAATAGACTTAAGGGATTAAGTAACCTCTCAGCACGCTATGTGAATAAATAGTCCCTAGCGGCCCGTTTGCTTCACTGAATAGTAGGGAATGTAATGTAATGTAATGGGTGGGAATGTAATGTAATGTAATAACGATTACAATGAGTTTGTTTGGTAAAATATTAGGAATGGGGTAGTGAAATATTTTTTTATATTTACTTAATTAAAATAAAATTAAAAAGTCAAAAATATCCTTGTCAGAGTTAAAAAAAAAGCCACCCTTCTATATCTTGTATTTCTTCCTCATCTCAAATCCACAAATCAGAAATCATCATAAAAAAGTAACAATGAAAAAAATGCTTACAAATCGAAGAATCGAGGAGGAGTAAGGAAGTGATTGATTAAGAATGGATTTGATCGTAAATAGATTTCTAAGTTAAATGATTTTTGAGGGGTTTTGATCTTGGGGTTAAAAGTGTGTGGGTATGGGTAGAAGTTATGCCTAGAAGGAAAATGACGGTGAGATCCGAGTTAAGTTTTGACTTGTCCCTTGTATTCAAAAAAAAGAAAAAGAAAAAGAATGAAAAATGATGCTGAGTGGGCAAAGTAGGAGAATGAGGTTGGGGAAGGGGTTACATAGGGGATGCGATGCTGTCAGGCGAAGGATGGGGGAATTCGCAGCGTTGATGGATGAGAAGGGTCCAAATATTGTCTGATTTTCTTAAGGGTAATAATGTATTTTTCTGCTCCTGTAATCCTCATTCATGGGTTCTATCTATGTAATCCAGATGCAGGCTTCTAAGGGAATCAGGATACCAAGATGTAATCTTCTTTACATTACAGAACCCAACCAAACAATTGAATTATACTTTTGCATCAGGATTACATGTAATCCTCATTCTTGTAATCCAACCAAACAGGCCATAGAAGTTCTCATGCAAAAAATTTGGTGTGACTTGGAGTCTATACTAGTACAAGAAGAACTCTTGTGGGCCCAAAAAGCTAAATGCAAATGGTATGGTCTCGGTGATCAGAACACCAAATATTTCCATGCCAAAGCCAATGCACGGAAAAAAACGCAACAAGATAGAAGCTCTAAAGAACGATGATGGCATTTGGTGTTACGAGAGAATAGAGTTACAATAGATGGCACTCTCTTTTTACACCAATCTCTTTCAAATTAATAGCGAGGTGGTCCCCACAGCTCCACTGTCCTTTTCTTATCCCAGAATTGATACTGATAAGCTTCGCTTGATAGGGGAAAAAATTTCCAGTGAAGATATAAAACAAGTCATCTTTAACATGGGGGCCCTCAAGTCCCCAGGACTTGATGGACTTAATGCTCTATTTTTCCAAAGTCAATGGGATTATGTGGGGAATGCAGTTGCTAACTTCGTTCAAGAGGCTTTTAGGGACTCATCTATGATCAATGATATTAATGGCACACTCATAGTCCTTATTCCTAAGAAGGAGCAACCTAAAACAATTCGAGACTTTAGAGCCATCAGTTTATGTAATATCATTTACAAAACGATCACCAAACTTATTGCCAACCGCATCAAGGTGATTCTACCTGATATTATATCTTCTAATCAATGTGGTTTTATTCTTGGACGTTTGGGATCAGATAATGTTATAATTGCCCAGGAAGTTATTCAGTCTATGAGAGCTAAATCAGGGAAAAAGGGCTTCATGGCTATTAAAATTGATCTTGAAAAGGCCTATGATAGGCTAAGATGGGACTTTATCATCCAGTGTCTTGAGAAAATTCAGCTACCACCTTATCTCTTAAATGTACTATCCAGATGTATTACTTCCCCTTCCATGTAGATCCTTTGGGAAGGTAGCAAAACTCAAGCTTTCTCCCCCTCTAGTGGCATAAGACAAGGTGATCCTATTTCTCCTTACTTGTTTGTTTTATGTATTGAGAAGCTTGCTCACATGATACAGGAGGCAATAGCTCAAAGACTATGGAAGCCAATAAAATTAAATAAGGAGGGGCCTCCTATCTCTCACCTATTCTTTGCAGATGACTTGATTCTCTTTGCTGAGGCCTCATGGATCAAGTAGAGGTTATTAAAAACTACCTTCAGCACTTTTGCACTATATCTAGCCAAAAAGTAAGTCAATAAAAAATGCGGGTTTTCTTCTCTAAAAATGTGAACCACAACAGATTGAGGCAACTTTATGAGAAACTGGGCTTCCAAATCACCCCGGATCTGGGCAAGTATCTTGGCGTTCCCATTCACCATGACAGGGTGTGCAAAGATACCTACCAATATGTGATAGACAAAATCCAAGCCCGTTTAAGCAGCTAGAAGGCAAACTCTATCTCCTTAGCAGGCCGAGACACCCCAATCGTTGCTATTGTCTAGGCTATCCCGTTATATCCCATGCAGACTTGCGCTCTCCCCAAAGACACGTGTGACGATATTGACAGGAAAGCCAGAGGTTTTCTATGGGGTTCTACCAATGACAGTAGGAAGGTGCATCTGCTTTCCTGGCAAGAAGTGTGCGTTGATAGGTCGAGAGGTGGGTTGGGTCTTCGTCATGCCAATCTTCTAAATAAAGCCTTTATGATGAAAGCAAGTTGGGGCCTTATCAAAAATAAAGATGCTCTCTGGGCTAGAGTGATTAGAAGCAAATACAAATGCGGTAATGATCTCCCCCCTTCGATTGATGTTGAGCGCTCGGGATCAAGTTTCTGGAGAGGGATTCGAAATAACTGGAACAAAGTCCATCAGGCAACGGAACCCACTAGACTAAGAAATGGGGAAGATACGGTGAGATGGAAACCAGAGATAAATGGTCATTTCTCTTTGAAGTCAGCCTACAACTTACTTACAGAGGACGCTCCAACTCTGAATCCAGTTTGGAAACGGGTTTGGAAGATGAATACACCTCAGCAATGTAAAACCTTCCTCTGGCTCACCTTACACAATAAACTCCTTACTAATAGTGAAAGAGTTCGTAGGGGCATGAGCATTGACGAAGCTTGTAGCAGGTGCCAGAAAGCGGAGGAGACTGCTTTGCATGTCTTACGGGACTGCCTTGAAACTCAGATGTTATGGAACGCCGTTATCAAACCATCCATGAAGTGACCCTTCTTTAATAAGAACCTATGGGACTGGTGTGTCATGAACCTTAAGCTTCAGGTCGGGTTGATTGAGGAAGGATAGAAGGAACGGTTTGTAATCATCTGCTGGCTTCTTGGAAGTGTAGAAATGAATGGGTTTTTCAACAGAGCATGGGTAATATTCATCGCATCATTCTTCAGGCTAACGCCATAATGAGCAACTTTCTACAGGCTAAATCTAATCTCTAGCAAGTGTCACTTCGCGGAGTGCACGAAAATCAGTTCTCAATACATCTTTTAGGTAAAACAGAGGTGCTGGTAGATGGAGCCTTTAACCTATCTTCCAGGAAAGCTGGGGCTGGAGGTATTATTAGAGATCCTAACGGCCATCCCATAGAGGCCTTCATGATTCATTTGGGAGATGGTGACCCTTTGTTTGCAGAGTTATGGGCATGCCTTATGGGGTTACACCGGGCTTGGGACAGTGATCATCATAAAATCGTACTCCGATTTGATTGTGCTGATGCCATCACACTCATGCGAGATGGAGTAGATGAGCTTCATGCTCATTGGAACGTCGTTCTAGAATGCCAATCTATGCTCGAGAAACTAGGAAGTAGAGCTACTTTACACCCCAAGGGAGCTGTTACGTACCGCAGACTTCCTCACAAAGGACGCATTGTCAAAATCCCCAGCACTTTACTTAGTGCCGCCTGGAGATTTCTTTTTACTTCTGCTTTGAGTTTTTGTTGTAATCTTCTCTCTTTATTAAAAAAAAAAGATTTGGTTGTTAATAAAAACACATTAATATCGTGCGATCTATGTAACTAATCCCACGTAGGGAGATAAGGTTTGTTGTTATATATTGTTATTATTAAGGTGAATGGGGGAATTTTGTTCAAAGGACCCTTTACTAAACACAGAACAAAACCCTCAATTAATTCGGTCCAGAGTGGGGATTTTTTTCCCTCTCGTTCTTTATGTTTGGTGACAAAAGGTTGTTGACTCTTGGCTCTCTACAGTTGGGGCCTTGTTTTTTGCCTTCTCTTGTTTCTTGGTCGTTTCGGTGTGTTTGTTTGTTACTCCTAAATTTTTTTTGCTGTCAATTTTGTAATGAAAGACTATTATAAAACTACACATACGGATATTTATCTATATATATTCAACTGTACAAATCAATATCAACAAACATTGTTTAAGCCATTGGCGACAAATTGAATGTTATTTCTTTGGCTATTGGGATATTTTTTGGGCTAGTGCATCTAGTTGAAGTTTTCATCATGTGATCAAAGGGGTGTTGATGGGCCCAAAAACCCGCAATGTTCGGTCGAGTCCACTAGAATTATACTCATTCCTAGTCTTGAGAAAGCAGTTTGAAAAAACAATTGGGTATTTTTGAGTCAAGCCAACTGTCTGGCAGGGTTAGGGTATAGGCAAGATATATTGCTCTACCCATTCGGCCTTGTCCAAAGTTTTATATATATATATAATTCTATTTAATAATAGATATTCTATTTATTATATATAATTGTATTTAATATATATATGATATAGTTATATATATATGTGTGTGTGTGATAGAATGAAATATTTCAAGAGTTAAGTTGTTGACATATATGATCATGAATGTTGTACGAAAGACCTGTGTTATGTTTGATTATATAATTAAAAGGAGATATGAAATGATAAATATGTGGATTTTTATATGGTGTTTATATTTCTTTTCTTGAAATATTTTAAGTTGTGAAATTATAAATTATATTTAAAGTCCAAAACATTACTCATCAATTCAGTATAGATGTTTACATAATATGAATAAGGTGTCATTATCTGGGCAAGAAAGCTTGTCCTATCCAACCCCATCCAAAATTGCTTCAGGCTTTCATTAGGTAGGGCTAACATCTTTCGGGCTAGACATTGAGTAAGGATCTTGCCCTATCTTACTTATATGCACTCCTGTCTGTCTTAAATGTTAGCCATACTATGTTACTGTCAACTCTACTAATTCTATGACACTCATCTGGTTCTTAATATAAAAGATAATTGGAAGTAAATGTTGATTCTATATATAAGACATATTTTACATATATATCAATTTTTTTAAGTTAACCCTATTAATATTCCCTAACAATAATCAAGTAGGAGAAGGATGAAGGGAATTAAAGAAGATGCTTAAAGAGTTTAAAAAAAATCATATTAACTAATTTAACCAACATCTTTAATCAACTCAAATTAGTTAATTAAATCTTATACTTTAAGGGTCGGAGGAGTACTTTCTTTTTTTGGGTGAAATTTTATGATATTTTCTCTAATCATAAATGTAAGAGTTATTAAAAGAGTTTGTTTTGACTTCTGATTATAAGATTCTATTCCATCCATTTATCTTTTAAATTTATATTATATTTCCCTACAATTTTTCATATTAATTACATTAATTAAGGATGATTTTCATTATTAAGGAAGTAGTGTCTGATACAAATGATTAAAAAAAATAAAATCAACAAACATATTTTTTTAAAACTAATTTAATTAATTTTTAATTTTTACAAATTAGTTATTTAGTTGATACGTGCAGGATTAAAGAACTACCATTTAGAACATATTATGATTTTTTTTTTCTTTTTAAAGAAAGGCCTATTGAATGCAGATGGAACGTAGACATTTGATAAGTGAAGGAAATGTTGAAGGTGTGAGATTAAATGGAATGACCAACTAGATTTAATAATTTTTGGATTTCGTAAGTATCTACATTTCCTTCATCCTTTTATTTCGAAATATTATCGAGTTAATTTGTGACCAAGAAAATTGTAGAATTCATTTTCAATCAAGAGTAAAGATTCTATAAAGTTCAGATTCAAATAAGATATGAGTCACATAAAAGTACAGCAGTTTAAATAAAATTATGAGCTTGAGGTAATTGTTCTAGATCAACTTGTGCTTATAAAGTCTAATAATTTATATTTGCAATATTTCTTACTGTGTGTAATTGATGATTGATTGTAATGCCTGCGCAAAATAAATACACCAACGATTTATGTATATTGAATATTATGATTAGTCTGTAATATGAGAAATTTGGGACCATATGAATGAGAAATGTTGGATGAAAATAACAGTTAAGCAATCTTTGCAAATTTTTTGGAGAAAAAGGGGTAATAGACCAAAAATATGTACTTGACGCACGTGATATCCTGGTATCAGATCAGCGTCAAACGTTATACATGATTCATCAGATCAAGCAAAGCATTTATGCATTTCATCACACAAGCATACAAGTTTACTAGCTTTAATTTTACTAATTCTTCTTTTTATTTTTTTATTTTTGACCATTTCTGGTTCATATGATGCTTAGTCACTATACAAACTAATCACAATTCTTCTTCTTCTTCTTCTTTTTTTTTGGGTCAGAAACTAATCACAATTCTTCACACACACACCATTTAGGCATTTACGCCAAGCGTACGTTACAATCAAGTATTTATAATATTCTTTGTTTTAAATATAGAATTATTTTGTACGAAAATTACATGTTTTTAATGTACCAACTTAATTGTTGTTGCGGATTTGAATATAAAAGTTAATTTGATTTTTAATTTGATACTAAATATAAGGCCTCAATTCATTTTGACTTTCATAATTATTTATTCTTTTTAGGTAGTCCTCTAATAGTTACACATGTTAAATATTTTATTAAATAGTAACTCCAGTTAATATACATAATTAGTAAGGATATTTTAGATAAAACAATACTTATTTATTATAAATAATTAGTTAATTAATTTTTTAAATCTATTCAATTCGGTAAACTAGTTCTTATATTAAGTATAAGAGGTAGTAGATTGTAAGATTGGTAACTGGCAATGCAAATTAGGTCAATGAATCGCAATCACTGCCAAAAACAAATAAATGATTAATAAAGCTTATTTGATTGGAAGTTGAGTAATGACGGTACTTTTTCTCTTCTCTTATTTTCTTTTAAAATATAGTGCCCTCAATTTTTGTCCGTTAATGTTCCTTTTTTAAACCCTAAACCCTGCGGCGCCAAGACCTCCAAAGACTCGGTGAAGCAGAGGCGGTTGTTCTTGCTTTCCCTCCTCCTCCGAAAGAGAAGGCTTCTCCCTTCGCTGACACTTCCTTAGGTCGAGGCCTAGCACGCCCTACTATCCACCCTCTCAAAGCTCTTAGTCGTTACTGCTATATCGATTTATTTTGAAGTTGGGTTTATTCGAAGTTTTAGCCTATCCTATTTATCCCGGGACAACTTCTTTCTCCCTGGCCTTGTTCCATTTTACTTTTCTGATTGAAAGTAGCAAGCCGCCCAGATTTTTATTTAATGTTTTGTTACTGATGATTTTCTTTTTTTAGGCCAGGTTGCACGGAGACGAATTTGAAACTTACAATTTATACACACATATTCTTTTAATTACTTACTTTGACCGGACATAGAGAAGTTTTTCAGGTACAAATGGCTATTGACGGCAGTTTTAGCCTTCATTCAGCGGTCGAAAGATTTCTCGACCGTTTTCCAAAGCTTCAATCTTTTCCACAGTTTTATTCCCTCACAAGAAAGGTATAGATTATATTGCATTATACGTGAATTCTATTTGTTAATCATTAAGAAGGCCAAGATAAGTGGCATGGACATAATTTTAATGATTAAATGTACGGTTTTTTCTGCAGGGACACTTGGTTACGGAGGAGGATGTTGTGAATAATTTTGTGGGCGTTTTTCTGCACCCTTCCTATACTATTCCATTAATGGGATGCTTCTGTCCCATTGCCCGAAAATTTACAGATAAAACTATAGACCTGCTTCGGCTTGTGCCAAATTTAAGGTCTAATGTTCAGAGTACTATCATGGAAGATGATTTTGTCAAAGTTTCAGATGAAATTGTGAATGTGATTGAGTTTTATAGCCAACATGGAAGGGGTCTAGATCTTCATGAACTTGCTTGTTTGGCCTTCTGTCGTGCTCTTGACATGGCTCCTTTTCTACTTGGGTTAGTTCTTCCCTGTAATTTTTTGCATGAACCTGTTTTTATTTAATTTTTCCCCCTCCACTCGAACCTTCCAGTTCTCCATGCGCCCTTATTTTTCCTCTATATATTTTTATCTGTAATAATCCTAGAATAAGGACGAAGGAATTAGTGTTAATTATTATTCTCGAAAACTAAGAAATCAAAGTGTCTCTTGATTTATAGGCAATACAATCTTGTGTGGAATCTTGTTAGATGTTAACTGTTAAGTGTCTACATAAGTCTGAAGTTGTTCTAATGTTGTAGCGTATTTTTTTCTTTTTGGTGTGGCAAGTTGGTAACGGAAATTTCTTTGATTCTGGAGTATAAGCGAAATAGTTATCTAATTATATGAGCACACTTGTTCTTAATTATGTTTTTGCTCATATATGCATTGTTTCACGGAAAAAATCTTCTCGATTGCGGTAAGCATATATGTTCAATTGCTTTGATTCTTGTGTTCCCAGTAAATGTATTATTAATTTTTTTGAAGATATAATTTTTTTCTCATTGTTGGAAATAAGTTTTCCAATTCAGCGTTCATTAGAAATTCTGCCTTAAATGAACAAAAATGAAAAATCAAAGGAAAGGGAAAGGGTAGGGAGTACTCTCTTTCAATTACCAAATGTCCTGCTGGAAAAGCATTAATAAGTATCAGGAGTATAACTTCAATAGATAGTTCTCCTTTATTTGGAAATTCACATGATATTGTCTTGGGCAAGATTTGATCTTTGGAGAAAGGTTGGATACATAGTGATGTCTTTTCTTCTATGTATTATTTTGAGTTGTGGTCAAAGATTTTGCTAATTGGAACTTTTCAGCAATTTGGCTTTTCATTAATTTTATTATGATATAGTTTGATATGATTAATTTGGCTGATTGGTGCAGTTCTGTGTTAAACTACTTCAAGTTTGCTCCTTCTCCGTTTCAACGATTTTCGAGGCAACAAGCTACCCCATCAATGGGGGTTAAGGTTGGTAGAAATTTTCTTTTTTTGGTGCACATAATTTTAATCTATGGATCAATTTGGAGTTCTCTCACATGTTATTAACAAGTTGTGTCCGTTTTTTTCTCCAGATTGAAACCAGTGAACTGCTTGTTGCCCAAATATCATACCGTTTCCTCATCATGAAAACTGAAGTTTTCTCGAAGCTCTGGGACTGGTCATGTTTCATGGACTTCTTGGAAGAGCCCATCGGTGAATATGTCACAGCTGAAGCAACTGACCTGATTTGGTGTGGGGTGCAAATAATAACCATTGTCTTCAAATTGAGTTATGGGGCGAGTCAAAACTTGAATATTGGATCAGAACAAGCATCTAAGTGTCTTTTGCGGTTGGTAGTGTTTGCTTTTTTTCTGTTCGATATTGGTGTCAAAACATAGTTCTGGTTACATTACGATCTTCATCTTCTGTTTTCAGTTGGGAAGCATTCTGCCAGGATACATCAATAGAGAAAGCTGGATTGTATTCCAGGCCAGTGGCGCAAAATATGCCAGGTTCTTTGGATAGAGGCATCGGTTTTAGCCAAGAGAACTGTTTACAATCCTTTGGTCTTGATTTTCAGGCTGTTAGCTTGCCGGAGGTGCATGGTGTTGAGCCACCTTGGAGGAGTCCAAAGCTTGCCACATGGTACAGCCTATTTTATTTTGAATTTAACCATTCTTTTATTACTTTTTTCTTACTAGTTAATTTTGATTTTGTTTGGGATTTAAATTGAATAGTATTTATTTGCTTACCATCATAGGGTGCCAACTTTCTCAAACACTTTTTTTGTTTCCCAAGAAAAAATTCTAGATAAAGTAATGCTTTTTTGGTTCTTCACAACTTCGTTAATGTCTTGTAGCTTCTCATTGGTAACTCTCAAGTCTTGCTGATATTCTTTATGTCCTGTGCGGACGTGCTGAATTTTGTTCTCTTCTGTGTTTCAGGAATGATAAATTTAAAAGTAATACATTCATATTGACATCAAAAGTGAAGAAAAGTTTTGAGAGGGTCCTGTTGGCAGTGAGTCAGAAGTGGCCTGTTCTTTTATATGGTCCTTCGGGTTCTGGAAAATCTTCTCTCATTGCCAAGCTTGCTCGGGATAGTAATAACCAGAGTATGTGTGGATCTATGAGCCTTCTTTACTACTAATTATTTTTCCTGTCCTCTTATTCATCTATGAATTGTTGAATGTGTTGAGCTAGAATGTCATATTTTTCAGTATATTCTGTCAATTGTCTTTACATGCTTCATGGGAAATGGTAAGTCAGGACTAAATGTTTACTAGTTACTGATCTGGTTTGGTTGCATTTTGTGGCACTATCTGTTGTGCGCTGTTTGTATCCATGTCACTTGAAGTGATTTCAAGTTTAAACTTTCATGAACAGCAAATAGTCAATATAATGAATTCATGAGAATGTGAGACATTCAGCTTTTATGATGTCCTCTTGGACTTTGCATCTTAGATGAAGGTGTAATTTGTTATTTACTTTACTAATTTACATGTTCCTCAGTCTGCTTTTGTTGTCTGTTTCCTCCTATACTTTGTGCATGTTTGCCGGGCATTGTTGTTCATATTGTGGTCTGGATCTTCACTTCAACAATCTGTATGACCTAATCCTCTTTGCAGTTCTATCTATCCAGATGGATGATCAAATTGATAGTAGAACATTGGTTGGAGGTTATGTGTGTGCAGATAGGCCTGGAGAATTTAGATGGCAGCCAGGGTCGCTTACTCAGGTTTGTTTTCCCTTCTTGCCATATTATCTAGTTATGAGATTGACAGATGTTGTGATGTCAGTGTACACAGTACTTCCTGAGAAAGCATCCTGTTTCATCTTTCTGTGCTATCTTTATCATAGGCTGTGCAGAATGGTTTTTGGATTGTTTTTGAGGATATCGACAAAGCCCCACCAGACGTGCATTCTGTTTTAACACCTTTATTGGAAGGGACTGGCTCATTTATGATCGGGAACGGGCAGGTAGTTTCCTTGTATTTTGACTCCTTGCTGATGAAATGATTGTACTCATTTACTAGTCATGTTCTAAGTGGACTTGCTCATTAGTTTCATTGTAGCTTTGGTCTGTTTAAATTGAGGGTTGGGTACGTACTTCTAGGATAAATTAGTCAGGACTCTGGAATTCATGGAGAATCAGGGTCTTGTTTTTCTTTTTACTTTTTACCTTGGAGATGTTTCTCTCGGTGTATTTTTAAAATGCCTCAATGACTCTGTTCGTTCGGTCGGTTGGAGAAGAGAGCTTGGTTTCCACTGGTGTATTTTAGACCTTTTGTTGTCGCACAAGGGGAAAGGGGGAGTAAGAGAGATTAAGTGAGAAAAAGAGAGCCTCCCATGTTGATGGCAAAATATTCTTATTAGCAGTTCAATTCTAAGGTCTACAAAAAGAGTAACCTTTGGGCTTTTATTTATATATATATTCCCAAATAAAATGATTGAAAATATTACTGATAACAACTGAAACTTAAACTGAGAAGATAAAACCTAATTTCAAATCGATTCTGAGAAAGCTGAAGAATAAAATTACTATAGGCTATTTTTGGAAACCCTTTAAAGAAGACCTTCTACAACTTTTGAGTCAAAGCGTATCAGGTTTAGTTTGTCAGAAGTCCGTTTATCAGAAGTCCATTTGTCAAATTAAAGTTTGGTAAAAGATGTAAGGGAATTTATGTTTGGATGTTATGAAAAAGTCAGTTCGGTGAACTGAATGTTGTTTAAAGAATCCTAGATTAGCTTTTATAATTGGAAAGCAATTGAAATTTGTTCAAAAGCCAAAAGAATTTTTGGAAAGTAATCAAAATTGGCTTTTGGCGAATAGAGTTTCAGAAATATGGCAAATGGACTTTCTGAAGTTAAAAGAAAAATACTCACACAAGGTCTGGCAAGTGCTGGCTTCCCAAAGGGACTTTTGAGAGTCTAAAAGTTGAATCCTAATACTTTTTTTGAGTTTTTTGGCCAACAAGTTGAATCCTAATACACTCTCGCATTGCTTTGGCCAAAATGTGTTTTGACCAAGACCAATGGGTTTCCAAATACAAACTATAGCATAAAATAAATCTGGTTAGGTTTCCCATAATTTCCCCACTGCTTACTTGAGCTCTCCTTTGGAGAGTAAAGCTGGTGATAGGACTCCAACATGGAGGCTTTGATGAATTGCTATTGACTATAATGTGCTATCGGTTCTAATTTCTCTCTTCTCTGTTTCTTCCTCAATTCTCTCTTTCTCCCTTTTACGTCCTGTTTTCTTCCTTCTGCTCCCTCCCCCTTTCTTGCCCCATTTTTTGACATCACCTACGGTACGTTTTGATAGAATTATGTTTATGGTCGATCACTGGTCCATTGCTCATGGCTGCTTTAAGGGCATGCCCATTTTTTATTTGCAGAAGGATTAAACGGTTCCATTGATGCTTTGAGTCTCTATGGCCCCTTTATTTTTCTTGGCTTTTCCCCTTGGAGTGAAGAGACAATGAATGGTCGAGAAACATGAAAGATCTAGTTTATTCAATATTCACGGTGAATCCTGAATAACAGTAAGTCGTGAGATATAGAGCCCAAGGGGTAACTTAAGCTTGCATTATATCGGAACTTCTACTGTTCTACGAGCAAGCAGTCAAGTATAAATCTTCACTGGCTTTGTTCTAATTAAGTGAAATTTAAGCACTTGATAGCGCCCACTCAAATTCATTAGCTAAATATTGTAAAGATAGAAGGGAGGTATTTTTTTCAAAAATTTTTTTAGCATTACTTTCAATTTAGTTGCCAATTTACTGTGCACATTGTATAATTTGTTAGCTTCCTTGTTTCTCTTATAGGAAGAGAAAGCAGAATAAATGTAGAGGTCTGATTAATCAATACGTATTTTAGAACCTGTTGATCCTGTATGCTTTCCTCATACATAGCATCTATGTCAGACCGTTTCTTTCGTCATTGATAATTGAAGCATGAAACTAAATGTGCAGGAAATAAGGGTGGCAGAAGGTTTCAGGATGTTCTCAACTGTTGCAACTTCCAACCTTGAAGCATCCCAGGGTGCAGGTTTTTGACTTTGTCTTCCTCCTATTTTCTAGCCAGATTCTCTATATTTTTGTTGGTGTCCTTTTGTTTTTAAACAATTTGTTTAAGCTGTTTTTCAAATTGTTATACATCTTTGTGGCCCAAAGAAAAAACTTTGGGACATCTCAATGTTCAGTTGTTCATTGCATTATAATAAATCCTTTCAACTTCAGAGTGCTATAATAAGAATGGAATATGGTTATGCAACCACTGTTGTTCAAATATTTAATGAAAATTCTTCAGTTTATGCTTTGTTCCTAAGGTTTTCATATTTACTTTAAATCCTTTTTGATCATGTTGGGCTCTTAGTCCCCCCCCCCCCCCCCGGTTTTTCAATTCTAATGGGTTTAAATTAAATCCTGGATTGTTCAATATGCAACGCCGTCTGCCAAAATCTTCTTTGGAAGATATTACTTTACATGTTCTCTTTGTCTGCTTTTGCTAATTGTTCGTTTTGGGATTTCTCTTATGAATCTGAAAAGGGATTGGATGGTAAGTCTGAGTAAGATCATTGGTTGCTTTCTTCTTCTTCTTCTTTTTTTTTTGGTTGAGGATGATCTTATATCCTCCGTGGTTGGTACCTCTGGACTATTGACTCTTCTCATAAAAAAAGGTTAATTTTTTTTATCTAAAAAAAAAAAAAAAAATGAAGATGGGAGAGGTTGAATGATCTTTAACTCACAAGCCCTCTGTAAATCAGTTATAATAATCCGCCTGCAAATATGGAGTAAGCCCTAAGCATGATAAAAAAGAGTGATTAAAATTATCAAATGGTGTATATTCTTTTTGCTGAAAATCCATCTTTCAATTATGAAGTTAATTCTGAATTTTGTTGTATTGGTAGGTCGAGGTTCACTTAGTGTCCTTTGGAGAAGAGTGATGGTTAGGCCTCCAGAGAAAGAAGACTTGAAAGATATAATCATAGTTTGGTATCCAATGTTGGAGCTTCTTGTTGACAGGCTTATAGGTATTTGCATCAATTTCTGCCAACATATAGGGTCACACATTCTTTCTTTTATTTGAATTTAAAGATAAAAACTGACCCATCGTTTTTACACTGCTATGATTATCTTTGGTAGAAACTTTTGTAAGGGTTAACTCCACCTGCATGCATCAGATTGTGGGTTCCGACTCTGGGACTTCTGCTTCTGTTGATTGCCTCAACAGATTTTCGTTGAGGTAACTAAGGAAAGTATGGCTTTTCTTTGCTCGTTTTGTCCATTTACTTTTATAAAAGTAGCTTTTGATTCTCCATGACAGGGATCTCCTTAAATGGTGCAAGCGTGTTGTGGGCTTGGGGTTTAGCTATGATGGTGGTTGCATATCAGAGTACCAATGTTATTTAGTGTATAAAGAGGTCTGTTTTACTGGTGATCTCTACGTTTTTTGCTTCTGAATTTTTTTGAAAAATTTCAATTACTTGATGTATAGTTATTTTCTTGTATGCAGGCTGTTGATGTTTTTGCAGCCTTCTCAACTTCGTCTAAACAGAGGTTGTCTATAATGAAAGAAATAGCAAAGTTATGGCCGGTGCCAATATCAGCTGCTGAGACCTTGTATCCCCATGACAAACCAATAATTCAGGTTTGTTGGTGACAACAGTATTGACCGTTTCTTATATTATTTGGCAACTTCAGCTTCTTATTTTTGGCAGTGAACTGCAGGATTCTGTCACTGATTTAAGAATAGGACGTGTTTCCCTCCAATACACTACAAAAGCTGTGAGTATGGTGGATTGAAAATTTTTTATAAAATTTTTACAATGAAAATGGTCTCATCTTTCCTTGGCAATATTTTTATGTTATTATGCAGTTACAAGAACATATGCGACCTTTTGTTGAGATCAAAAGTTCTCTGCATGTGCTTGAGCGCATAGCATGCTCTGTCAAGTATAATGAGGCTGTGCTCTTGGTAGGGGAAACTGGCACTGGGAAGACAACTCTTGTTCAAAATTTGGCACTAAGACTTGGTCAGAAGCTTACTGTTTTGGTATGCTTGCTTTTATGTGCTTGACGTTTTCAGTATTCCTTATATTTGAAATTCGATTAACAGTCAGACTGAGTGATACACTTTATTTCAGAATTTAAGTCAGCAAAGTGATGTTGCAGACTTAATAGGTGGATATAAACCTATGAATGCACAATTTGTTTATTTCCCCCTCCATAAGGAGTTCAAGGACCTCTTCTCCAGAACTTTCTCTGTGAAGGTATTCCTTTTATCAAAATATCTGGTTAGTTAGTGTATAGCTGGAGTTAAATGTTTCTAAGTTGTTTGTTTCCATTCAGGAAAATATGAACTTTCTTACGCAGCTAGAAAAATATCTAACTGAGAAGAAATGGAAAATGCTACTAAAAGGATTTCGTAGAGGAGTTGACATTTTCCATAAGTCAGTTGAGCTTGAAAAAGCTGGGTCTAGCAAGAAGCGTAAAAAGCCATTGGATGAAGAAAACATCAAGGCTTGGGAAAGATTTTCAATTAAACTTGAAAGTGCTTGGTGTAATGATCCATCTTCAGGGATGATGTTTTCTTTTGTAGAAGGAAGTTTTATTACTGCACTTAGAAATGGTGAGTGGATATTGCTTGACGAGGTGAATCTAGCCCCTCCAGAGATCTTACAGAGAATTATTGGGGTTCTGGAGGGGGAGAATGGGGCCCTTTGTTTGGCTGAAAGAGGTGATATTGATTATATACAATGTCATCCAAACTTCCGTATGTTTGCTTGCATGAACCCAGCAACAGATGCTGGGAAGCGGGACCTACCCTTTTCTTTAAGGAGTAGGTTTACCGAGTATTATGTTGATGATGTGCTGGATGATGATGATTTAAGTCTATTTATTTATCAGTTTATTGGTGATGGCCATAATGATCGGGAGCTAGTAAATAAAATTGTCTGTTTCTATAAAACATCCAAAGAGGAAGCTGAAGAGAGGTTGCTGGATGGTGCTAATCAGAAAGCTCAATACAGTTTAAGGTCCCTTTACCGTGCTCTTGAATATACAAGGAAAGCGGAGAGAAAATTTGGGTTTCATAAATCATTATATGATGGCTTTTGTATGTTTTTCCTCACACTATTGGATGGGCGTAGTGCTGAAATAATGGAAAGGAAAATCTTGTCTCTTCTGTTAAACTCAAGTGAACCTCCACCACATGTTCCTTTTGACCGATATTTAACCTCCACCAAATCTGATGCTTCCTTGGGGAGCTATGTTCTGACCAAAAGTGTTAGGGAGCACCTTGGGAATTTGGCTCGTGCTGTTCTGATTAAGCGATATCCTGTGCTTCTACAGGGACCCACATCTAGTGGGAAAACTAGCCTTGTTCGTTATCTTGCTGCACTGACAGGTCATGAGTTTGTGAGAATTAATAATCATGAGCACACTGATTTGCAAGAGTATCTAGGTTCTTACATAACTGATGCTAGTGGTAAGCTTGTTTTTACTGAAGGTGTATTGGTTAAAGCGGTAAGAAATGGTTACTGGATTGTATTAGATGAGCTTAACTTGGCTCCATCTGATGTCCTGGAGGCATTGAATCGGTTGCTTGATGATAACAGGGAGCTTTTTGTTCCTGAACTGCAAGTTACAATTAAAGCACATCCAAACTTCATGCTTTTTGCCACTCAAAATCCACCTATTCTTTATGCTGGGCGTAAAATGTTATCTCGGGCATTTCGCAATCGCTTCATAGAGATTCATGTTGGTGAAATTCCTGATGATGAGTTGAGCGTAATACTGGAGCAGAGATGTGAAATTCCTCAAAGTTATGCTAGAAAAATGGTTGAAGTGATGAAGGAGCTTCGGCGGTGCAGGCAGGGTAGTAGATTTTCTGATGGGAAACATAGTTTTATGACTCCCCGAGATTTATTTCGCTGGGCTGATCGTTACAAAAGATTTGGAAAATCCTATGAAGATTTGGCCAAAGATGGTTATTATCTTTTGGCTGAAAGATTACGGGATGAGAGTGAAAGGTCCATTGTTCAAGAAATTCTAGAGAAACATCTGCGGGTTAAACTAAACAGAAACATTATCTATGATCAGGTATGGTCTCTTAATTTTGGTGATTCCTGCTCAGCTAGTGATAACGCTGACATTGCCCTGATTTTCCCCCCCAATATTTTGGCTTATTTTGTAGCTTTCGCAGAATTAGTTTGACCATCCATTTTGTAAACATACATTTAGTATTATATTGAATGGAAGATTGCCCTGTTTATTTATGCCTTCGTTTGGTGTTGGCAAGCTTATTCTGTAATATATATCCTTGCATGATATGATCTGAAGTTCAAATTTCCAGACCAATTATTGAAGTTGAACCCTTGTGAATATGGAGTGTGAATTTGTGGGTAAATATTCTCAAATATTTAATTTATTATAAATTGTTGGTTTAAGTTACTAGCCATTGTTTTTTTGTGAACGGATTCTTTTTCTGGTCTGATGTTGAGAAGAATTGGGTAATCTGGTTTTAAATTCAAAACCGCCGTGACTATGTCTATATTATGTATTATGTATTTTCTTTTATACATCTTTATAATCGAGGATTATGTCCCTTCCCTTTTTTGGATTGAGCTCACGGGAATATTTGGAAATTTCTATATTTTTCAAAAGTTAGTATTGGCAAATGGTTACACGCTACTTGGTAATAATAATGAATAGTTGATCAGTAAGCCTCTCTTCATTAAAAGTGCCTTTTAGAATTGGTTTTTTTTTCCCTTTTTTCAAACATTTTTTTCCTTCCAATTTTCAGATGATATGTGAGGGGAAGCACTCTTTCAAACTCTCTGTTGATTCTGGATGTTCAAAGAGTCTTGAACGGTATTGGTTTTTTATCCCTTTTCAGTTGGTCCAAAATGTTTCGCTAATCACATACATACTGATGCTTTTGTCCTATACAGTTTTAACTTGACCAAGAGCATGCAGAGGTTGTACTTCCTTGTTGAACGCTGCTACCAATTGCGTGAGCCTGTGCTGCTTGTTGGGGAAACTGGTGGAGGAAAGACTACTGTCTGTCAGCTTCTAAGTGCTTGTTTGCAGATGAAGTTACATATCTTGAATTGTCATCAGTATACCGAAACATCTGATTTTATTGGGGTCAGTTATGCATTTTGTTTATTTTAGTGTTGGAAGGAGTTTTTGAATGAAATACGTGTCTTTTTAATTTATGAGGTGCTAACTGGGGAAATTTGTACTAGGGGTTCCGGCCTGTCCGAGAAAGATCTAGACTGATATCCAAGTATGAAGAAATAGTGGAACACTTGAAGAAGTTAAAGGCTTATACCTGTTTTCCTCAAGGCCTTGTGAGTGCTATATCTCCATACTTCCCTTTTGGATCATTTGAAGAGTTTGTGTTGATAATTGTGGATATATATGGCCCCTATTTTTTCTTCCCCTTTCTTCGTTGTTATTTTAAATTTTTTCATGTAGAGGCTTCTTCTTTACACCAGTTTTGTCAATGTTATTTTCTTCCTTTTTTTTCCCCTCCAATACAACAGACACTGATTTACATTTTCTGTTGCAGTGTGTTTCCTCTGACATAGATCATGCTTCTTCGACCCTTGGTTTGCTGAATGGTGTAATAAGGAAATATAGAGAAGGTCAAGTTTGTTGTCCTGATGTCACCATGGATGATCTTTATGCTTTTGAGCAGTTGAAGTTGGACCTAGATGAGCTTCATCATGAGTGGCAGAGTATATTTGTATGGCAGGATGGGCCCCTTGTGAAAGCAATGAGAGATGGTGATCTCTTTCTTGTGGATGAGATATCTCTGGCTGACGACAGTGTGCTTGAGAGATTGAATAGTGTATTAGAGCCCGAAAGGAAACTGGTAAGTAATCATACTTTTGTTTTGGACATTTCAGCATAAAAGCTTAAGCCTTGGAGAGTTTATGAAGGCTTTTTATATATCTGCAATGTGGTTCCTCATGTAGAAGCACTATCAACAGACCCTTGTATTGTTGTCTGTAAGCCGTTGTGCTTGCAAGTCATTTTGGATATAAAACTTTTTATTTGATTTTGGATCAAGCGGTCTTTTATAGCATCAAAACACAATTTTTGAAATCACACAGCTTATCTGCAGCATGCTAGTAGCTAGTATTCAATCTAGAATTGCTCACACTGCTAGTACCATTCAGACTACACTGCTAGTACCATTCAGACTAAATTACCAATTATTTTATACCGTTGCCCTGCAATCCTGTCATCCTTAATTATATTCATCCCACTTAGACTATGGTTCAACTCTTATCTTATTTAAAAAGTTTTGCTGCAAATACTTTCCCAGTCCAAAATTAGTTAATGCACAGTTATTAATTAGGATTTTTTAAAAAGGATCACTTGTGCATGAACAATAATTGCATTCACTTGCTTAGTCATGAACAGCTAGTTATTTATTAACTCCACTACCTTTTGTTTTCTCCCAATTTTTGCTTGCAGTCTTTGGCTGAGAAAGGGGGGCATGATCTGGAGGAGGTTTGTGCTCACCCAAAATTTTTTGTTCTTGCGACCATGAACCCTAGTGGTGATTATGGTAAGAAGGAGTTATCTCCAGCATTGCGCAATCGCTTCACTGAAATATGGGTTTCCCCTGTTAGTGATTTAGATGAACTTCGAGAGATTGCTTTGACAAGGTATCGGTCAGTTTCAAAGTTAAATGATGAGTGTTTATTTCAACTTCCTTTGTTCCTTCTATATATGCCTTTCTTTTTCAGAATTTCAAAGTTTGAAGATGCAAGCGACTCATGTCCTTCTGATCGGGATAAACTCTCAAGCGGTGATATTGTTGATGTTATGATATGTTTTTGGGAGGTATGCTATCTGCAGATTCACTGTTGTAATTTGAAACCATTGGTTTACTTTTTCACATTTAAAATTTTTTTCCAGTTGAGCTGATTTTGGTTGGTTCTCTTTTATTCAGTTAATTCCTATTTGGAATTCTGTTAAGACCACCTTTAGACACCTAGGAAGATACATGAAAAGGGAAAAATACTTATGTTGGGCAAAAGTTTGACTTGCTATTTTGAAGAAAGAAGGAGAGAATAGATTGCTATAGGACTGCTATAATCAAGCTCTCTGAGTTGGGGGCTGTGAGAGTCATTTTTGGGTCTATAAATCTTCCCTGAGCAAGAAAGGCAGAGAAGAATTTTGAGAAGTGTGGCTTAGCCTTTGGAGGGAGAGAGCCAATCCTCTCTGGCAAACTTGTGTGTATGTTCTAGAGTTCCTATGTTGTGTTGTAATTATCTTTTATGCAGTAAGAGCATTATTAATCTCAAGTATTCCCATTCTTTGTTGTTCATTTCTGGTTTCTAGTCTTCTTGTAAGTTTGTTTAGAGGGGGCTTCTATCAAATTCTTCTAATCTATTATCTAAGTTGAGCGAAACTGATTCGATCCTCACAATTCCTATAGAAATGTTTTGGCTTATAGCATGTGTAACCTAAAATCCATGTCCTACTATTAGGTGCTGTTTGGTGTTATGGTGATTATTTCATTTGATCAGAGCTATTATATCTGATTGATCATTTGTTTTTTACACGCATGTTTTTCAGTGGCTCAACCAATTGCGTCCTGATAGAATGCTTACTGTGAGAGATCTCATTTCTTGGATTGCTTTTTTCAATGTGACGGAAAGAAGTCTGGGACCTGAATATGCAGTTCTTCATGGAGTATTCCTTGTGCTGCTTGATGGATTGAGTTTAGGTACATCTACTTTGTCATGGAATTGTGGCAGAAGATTGGTTCTTTGTCTGTTTTATAGTTTTTGAGAACTATATATTAACAAAATAGTGAATTTATTAACGAGGAAGATAATTGAATGATTTGTTCTCTGTCTGTTTTATTGCTTGATATGAATGTCTATTAAATTGTATTTTATATATAAAAAAGATAATTGAATTGATTATTTATGATGGCTTATGAATATCATGGCTAAAGCACTATCAGCAGGAGAGAGAAAATGGAGAGCAAGGATAGAGAACAACTATGGGCTGTTCTTTGTTTTCAGTTTTAAAATACAGAAAAGTAGAAAACATTTTGAAACGTGCACAACAAACAAATTTCTAACCAAAAACGTTTTTCAAACCGGGAATAAAAATATGGTTATCTTTCTTACAACTTCATATTTATTTTACTAATCAAGTATTTCTGAATAGTTTGTTATTACTTACATGTCATGTCACCCTAATAAACGAAGCATTACAAATTATTCTATTTCTCGTTTTCCCAGTAGCACTAAAATGATTATTCGTAGAACTTACTTGGGATCTGATTGTCGATATCTGTCCCATGAACATGTTTTGGTAAGTTGTATTACTCCTCTTAATTTCACATTATTGGCACCCCCCCAACAAAAAAAAAAAGAAAAAGAAAAAGAAAAAAGGTAACTGAACACTAGCCTGCTATTGTATAAGTTCTCCATAAACTTTGTTGACGTGAGTTGATTTTTATTCTATATGTGGTGAAGTTTGATAAGACATTTTTTTTTTTTGGGTCACCATGCATTCATTGTACTCTCTTTTTGACCTTTTTTATAACTTATCAGGGACTGGTATTCCAAAAGATGAGGCAGATGATATAAGGGAGAGATGTTTATCCTTTCTTCTACACAAGCTGAGGGTATACTTCTTTTGTATCCTTTGTTCATTTACATTGTGGTAATGTTTAAAAATTCAAACTGACTGTTGAACTGAGAAGGGAATTGGTTAATCTCTTAAGTGATCTTCCTGCGGTTCAACTGTGATTAAGCTGGTGTTTCAGATATTACTGATGTTGATAACTTGTGCACTTGTACTGATTTAGTTTTAGATACTGTGTTGGAGCCTCTATGGCCAAGTAATCAAGAATTTGATTTTTCCAGTGTCAATTGCCTTCATTAGAAATTAAGTCTTAGCGCATGGGATAATGAGCCTATGCTGTTTACAAGCTCTAGCTCAAAGGGCTATCTTGTTAGGGGTTGGGTTTCAGATATTGGTAAAGTGAATGATGGAGTTTCCTTTGCTAGCTTAAGCTTTTGAGTTGAAATGGTTCTTAATGTATACAACAGAGAAACAGAGGAAACTGGACAGATTTTCCTAGAGTTCACTTAACACATAGGAATGCAGAACTGATCATCTCTTCCGAACTAAATTGGCATGGGTTTTGCGTTATAAGATGATATGTCTATTCACAATAACCTGAATTATTTGAGCACAAATGACAAAATTATTGTTTACCATGTAATCAGTGTTTTGATGGGTGTATCGAAGTTTTCCGTTTGCATGCTTCGATGAGTGCTCTTAGAATTGCATCTTTTAGTTTGGTGTCATGTAATACAAGGTGTAAGTTTACTTTTTCTTGGAAACTTTGTCATTGCTAACTTCATTGGTGCTACAGGTTGATGAAAGTCATTTATTATATTCAAATCTTTCAAGAATAGGAAATTACGGTTGGGGTGAATTTGGCACAGTGGCGGGTGCTTCTCACATTGATGATATGCAACGAGATAATATATTTGGCATTGATCCATTCTTTATCAGAAAAGGTGATTGAAATACACATCATGCTTCCTTTTTTGTTTTGTGTGGTTTGGATTGATCTTGGCTAAGTACTTTTCCCATATAAATTCTGTGATAATTTTTGCTTAAAAAAAGAAAAAGAAAAAAAGCCAAGGTGTGATATATTCCTTATCCTTCTCGTCTTATAAAATTGGAGGTTTTGGTCCATGCATTGGCTTGATTGACCTCAGTCTACCTGTTCTAGCCCATTAGCTTGCAATAAAATTGTAGAGGGCATTGGAGGTTTTTTTTTGTCGGAACTACTTCCGTCATTTTTTTAAGTTTTCATTGTTTTGTTATAACTTGGATGTTAATGAAGGTCCCCCCCTCTCTGGGGGCTGTATTTTCTGTACACTAGTTGCCATTTGGAAAAATTCCTTAAAGGAGGAACTAGAAATTGGATATTCAATAGTTCATGTTGATGATTGACACTGATTCCATGATTTGTAGTTTTGGTTGAAGTTGACCTGATATATGGTTGTTTTCTTTTTTAGTCTCCATTAGGTTTACTGTTGCTAATCCTGGGATATTAGAACTAAACTCTATGGTTGTTTCATTATTTATTCTTTTACGAGTCATGGGCATATATATGTGTATGTTTCTCATGTTAAACATATGACTGGGCGGGAAATAATTCCTATCTTTGAAATTTTCAGACTATTACGTGAGTTTTGTTGTATGCCTGTAGGTTGTGGCAATTGTGAGACTGGGGGATTTGAATTTAAGGCACCAACAACTCGACGAAATGCCCTCAGAGTTCTGCGTGCCATGCAGCTTCCAAAGCCTGGTATTTTTCTTCAGTTGCTTTAGTTCTTTTGCTTCAATTCTACGTCAGAATTTATTTTTCTTCAGTAGCATTAGTTCTTTTGCTTCAATTCTTTCTTGATTTATTCTCACTTTGATTTGCATATCATTGGTGTGCAGTTCTACTAGAAGGGAGTCCAGGGGTTGGGAAAACAAGTTTAGTTGTTGCCTTAGGAAAGTTTTCTGGACATAAAGTGGTACGAATAAATTTTTCTGAGCAGGTCAGTAATTATTCTCGCATGATTTATCTTTCAGTTCCTGTGTTATATGTCTGTATATTCTTGTCTGCCATATCATTTTTATACCTAGATGTATGATGTTTTTGGTGCAGACTGATATGATGGACCTGCTGGGTTCGGATTTACCTTTGGAAAGTGACGAGGGAATGAAATTTTCTTGGTCTGATGGGATACTATTGCAGGTTGAGTTGTTGTAAGATGAAAGCTATAATGTCCATCACGCTTTTGACGTAAATATAACTATCAGTAATCCTTGTTTTCAGGCCCTGAAGGAAGGGTGTTGGGTTTTGCTTGATGAGCTTAATCTTGCCCCACAATCTGTTTTGGAGGTATTTTCATGCCAATTTAAATGTTGCTTTTGTCCTTTTTTCCATTTTTGTTGCATGGTCTACTTCATTTTTGAAGGAGCATTGATGTAATTCTCTTCATTGTATTTATTTGCTTGCTCCTTTTTCATGTTCTGGGAAGGGTATATTTTAATTTTTCTTAGTCGAAGAATGGATGGATGGCTTTGCTATGCTCAAGTATCAGTAGTAACATATATAATTTGAATCAGGGTTTGAACGCTATTTTGGATCATCGAGCTGAGGTTTTTATACCAGAGTTGGGTCGTACTTATAAATGCCCACCGTCGTTTAGAGTTTTTGCTTGTCAGAATCCATTGCATCAAGGTGGTAGTAGGAAGGGCCTTCCAAGATCATTCTTGAACCGATTTACCAAGGTAAGCTGGTTTATCAAGGAAATTATGTCTTCCTCCCTCAGAGGACTTTTCATTTTATAACGGTTGTTTTTTCCTTTTGGGCCCTTGCTTTTTGATGTTAAGCTTACTCATTATGAGTTAGTCTTTCAATATTGATATATATTGCAATTGATTTCTTTCTACTCCTGGATTGCAGGTTTATGTTGATGAATTAAACGCTGAGGACTATCTTTCCATTTGTGAATCAAAATTTCCAACCATGCCAAGGTCTTTACTATCAAAGTTAATCTTATTTAATAAAAGAATGCATGATAAGTTTTCCAAGGACGGCTTTCCTTGGGAGTTCAATCTGCGTGATGTATTTCGATCTTGTGAGATTATTCAAGGTTAGGTTATTCATTCCATTCAACTCCAGTTTTACGTTTCAGTTTGTTCCTCTTTCTCTTTCTGAGGTCTTTTGTCATGTCAAAAGTTATTCCTCTCTCACAATATTTTCGTATGTCTAATCCAGGGTCTCATAAGCACAGAAGCAAATATTGCTTTTTGAACACTGTCTACATTCAAAGAATGCATACAGCAGCTGATCGACATGAAGTCTTGCGGCTCTTCAAGGAAGTATTTGGGGTGACTCCAGTTATAAATCCCTATCCTCGAATAGAGACCAAATCTGATAGCCTAATTGTAGGGCATGCTGCTATTAAGAGGAATCATGTCCAATTATTGACATCTTCAAGCTGTCAGCTTCGAATGTTGCCTGAAGTTCGTCTAGGTTTGGAAGCTGCTGCTCACTGTGTACAGCATCAATGGTTATGTATCTTGATTGGCCCATCATGCTCGGGCAAATCTTCCTTGATAAGGCTGCTTGCCAACCTTACGGGAAATGTGCTGAATGAATTAAATCTTTCATCCGCCACTGATATCTCTGAATTACTTGGGTCTTTTGAACAATATGATGCTTTGAGAACTTTTCACTTTGTTGTTGCTCAAGCTGAGCACTATATTAGCGAGTATTGCAGTTTGCTGGGGGAAACATCAAAGGCCGAATTCCTTAGTGAAAAGCATCTAGTTACCCGATGGCTTGCATTCTTGCCTCGTATGAGGTTTGACAGTTTGGATGCATCTGCTTCAATTTCTGTTGAAAACTGGGGAAAAATTGTTTGCTCTCTTAATCTGTTGGCTGAGATCATTGAAGAACTGAAGTTGAATATAGAGAAGAGATCTTTTGACATGTCTTATTCAATCATGGAACTTGATTTGATTCTGAAGAAAATTCTGAAGCTGAAGGTGGATGACCAGAAAAGGTTGATTTCAAGAAAATTTGAATGGGTTCCAGGAATACTAATCAAGGCCTTAGAAAGAGGGGAATGGATAGTCTTGGAAAATGCAAACCTATGTAGCCCCACAGTATGTGACCCTACTCTTGGTTATTTATTTACTTATTTTTGGTAATAAACTTGGCTATTTATTTACTTATCAATTGGTCGACAAAGAATCATTGCCTGCATCTCAATTATCAATTGCTCGACAAAGAATCATTGCTTGCATCTCAAAGCTACTATGCCTGTAAAAATTCATTTTTGTTGTGTTGAGAATTAATTTGTATTTACATACAGAATGTTGACTTCAATATTATTTATTTATTTTTATTTTATTCTATTTTATTAGGTTCTTGATAGAATTAACTCTTTGGTGGAATCTTCTGGGTCAATTACGGTTAATGAGCGTGGAATTGTTGATGGAAACCCACTAGTTATACATCCACACCCCAATTTTCGCATGTTTATCACGGTTAATCCTACCTGTGGTGATGTCTCTCGAGCAATGCGTAATAGGGGAGTTGAAATATTCATGATGCAGCCATGCTGGGTTTTGGATAGTGTAAGTGGATACAAGTATGATGATACTGAATTCGAAGATGTAAAGAGGTTTCTCATTTTATCTGGCATTCCTGGTTCTCAGTTGGTTAATGCCATTGCTAAAGCCCACATTTTTGCGAAGAATGAGGGTTTACACCTTAATGTTCACATTACATATCTAGAACTGTCACGTTGGGTTCATTTGTTCCAGCACCTTCTTATGAATGGGAATAGTCCTATTTGGAGTCTACAAATAAGTTGGGAGCATGTATATCTCTCCTCTTTTGGTGAGGTTCAAGGTGGGAAAATAATTCAATCTGGATTAACCACTTATTTATCAGTATCTGATATTTGTGGTAATGATACTTTGGGGCACGCCCTTTATGTTTGCCGGGTGGATGGCCGATGCCACTGACTTTGAGGGACTTCATACATTACTCAAGAGAAGCTTCGGTAAAACAAAACTGCATGTATCTGGAGTTCCTGGGAGCACAGTTTGCATCACATCAATATCGAATTTCTTCAAACAGGTTTTCCTCAGACCGTTGGTTATATTTGATAGACATGATGAGGTTGTGTGAAATTTTGTTTCCCAAATTTCAAAAGGCGATAGATTCAGACTGCAGAAGTGAAGCTGAATTTGACTTGGAACTGGCAAAGAAGATGCTGTGGTTTGCTGCATATTGGACGATTGAGCAAGCAACAGAAAGTGATTTTACTCTCTATGTTCTCCGGTTTAGTTGGTTTAGCTCTCAGGTGCATCCATTTTGTCAGTTCTTCCAGGAGTTTCTGAGACTGTTGGAGCAAATGGTCAAGCATCCTATATGGCAATATATTTTACAGTGTCGCAGACTTTCTTTTGATTTGCAGTCAATGCCACTTTTGTCCCTTGAGTTATTTGATTTGGCAGAATCAAATAGCGCATGTAAATATATCAGTAATTCTATTGACTGCATAGATCTGCTAAAGTTAACTTACCGGCAATGGGAAATTGAGAAGCAATGGGATATCAAGAACAAGCATCATTTTGATGAAGTTTACAACTTCAAATCTTTTCTGGAGTCTCTTCAAGAATTGGAAAATGAATTCCTCAGTAAACTTGCTTGTCCACCCACCATGATTGTTGAATGTTCATCATTCGATAATTTAACGCAGTTATACTCTGATATTATTGAGAACCATTCACTCTTCTGGCATCACTTAACTTTGTCAAAGTTTGACCACTTGATAATATCATGGCGTTCTTTGGTGAAGGATGCTAGAAAGTTGTCGATATCTGTCCAGAGCGGATAGAAGAACTTATGGTAAGTATATGCTGTATTCTTATCTTTTGATATTCCTTACAGAAAGTTACTTATTGTTATAATTACTGTTATATTTTTATTTCAACAGATGAAAAGCAGAGAATTGGAGAACGTTTTGTCCAGAAAAAGAAGAAATTTGTTGTTTTCTTTTTCAGAAAAATCTTGCTTTGGGTTTATGGTGGCCATCCATACTTACCTCCTTCTTGTGATTTACATCACAAACAAGACCAGCTTTTGAAATTTGTTGAACTGTTGTGGTCAACAAAGAAAGCATCTAGAAATCAAGGTTTGCTAAATCTGAATTCTTTTCTTTTTGGCTTCTGTCATGGCTGAATTTTTATTTTTTCTCATTTATTTCCCTGTGAAAATGTATAGAAATGCAGAGCAGTCAGCTAATTGAAGCTGTTGCATCATGTGATCGTGATCTTCGTATTTTTGTGGTAGACGGTATATGCATCTGCTCTACTTCTGTCTTCCGTTTTTCTTTTGATGATAATTTGATTTTGAAGTTGTGATTTTCCATTTATCGGCACATTTTCTTAGATCTTGCCTGAGGATACACCACTTGCGTGTTAGGAGTTTGAATGCTGTTTTAGATCTGACATTGTCTTAGAATAAGGCACTATGTTGTTGTATGATTTCTCTTTACTAGATTTCCTATGAGAGTTTTTTTGGACTGTTTTGATAGCTTTGTAGTTGATGTTAATAAAGTTTTTGATTATTATGAATGCAATTCATGATATTTTCCTCTTTGGAGTTATTTCCATAATATGGTTGATGTACATCTTAAACCTGTTGAAACTTAAGTTCTCTTGTCTCTGCTTCCTGTGCTTTTAAAAATGTTGGACCTTAAACTTTAAGTTGGCTGTGGCGGTGGTCTTCATGCCTTATAGAAAAGGGTCCATAGAAATATGGTGGTTTGTAAAGGAAAACTCGAGATGATCTGAAATCTACATCTCATGCAGAAATTTCTCTTTATCTGTCTGATCATTCGTAAATTTCTTTTTATAACCATTTAGGTGTTTCAATGTCATCATGTATAATGGAGAAATGGAGCAAGGAGGGTCGTCATGATGATGATATTGTTAAGCAATTGGAGGAGGTGTATCAGGTTTGTACCTCTGAGGTGCTGAGGTCTTTATGTACATTTGTATGAATATCTATTCCCCCTTAAACCTACAAATGCTTCTCTGCAGGCACTGTTGAGAAGGTTTGAGGATGAAAAGCATAAGTTGAAGAAGAAGACCGGATCCAGTTGTCCTGCAGATTGGGGTGAAACTTCTGTTGCTTGTTGTTCGTTTCTCCTGGAATATTGTTCCTACAATCTGCCTTTTGTAGTTGGCTGGATACACTTCCTCCGGTTGATAGTGCCAGTTTACATTGGGATATGGAGTTGCTTCAAGAGCTTACATCAATTGACTTGTATGATCCTGAAGGCTCACGTCGAGTAAGATTAACATTTTTGTTTTTGTGTTGCGTTCTGTTTGATTTCTTACTTGATTCTGTTCTTTTTATGCAATTTACAGATTTAAGATGTATAGGAATTCTAAATGTTGCATTTGGACATTTTCTTCAATAATCTTTCTCTCAAATGCTACAGTCTGATGCTTAGAGAAATTCTTGTGTACTCCCGGTGTGCCACCTCATATCAACTCTGGCCAATCAAAAAGTAACTCCTCAGCAAATTTTAATCCTAGCTGTCGCCCTCTATTTTTTTTCGCTATTTCCCATTTTTACCTTAATATTTTCACAAATTCGCTTTCCTTCCCTGCCTCCTTCTTTCTCTCTCTTCCTGTAAACACAGTAGCAGCTTCAATCTCATTCTTGCTCTCATCTCTGGGCGAAACCTATTTCCCTTCAGTGGAATCCTTCATGCCTACCAAGCCTCTCTAGAACCCAAAAGATTTGACTTTTCACCGGGTTTTGTTAATTAATCAAATCCCTGATTTTTATCACCAATTTTGATCCCCAGGTGCTTTTCTTTTTTTTTTTTTTTTGAAAAATTACGATTTGTGTTTCTTGTGTGTGCATATTGATCTAGCTTTATTGGGTTTCCAATGAAATTTAATTCAAGATATGAGCACGCACTTGGCAAGGAAGTGGGTTCTAAAGATTTCACTCCTTAGAGCTGCGCCCAGCGGAATTGTAGGGCAGTGTTGTCCCAGGCCAAACGTGACTATTCTTAGCAATGTTTGGCTTGCTGCGCTTGATATTCTTTTCACAGCCTTTGCTGTGTTTCGCTTGATCGAGAGAAACATACAAAACAACCACTTGCGTATTCACAAGCTTGGGTTGTGATTTTTTTACGAGTTTTGTAGTGTATATAATATAATACTGGATGGTCATCGTGGTTATCGGCGCCTCTGCTTCTTGAACTGTGCCAACATGGACTCAGCTTGAACTATTCTTAGCCATCAATTTAATATGCTTCTATGGTTTTTTTTGGGAGGATGGTGTTGCTCTTAGAAATTAGAAGCGATTCAAAAATTTGAACATCAACAATGATTCAACATATCCTAGATAAAATGAAGCAGGATTTGGCGAAGTGAAAATATAAAAGAACGCAAGAATTAAAAGGGAATGTTCGGAGGAGAGCAAGAAAGAGATTGAAGGTTTTGATCGGGGCAGAGAGGAAAAGGGAGGCTGGGGTAGGGGGAAGAGAATTTGTGGAAATGTTAAGGTAGAAACTGGAAAATCAAAAATAGGAAGTGACAGCTAGGATAAAAATTTGTTAAGGTGTTGCATTTTGATTGGCCAGAGTTGATATGAAGTGGCACACTAGGAGTACACAAGAATTTCTCCTGATGCTTGTGTCACCAGTAATTAAATCTTTTTTTTTTTTTTAATTAGTGGGGTGAAGCAAAACTTGTAATTTGCATTGAGTGAACCGTTCAGTTTGTTTTTAGGGTTATGTTGAAGGTGTTTTGCCGTGCATAGCTTCTGAACATTTTGCACAATTTTTCTGCTGAATAGGCTGTCAGACGTGTTTCCAACCTTCTGAATTCTGCCTTGAAATTTTCACTAACCTTCTCTTCAAGGCCTCTTCAAATGTTCTTGCCACATCAAAAAATCTTATTCATCTTGAATGAATGGACTACAGAGGATGCAGGTTGGTACATGAGCTTTAGTGTTTCTTTTCTGTACTTGCAAATTAACCTTTTAACAATTTCCCACTTTTTTGGTATACTATAGTCAATGTGGAAATTGCAAGCTTTATTCTGGAGTTGTGGTTTAGGTGGCATCAATCTCTGTGGATGTGTTTCCCTGAATACATTAAGGTATGGATGAATATAGGTTTTGTTTTACATTTTGTTTTACTATTTTATTTGCTTTATCACTCAATTATGATATCTGTATTCACATGCAGAATTTCTCAAATATGGATGGTTTGGATACAATTGATACTGCATTACCCCATATGCTTATAGAACCTGTCAATGCCTCAACTGTCTTGCAGATTACGTGAGTTCCTCTTTTCCATGAAGACTCATTATTTACTTGCTGTGTGCCTTTTTCTGTGTCCCCTTTGTGTATCTATAATTCTAAAGATTCTTTTCCCCATTTATCTGAATGTATTTGATATAAACCTGCTGATAAATACGAAAAACAACACAAGGACAGCAGAAGAAATAATTGAAAAAAGTCCTTGGGTTTTGCTATTAAATAAAGAACAGTACCAAATCAGTGATACAAGAGAGGCTCCGCTGATTCTGGCCAAAACCCTGTTCCCTTGTTACGCCCAGTTCTGAGAGCACAGAAGCAAGTATTTGAATCATAAGCCAAAACGCAATTACAGTGCTTTGACCAAATAGGCCTAAGCTTGCAACAGGAGCTTAAGGCCTGAGCCTGTATGTAGCCTATTTTTAAGGCTTTGGCCGGAGCCTATTGCAGGCGATTTTTAAGGCTTTGGCCTGGGCGCATTAAGTAGGCTTCTAAAAAGACTTCACATATCTGGCCTTAAAGACTAAATGGGCTTCTGGGCCTACATATTTAAAATTGTAGGCTCTAGAGAGGCTTTGAGCCTGTTCAAGGCTAACATGCAATTGAAATAGAATTTAGTTTTTATTATAAATTATTCTGAAGAGTTATTAGATAACATCTATGATTTTTCTTACAAATTTTTTGAAGATTTTTGTTGACTTGAGCAAACTTGTAGAAGTTTTACCGAAAGAAACAAATGTTTATTCTTTTTCTAGTGAAAGCAGAGCACTGACAAATCTTTAAAAACAAGAGAAAGAGAATGAACAAGAATATTGTCATAAAATTGCTTTAGCAACATCATTTGAGATAAAAAAAAAAAATCTCGCAAAGCCTTGGTATATTCTTTTTTTTTTTTTTGGTAATTTTTTTATTGATGGATTTATGGGACTTTGTTTTTCTACAATCTTGAATATTGGTGAAGAATTTTTGATTGGCTCTGAATAATGAGGCTGCTAATTCCACGAAATTTTCCCTGTGTAGTATGCTATTGATTTAATATACCATTGGTGATGATGGCTGTGCAATTTTAAACAGAATAAAGCTATTTTTCTAAAATCCCGTTCTGTCAAATGCTTGTGTCTGTTCGTCTTGCCAAAATTATTCTGTTCTTCCATTTTTCATTTATTGCTTCTAAGTTCAACTTTATCTGATGATTGTAGATGTTAAAACATTTCCTTTAATCAGCCCTGATGGTGTTCTCAGTTTGGAACATAGGTTTTATTATGCTATCAAGTTTCTTATTATGTGTTTTTTTCTTTTTTTTGGGGATGGTATGTTCAGGCGAAGTATGCATGCTATCAGAGAGTTCAGGTTGCAATGTCTTAAGTTTAGAGTTACCTCATCCAATATATGGCGTAGCTTCAATCATGGGGAACAGTTACCAAACTTTCTTTTATCTGCTGCGCGCTCACTTTTCCAGCAGGTAGTACTAGTCTATATTATATATTCTTAGCTTCTTATCTGAGAGTTATACTGGTTGTTATTGAATTGACTCATAATTGCATTACTGCTTATTTTCAGATAATTTATGCCCACAAAAAATCTTTTAACGCGGATAAATTTTCTGTGATGAAGTTGCTCTTTTGTTCTTTCCAGAACGGCATGGTTTCAGTAAGTCCTCCTATATTATTATGGTTTATTTGTCCCTTTGTGAACACGCGTGTTCACCTTTCTCAATAAGTGTTGGAATACATTCATTGAAGCTTGATCTTTTGCATCACAGAATGTTCAAAGCAAATAAATTTGGAATTCTGAATAGACTAATCTGTCTCTGGCTTCTATCAATGAATAAATCCCCTTAAGTTAAATTGTCTTTAGCTTTCTGTAGAATTCTTGGAACTGCAGAAAGCTTTTGACGTCTGAGCTTGGGTATTCTTTCTATTTCTCTTCTTCAAAAGTGAAATATTAAGGAAAATTATAATAGTAGTTGTATTTTTTTGGGCTAACGTTATTGTTAATGTAGTTCACTATGTAGGCTTGGACACTATTGTTTGCATGGAAATTTATGCACCCGTGCACTTTTGTTGTACCATTGTGTTCTTTTAGATTTTCGTATCCAATGTATGGTGTTTGAAAATTTCTAGTTTTGGATATTTTCCTCTATTTTCTCATCCCCTTTTGACTGTTCCTAGGAAGAGATGATTGAGGCTTTCACAGCGCTGCTTGCTTCAACAAGGCACCAGAGATTGAAAGATTTGGTTCATGAATTCATTGCTCCTCTGCTCAGAGATCTATATATTCATTCCACTGCTGCTGGTGAAGGTAATTATTTGCTGCTGCTGCTGCTTCATGCTTTTTAATTAATGTATTTGTATATATTCTGTGCTTTTTTTTTTGGCCAGTTACAAAATTTTAATATAAACTGAAGGAGCTGACTTAGCATGGTTTGAATAAAATTGTCTTTTAATTAAAAAAAAACTGACTTAGCATAGAAATGTTACAAAAATATATTTGTATTGACCAATGATCATTTGAATATCTTATATTTTTACTTCACCTTTCTTCTTGTTTAGGCTTCAATAGTATTCTTGGTTGTGCATGGCTACGCCTTGGGGGACTACGGTTTCGTCTCTTGCTTAGCTGTATGGATACTGATCCTGCCATGAAGTACTATTGCAAGTACTCACAACTAGTAGAAATAATCTCATCACTTGAACTTGAAATCCAGGTATTCTGAAAATATTCTTTTTGTTGTCAGAGTAGTTGGTGCTTGATATGACATGAGCCATTTCTCCCCTCATTTTTCTTTGCGATATTTACTTCCTTCTTGTTGAGGCTGCGATTATTCTAGAAAAAATTGTTCTCTTAGTTTTCTTATACTAGTCTACTACCACTGTGTCTTCTATCATTATTGTTTGTTATCGTAACTCCTGCTTAGGCAGTACTGTTCTATATTCTATCTGCTAAATTCTTTCCAGGTGAGAAAAGAATGTGGATATCTAGCGGGAAACCTTTTCACAGTTGAAGCTGATAAAAGAAAAGCGCAAAGGCTGGAAAAGCTTAAAGAAGCGTGTAGAAAGCTACAAAAAAAGGTTTGAAAATTCTGCTCTTTCCATTCTAGTTCCTCATACTGTCTTCAATATTTTTATTTAATTGCTGTCTTTAACACTTGTCATATTGCGGTTCTGAGTACTATTTTTACATGGAAAACAGAAGAGTTTTATTGTGGGAAAATTAATATGAAGGTCCTTATAGTTTTCCTTCCTTGCACTTTTTTTCTCTTTTTATTAAGTCCTTTAACTAGATCCGTTAGTCCTTGAAGTTTGAAACTGTTAAATAAGGATTAGGCCGTCAATAATTCCCGTTAGAGCTCTACCAGCTGGATCTTCTTCTCCTTCTGTCTCCTTTCAAGTTCCACCATAGCTCTAAGGCTCGCTCCGAACTCTCCTCTCTTGATAGGTCATTAATTAGTATCTTCTCCTTCCCCACCATTAAACAGCTCACCGTTCCTTCCCCGTCATATATGCCATCTCTGAGCTTGACTTTTTCCACTACACCACTTGCTGCAGCTGACTGTGAGCACCTTCCCAATTGACTTAAAGCATATCTTCTCACTCTCTTTAATCAATTAATCTCCATAAACTTGAACCAAAAGCAACGTAATAGTACTTAAAACTGTCTGTAGTGTCGTTGATACATATGATAATGAAGTGGCCGATCACCAAAAGGCAATAACATTGAGCTAATGTGTTTCGCACACAGTTCTGTCCACACTAATATGAAGCTTCCACTTGCTTTTGTATGGGGGTGGATCAATGAATCAATTCTTGTCTTATTTCTTTCATTTCATATGTCTTGATTGTACTGTGTGTGAGAGACTCAATTAGATGTGTTGGGGCCCATTTCATGATCCCTCAAAAACGCACTATCCCTCATGAGTCATGAGCTTGTTCGTGGGCCGATGATGCCCTCTTCAACATACCCTCTCTAAACTCTCCATGCACCGTTCAAATAATTTCACTGACTTAGCATTGAACACCTCCCTCTTTCTCACTCAGGGGGGAAAAAGAAAAAAATCTCCCCTCTCTCAATAACAATGCCAACATCGTCTTCAGCACCATAGAAGCCTCACATAATTAAAATAGCTGTCTTTCTAGTACTAAAACAGGGGAGGCAGTCCTTATATTGTGCATAGAAATAGATGCTCGCACAATAGCAACGTGATTGAAGAGGCCTCTCATCTAGGCATTCTTCCTCACTATCTTGTATTTTTTGTATGGGTCTGCCTTGGCAACATTTCTAATCGTTAACCTCATCTGAAGAAGTGTTAGTTGAATGAGTCGACTTCAAGGATGGCATACATGCTAGGGAGGGAACAATGAACCATTGAATGATGGGAAGGAGAAGATGTCAGGGAACGAGTGAACAAGAGAGGAGTGCTTTGGTCTTGAGTCTTGGAGCTATGGCGGAAGGAGAGAGAAAGAAGATGATCTAGTTGGCTCTAACAGAAATTTCATATTTCAGGGGTTAATAGATCTAATGGCAGAATGTTAAAGGACTCAATTAAAAAAAAAAAGAAGCCTAAGGACCTTATTCAAAATCCAGGGAAACTATAAGGACTTCCAGATTAATTTTCCTTTTTATTATTTATCTACAAACTTTAGATATATGTTCGTTATGATGTTATCTAGAGTCAATTCTTTTTTTAAATACCACTTCCGGTCCTAAATATAAGATTTAATTTGCACTAGGAACTAGATTTTATGTTTAGGACTGGAGGCAGTATATGATTTGTTCATTGTTTTCATTTGGAGAGCATTCTGTTATTTAATAGACCTCTTGCAGTTAGATGTTGTGTGCTTGACAAAATTCTGTTATTTAAATGTCATATTTACTCTTCAGCTATCTTTTATTCTTGAGGGATGAGAAATTGATCACATTCTCTTGTACTTAGATTGTGTACCGATCTGAAGCTTGGAAACACATGGAGTTAATGGATGAATGCGCTGATTTTCTTAAACTCATTCTGTCGTTGGAATCTATGGTGAGCTGTGTTGAAGCTGTGGAATCACAACTGGCTGTCAACCAGGCATGCAACTGGCAGGTATAACTAATTCGGTTGTTAAAGGCTTATGTTCATTATTGAAGCCAAAGTAATAAATATGCATTTTTAGTCTGAATAACATGAATATAAGTATTATAATGCATTGAGTATTGTTACCTTTAGAATGTTTAGTGAAGGAGGGCATCATGTTTCTTTGTTTTTTACATCAAAGATTATGCAATCAAATATTGCTTGAAGTTAAATAAACCAGTAAGTAGGATTACAAAAGCAGAATGACATGGACAGGATTGCCCTATTTTTAGTGTTTAGCTCGTGGAAGCTTCCAGGGAAGCATCCATTATAGAAATTTCCAAGGGGATTGGAGACTCTTGTATTGATGATCCTGTCTTTTGCAATGTCTCTTTTTTCCTTGTCTTCCAGGAGGACGAGTGATGGTCCTCTCTATTTTTACTCTTTCTATCTTTCATTATAGTTGCATTTCTTCCAAAACTGCATTCGATGCTCATCATGAATCTGGACCATTCTATTTATTTTGATTGGTTCAAAGTTAATTTAAGTTAATTTACAATTATGGGTTTAGCTTTTTTGTATTTTAATAGATGCATAATTTAAATTGAAGATAATTTTTAAATTCTCAATTTTTTCAAAAACAAATTTATCCTTTAAAATTTTAAAATTAAAAATTTTTTAAATATGGACCCACCAAATTAGATTTGTATGGTTTCTTTCATTGTAGCCTAAAGCACTGAATGCGAATGAGGACACTATTCTTCCTTCCTGAAAGTATCAATTTTGTTTATTTACGGATACTCATGTTGCTGTGGAAACCTAATGACATTCCATTTATATTAGAAAATTAAAAGATTACACAATTCAAGAGTAATATAAGTATTTTCTGTACAATTTAGATATTCTCTGTCACTTGGAAATTATACTGAGGATTTTTTAATTGAAGTTCAACACTCATGATCTGATAAATTTATTATTTTTTTTTCCTTGTTTTGAATTTCAGGAAACAGCAAGTCGTTTCATTGATAGATTGACAGATGAATACAGTGCATTTAATGATATAGTTCAACCAATCCAACTTGCTGTTTTTGAGATGAAATTGGGGTTGTCATTGATTTTGTCAAGTGCCTTGGAAAATTCATATCTGAGTAGGGTCGGCAAGGAGAACAATAACTTTATGGTATCGTTTCCCTGAATTTTGTATTTCACATTTTAGTTTCTTCTGGACTTGATGATTGACATTGGTACCACTTCAGGAAACTATTTACAACCTTATGAGATTCCCTCGTGGCGCTTTGAGCAAGTTGATTTCTGTTAAGTTCAACAGGAGTTTGTACATGCTGCCTTCATACAGGCTAGATTCTGGCACAGGTTTTTATTCAGTGGATGGGGGTATGCTGGAGAGGCTTGTTACTCTTTCCAGTGGCATTGCGGCTTATAAGAAGGTCTGTACTTGTAATTATATGTTAAATATAATGCACAGAATCAACTTGTCTTGTTTTTCAGTTAGTAACTAAATCATGTAAACCAGGTTTCTGTTATGCAACATAGAGCTGCTGCCTGGCATAATATTCTCGTTCAGATTGCACATTCTGTATCCAACTCAAAAATATTAGATGATGAATCCTATCTGGTCAGGTTCTCCTTGTTTCTTTATATTAATTAATTCATTCATATTGGTAGAAATAATTATTTGCTTACTTCTTACCATATTGTATTCACAGCTCTTGGGCAAGATATTTGATGAATTCGCCAGGCTTTGGATGAGTATGAAAGTTCAGGCAAAATCAAGAAGTGATTATGATTCCCAACAGTACAAGTTTAAACCCCGAGTTTTTCAAATTGAGAGTGTCATTGATGTTGACATATCAACTCTGTCAAATTCTTTTACAACGGAAACATTTTCAGAGTGGAGAGAATTTTCTACTGAAGAGATATCTGCGGACAAAGTAATAGTCAAACTGAATTTCTTGGTTTTTGTGGTCTTGTCTATACTTTTTAGCTCCCCTCTCCTCATGCTATATTTGTTGGATTTGTGAAATGAAATTTGAACATCTATCAGATGGAAGCTACTGAGGCATGTGAAACATCAGTGGAAGAATGGAAGCAGCTGGAAGAGTCTATCCTGAGCAGTGTGGTTCTTATTCACAATAAGTTGTTTGGATCTGCTGATCTAGTCCAAATTGTGAGTGCCTTGGGCTTTTTGTCGGCATATACTAGAAAGTAGAATATACTTGCCTATCTGGGTTTAGAGATTCCAACCATATGTGCTGTTCCTGAGCTGAAACTTTCTTCCTAGTATTTCCTATATTGTGGGTCAGCAAATTTTTAATAACTCCCGGTGATTTGGTTAGCAGGGTTGTATAAGTTGGTTAGTTTTCTGTTAATGCCCTGGGGAAGTGAAATTTTTTTGGCCAATAAAAAGAAGGGCAGTTTTGACTTGTGCGGTCTGCTTTACATATTATGCATTGGTTAGGATTTTTGCTAGACTAGACAAATTAGCAATGATGTTTGTTTTGACTCGTTTTGCTTTATGCCTATGGACTACCAATAAAAATTTCGCAATTCAAAATAATTTCCACTGTCATTACAAATTACATAGAACATTACTGGCCACATTTATTTATGAATTTTTTTTTTTGGTGGGTCTCTCCTTTTCTTTTGTTGTCCCGCTTAATTAGATTGTTAAACTCTATATCTTGCATTGTAACATGATACTTCTTATTTTATTCAGCCCGGAACCTTCGAAGTTTCTAATGAGGATCGATTAGTTTCATTCTGTGACTCATACACACTGGGTATTGAGTTAATCAGAGGTAGTTATCAGTACATGATTGAATTTTGCTTCTTGAAAAATAGTTATGAGCTCCTCCCTGGAAAAGTTTATGATCTTGGTGTCACAATGTGCATGTTGTTTGTTTTCTTCCCTTAGGTGGCTGGACACCGCTCTTGTCTAGTTTAGATGCTAAGCTTATGCCAGAGCACTTACTCTATCTTTGTTTGGACTACAACCGGAAGTTCCACTTGTTTCACAGATCGGCTACGAGATACAATTTTTACAAGGTTTTGCCACCTTAGTTATACTGCCCCTCCCCTACTGCCCCCCCCCCCCCCAAAAAAAAAAAAAAAACCAAACAACTGTTTTGTGGTTGATTCTGGCATGACCTGGGCTGGAAAATTTACATTATATCTTTTCTTTCTTTGTTTTCTTTGAGTGAAGGATTCATATGCTTCTGAGATGGCAAAAATTGTGGAAGCACTTGCTCCTCTCCAGCAGAGGATTTTGTCCCTTCTTAATGAGTTTCAAGATCATCATGATGTTCAGAAAATGTCAGATATAGTTGATATGCTCTTGAGCCTTCCTTCAGTGACTCCTTTGGCAAAGGTAATCCAATAACTATCATGCCTACATTACTTCCAATGCATGTTTTGTATCCTTTTCTTTTTTTTTCTTTTTTTTTTTTTAATATACAACTGTTGCGTTAATCCTCTGAAATTGTAATGTTCCGGGGTTCTCTTGCAATTGCCATCAGGCTCTTAAATTGTGTATGCTTTTAAAAAGGTTTTAGGTAATTTGCTTCCAAAAAGCTTTCAAATGAGTTTCCCATTTATCTGTATTGATTGGAAAAGATGTTTGTCTTATGATTATTGTATGCCATGTGCTCCTTTTAAGATAAGTAAATGCCATGAGTTCCTTCCAAGTTTCTTCTCTTTTTGCCCTTACCTTATCATTGCTTCTTCCATATGCAACTGGTGTCATTGTCATTGTCACGATCATCATTTGGTCAGCTTTACCAGTGTCAGTTTGTTGTTTGTGACATTCGTTTTCATTTGAAAGTTTGTGGTTTGAAAAATTGCATCCAGAAGCTTTCTGGCTCTAGGTAATAATATGCAAGGTTATACATGATGCTCTCTCTTTTGTAGACATTTTCAGGGTTGCAGTTTTTACTGCACAAGGCTCAAGCTATGCAAGAAAGTGGCTCAAAATTCTGCTTTTCACGTATGAAATTTCTTTTGATTGTTATTGCTGTGTATAATTTGATGCCTATGTGTTAATAGTTGCCTTTCAATGGCTTACAGGTGAACTGGAACCTGTTTTTGAACTGTTATCTTTGTGGAAAGCATTGGAACTGGAATCTTGGCCTGCTTTGCTTGATGAGGTGATGGATCAATATGAGAATAATGCTGGGAAAGTAAGTGGCAATTGTCCCTTTTTTGCTTTTTGTTGCTGTTATTTGAATTACCATCTTCTTCTTAGCCTGAGTATACAATTATCAAATTGGTGAAGTTACAGATTCAAAAGATTTGTGAGTGACTAGGTTATAAATATTGGTGCATCATGCTGAATTTTAAATTCCAGAAGACTCTTGCTCTGCTCGATTCTATTCAAATGTTGTCTTATTTAGTTAGGTGCACTTAGATTTCTTGATCTTTCTAGCGGGTGTTGTAAATTTCATTTTTGGTGTTTAATTCTTAATGTTATTTATATGTTGAGATTTGTTTACTGACAAACCTCTTTCGCTTGATATTTTCATCATGTGTGGTCCTGATTTGGCAGTATTTTTCCATTTCTTTTCTCCCCTCCTCACTCTGAGGAAGTTTATCATATGAGATGTATTGAAATAATTCTATGCTAAGTAAATGTTGAAGTTATAGTTTTTCTCTTTAATATGCATGCTGTTGGGAAACCCATCAAATAAGTATATATTATCTAGAATCCGAGTTTAAGTTTGCTCAGTAGTCTTAGTTATCTTTTATCATCACCATATTTTATCTTGTAGATAACCTCTATTTTGACAATAGTCACCATGTTTGTGCATTGTCATTGATTTTCTACTTTAGAGTTACAATGTTCTTTTTCTTTTATGGTGATAAAAAAAGCTAATCTTTGCTTATCTATCAAATGGAAACAAAATTTCCAATTCATCTTAGTGATATTATTCGTTCATTTTAAAAGAATATCCTGCCTATTTGTCCATGTAAATTGCTTATTTTTCCTTGCTTTCTTTTGTTGCAGCTGTGGTTTCCTCTGTATTCAGTTCTTCAACCCCGTTCTTCTGATCAATCAGTGGTTCAGAGGCATGTCATAGATTGATATTGAGTCTGTTAACAAGCTTCTCGTTTTGCATTTTGTGACCCTGTTTTGTTGAGTTGTTTTTCAATGTTGCAGCTTGGAGGATTTCATTCACACATCCAGCATTGGTGAATATCGAAAGCGTCTTCAGCTTCTTTTTGCTTTCCTTGGTCAAAATCATATTGGCGCATGCTTGAAAGAAAGCTCCTGGTATCATTTGTGGTTCTAACATTTCATTGGGGTTACATGTTAGGAGCACTTAGGAAATTTAATACAGTGCTGGTAGTCCACCTGAGTATATGGTAAAAGTATAGTATTGGTAGTACTTGAGGCGACAGCCAAGTGTTTTATTGGTTTTTCAAGAATACTCGTGTGTTATTTTTGTCTCAACAATTTATAATGCTACGGAATTAAGATTAAAAAAAAGGGGGGGGGGAGCATGGGATGATTTCTGATAATCAAGGCTAGAAAGGAATGTTATAGAAGACTTTTTGAATTTCCTTGTATACTTCCATTGGAAGGTAATAGATAATTTTAATGTGACATCCTTTTCATATTATTTGTGTCCTGTCTTTTTCTGCTTGGCCTTGGCCCTAGTGGATGATCATATTGAAAACCTTTAACCCAAGCTCAGACCCCTGGCCGCATGTTCAAGTGGCTGAAACAGCATATTTTAATGTGGCTATGTAGCACAAGAATGTTTGCTCTATGTAAATTTATTAAGAAATCTTTCCTTATTGCTTTTGTTAATTGGTGAACTGTGCAGTCTTGGGAAGACGGAACATTCAAAGTACTTGTACAATATTTTCGGATTTTATGTCCAGTTCTTACCATTGTGAGTCACTCTGTTATATATTTGCATCATTTTGTATTTCATCTTTCACTTTATTAGATGTCTTTTGGTGAGTAATTATGTGAGTGACTGCAGAGTAATGGACTATATCGAGATGAATAAGAAAGAAATAGAAGCTGAACTGAAAGCACTGGTGAAACTGTGTCGGTGGGATTGCACCAAAAGTTATTTATCCATGGAGAACTTGAAAAAGAGTCGGCAGAAGCTTAAGAAACTTGTACAAAAATTTACTGTAAGTGTGACGCTGCTTTCATTTGCTGGAGTATAACCCCCCCCGGGGGGGGGGGATTCCTCATTTTCCATGCTTTTATTTTAGGGCCAAACCATCACCCAATAAATGAACAATGGAGTCAATTTAGCTTTCTTTTAGTTTTAGTAGTTCACATTGATTGCTTAATTTGATTTTTGTTTGTGATATATTGCAAAATCAGTGTTCTACATTCGATTATGTTAGATTTTTATTTGTCTGTTGAATAGATTTCTTTATTTTTGGTCAATGTGTAGCTTTGTTAACTTCTCAAATGATTGTTTTCCCCCCTCATTATGACTTTATTGCCACTCCAGTAAATATTTATCTATAGTCTTTTTTAAAAAAATTGTGGTCTTGCTGATGTACCGTAAGTTGAACTGCTGATCTATGGTCATGCAGCAGCATCTTTCTTTGTCCTGACAAATAGAACAAAGACCTATGTTATAATATTTATGTGCCTTAAGTGGTGGCAGGCGTTGCTCTGAAATGGCATGATGTTTCCAAAAGAAATGGTTTTCTTTCTCGTGCACGTTGGTTAGCATCACTACATTGTTCTGATCTTTCTTTTTAATTGTTGAAGGATATTCTGCAAGAACCTGTGGTTATGTTCCTTAACCAAGAAGCTTCACAAAAGGGAGCAAATACTCAATCCCTTCGTGCTCATAAGTTCATCTCTGATGTATTGAATAAGGGCTCTTTTGGTGTTAATCTTGATCTGACATGTTTCCATAATGAGAACAGGTTTTCTGACTGCTGATAATGCATCCTCTGTATTTTAATATTTTCCAGTTCTAAGTTTATTGACATACTATTGACAATCCTTTTATGATGTAGGTCTATATGGTTTGGGGAATGTAGCAAAAAATTAGATTGTGCTTTGCAGAACTTTCAGTTTAAGAAAAAAGAAGTATTTGACATACTATCTCCCCATTGGAAGAATTTTGAAGGTTTTCTTTTTTACCCCTCGCTTTGCCTTTTTTCTTTCTCTTTGCTTTGATGGTTGTGTTTTGGAAGTAATAAGGATTGATTATCTATGCAGAATCTAGAAGTATATTTAGACCTCATACTGGTTTCCAGCATGCAAATCTGTCTTGTACGGAAAGATGGAAAGCAATGTGGGATATGATTGAGAATATATATGTAACAGCAGTTGAGTGCGATCAACTTTGGAAGGAAGAAAGCAAGAGTCGAGGGAAAAGAAGAGCTTTGTCTTCACTTCTTAAGCTTTTAGAGAGTAGTGGTTTGTCACGACACAAGTCTTCATATTGGGAGGTGCGAAACTTAGTTATCTGAATTTATGAATGATCTGATTTGGCTGTATTCAGATATGCCATCACTTTCATTTTTCTTATTTTTTCTATGCTTTTTGGTCTTTTGCATAGGGTCATGAGAAACCTTGGTGGTTCCTTCAGCACTCTGGTGACATGCAACATTTGTTGCTGACAAATAGTAAACTACCTTGTGTAGTCTCAGAAACTGCAGCTGGGGTTCAGAAAAACAAAGTACTTGAAGAAGGCTTTGTTATGGAGTGGAAACCAGCCATTGAACTTTACTTTAAGAGTGTTGTGTCTGTGCTCCGTCTCCAGCAGATTTGCCTCAATCCTCACAGAGATATAACTCGTGAACAGGTAAATCTGAATGTTAATTTTTTGCCTACTGCTTACTGGCTGAAATTGGAGTCCAAAAAATAAATGATAAGGTTGCATTATTTACTTTTAGTTGTTTTCATCTTTAAAAGTTACAAAATTGTTCTATTCATTTCTTTATCTTTATCTTTTTTCCCCCCTGCTATCACATTTTTCATGCGTTATCTACTCCTATGTTGTGCCTATTTTTGGCTTTCTTTTGTATCTATCTGTTTTCAATTTTCTGTAAATGGAAAAAGAATAGTAATTTAGTGGGTGAATTTTACATCTCCACTGCATTGCCGGGCCCTTGCATTATGATGTGCGATGCTGAGTCACTTGTGTGTTTTTTGTTATTTGATCCAATTGCACCTTTTATGTCATTTGACATTTTTGGTCGTGTTAGTATATAACTTCTCTGCTGCATCGCCTTGCCTATGAATTATGATAATGATATTGGAAGGACCATCTGTTGTGCTGTGCCTTCTAAATCATGACTAGTTTCTTCAATGTTGTCTTTTGTATCTGAATTATTTTTGGCAGGTTGACAGGTCAGCTTCTTTCCTCAACCAGCTGGTTCAAGTGCAACAGAACCAACTTGCTGCTGCCAGTGGTTTTGATCGGCAGTTGAAACGATTGAGAGAATGCATATCTACTTTGAAAAAGTTGTGTTCATTGTCCACCTCTAATGATAACAGTACTGTTTATGAGTGCTTTATTCCAAAGCAGCTCACTGCCTATAAATGCATGTGGCAACAAAAGGTAAGTGCTGTCTTTACAATGCCATTTGGACATGTTAATTCTTGTGACGCATAATTGGATTTTGATATGATCTTTCTTGACCTTGCAGCAAATTTTTGATAGTCTGTGTGCTGTATTACAAGAAGAATTGCTTTTGCTGAGGACATATGAGAAAAGCCACTTAAGCACTTGCGAAAGTGTGAGACCTTCAGTCAGTCACATGATTGCTTCCTTAGAAATTTTTTTACCAGTGTTCAGTGGATCAAAGGTGCATACTCTGTCCTTAGTTGTCATATGCTTCAAATTAGTTTTATTTCCTGTTGCGTTCTATTTATGGAAGCTTATTACAGGCATCATTGGACCATTACCTTATTGGGGGTGAAAAAGCCATCACTCCAGTGACTTCTACCTCACATTTTTGCTTTGTTACTGAGGAATTGGAGCAGTTAGTCTCTGAAAATTTTAATGTTATAAAAGATTTTAAGGAGCACTTGCTAGTGTCACAGAAGCAAGACCTGGATAGAAGCTCAGTGAGAGCAGTTCTAATTGATCGTTTTCAAGAGATAATTGAAAAGGTGTTGATATCTTTCCATCAATGTGCTTAATCATGATGTGTGACTTTTCTGTTTTGATTTAGCAAAATTATATTCTGACGCAGCCCTAATAAACCGTAGTAATTTAGATTTGGAACATGTGGTTTAACTTCCTTCGTTGCTCTGCAGGCAACATTAGTTGAGGAAGAGTTTACCTCTACATTAAAGGCATATTATGTGCTAGAAGATTTATCTGAGGAGGGAAGCTTTCCAAATGTTGGATTTGATGAATCCCTTAGCTCTACATATGGACATATTGAAGAAGTATTGCAGAAATTATGTTCCTTGAGCACCAACCTCGTGGCTGAAGAGTCCGTGAATATAACTTCATGGAAATTGGTATTTGTTGACTTTGTAGCGGAGCTGAGATTAGATGTCCTATGCGAGAAAGTTTTCAAGACAGTCACATTTGGTGTAAGTTTTTGACAGTTGCAGGTTATTTGAGATTCTTTTCTTGATAGATGACTAAAGCGGTGGTTATTTTTTGTGTAGGAGAAGCCGGTGAATCATTCTGACAATAGAATTTACAGTTATTATTACACAGTTGGGAGCCATAATAGAGATCTATATATATTAATGGATCTCATATTGAATTTTGGTGATGAGCTGCTGAAAAATTTCCTAGCCATGCACAGATCTGTAAGCTTAATACTTAGTTTCCTGAATTTATATGTGTAGTTTTTCTTTATGTAATGTATCTTGCATAATTTGCGAATTTGATGTTTTCAGAGTGCATGAAAGAATCAAAATTTAAGATTATATATTGCACATTCATAATTATTCTAATTTAGTTGGACTCTGCTTCTGTCTGTTGTGGTTGTCAGGTATCGGTGACAACTCATGTGCTTGCGAACGTTTTAGCTGCTTTATATTCTAAAGGTTTTGGAACTTCAACTGAACACCTGGAGGATGATGGGACCGTCAATACATCAGAAAATGCAAGTGGGACAGGTATGGGGGAGGGTAGTGGATCAAAAGATGTCAGTGAACAGATCACTGATGAAGATCAGCTGCTGGGAACTCGTGGACAGGTCTGAATTTAGATCTTGTTACTGGTCATGACTTTGTAACATTGTTGTCTATTTTCTAAGTATCATATTTGTCTAACTTTGATTCCACGGCAGAGTAATAATCAAGATGACTCCAGTGAGGTGCCTAGTAAAAATGAAAAGGGGATTGAGATGGAAGAAGATTTTCAAGGTGATGCTGTAAGCATCAGTGAGGACTCAGGAGAAGATGAAAGCACAGATGCCGAGAATGAGCAGCTAGAGTCTGAAATGGGGCCCACTGGACCTAACAGTGACGCAGTTGGAGAAAGAGCTTGGGATGAGAACGGAGATGAAACTCTTAATGATACAGATGAAAAACATGAATCTGGACCGTCAATTAGAGATAGAGATAGAAGCAGTAGGGAGCTCAGAGCCAAAGATGACTTTGCAATTGATGAACCTGGGAAAGCTGACTATGAGGAACTTGATGATTGGAATAATGAAACCAGAGGCCAAGATGATGTCGGTGATGGGGAAACCACAGACGCGGTCAATCTGGAGAAAGAAGCTGAAGTTGATGATCCTAGTGGAATGCAGCCTGATGAGTTGGAACAAACCTCTGATGTGGATATGGATAGGATGGTAGAAGAGGATTTTATGGATGAGCGAGATCCTGAAGAGCAAGATGAATCAGCTGAGGATGCAAACCGAGATGTGAAGCATGAGGAGACACCTCCACCTGATGAAATCATGGAGGATGCCCATACTGATGCTGATGTTAGCTCAGAAGAGGATAAGCTAGATGGGGACCATCAAGAAAATGCTGAAACTAATTGCATGGATGGCAAGAAAAATATATCTGAACCAGGATCTTCTTGCTTGGCTAGTGAGCAGGTGGCCCCTCTTGAACTAGCATCAAAGGCCAATATTGATTCACAGACATCTTCTGAAAACATAGCAGCAGCGGAACCAAATTGGTCAAACGGCAATCAGAGTTTTGACAACTCTACTCTCGGAGGCTTACCTTCTAGTATTATGTCTAAGATGGATCTTAAGATGTCAGACTCATCAAATGCCGGGGAATTCACTGAAAATCAAGCTAAGTCTAGTTTTCCACAGAATGAGCATTCACATGATCAAGAAAGGCTACCCAACCCATATCGAAGTTTAGGTGATGCACTTAGGGAGTGGAAAGAGAGAGTTAAAGTATCTGGTGACCTTCCTGACGATAACACAGAGAAACCAGTTGACATGGAGGATGAAAATGCTGAGGAGTATGGGTTTGTCTCTGAGGTTGAACAGGGGACAGCTCAAGCTATGGGGCCTGCTACGTCAGAGCAGATGGACAGAAATATTGATGGTAATAAACTTGATCAAGAATTTCATACTGCAGAAAAAGATGAAGCATTGAAGTTTGAGAAGCAAAGTTCTGACATTCAATCTATAGCTAATTCTATTTCAATCCCAAAAAATGAGAAAAGGGAGCATGTAAATGTCTCAGGTTCGGAGAAATCACATGATGAAGGATCTGTGAGAACTAATGTTGCTGAAAGTGTTGATTTAGGAAAGCATTCAGATGATCTGATCTCTCTCAAGAAATCATACTTTAGTGAAGATATACATAAACTAAGTCAACTATCTGTGGATGACAGTAATTTGGGCAGGGCCCAAGATGTTCAGGATGTTTCTAGTGATGTGAAAGATAAAGCTACTGCTCTCTGGAGAAGATATGAACTCAGAACAACAAAATTATCTCAGGAGTTATCTGAACAACTCCGCCTTGTTATGGAGCCTACTGTAGCAAGCAAGCTCCAAGGCGATTTTAGAACTGGCAAAAGGATAAACATGAAGAAGGTAGATTTGACATTCTTTAGTTCCTTTTATTATATATGGTTATAGAAAAGGATTGTTATAACTTTTTTCTTTTTTTTTTTTCCTTATGTTTTCTTATTTTAATTTTAAAAAAAATTCAGGTAATTCCATACATAACAAGCAATTATCTTAAGGATAAGATATGGCTGAGGAGGACCCGACTCAATAAACGTGATTATCAAGTTGTAATTGCGGTTGATGATTCAAGTAGCATGTCAGAGAGTTGTTGTGGAGACATCGTTATTGAAGCCTTGGTTACAGTATGCCGTGCCATTTCTCAACTTGAAATGGGGAGCCTGGCAATTGCAAGTTTTGGAACAAAAGGAAATATAAAATTACTACACGATTTTGACAGGCCCTTCACGACAGAGGCCGGAATCAAGGTTAGTAGATTAGCAGTCTTATTTTTGTTTCTTTGTGTATATATTTGTTTAATATTACGTATATCATCAAAAGGATCTAATTGTTGATTATTGTACTGGAAACAGATGATCTCCAATTTAACATTTGAGCAAGAGAATACAATTGTCAATGATCCAGTTGTTGATCTGTTAAAGTTCTTGACCGACAAGCTAGATTCTGCGGTTGCTAAAGCACGACTTCCATCTGGGCGTAATCCTTTAGAACAACTTGTTTTGATCATTTCCGATGGTCAGTTTCATGAAAAGGTGATGTAAAGTTTTCATGCATTTCCTTCTAATTTTTTATCCTTTCATGTAAAGGTAATTAATGCAAATTTTTTATGGATTTCCTACTAAATGTTTTTGCCACCCTCCTTCATTATTACTGATTTTAAATTTTAATCCATCAAATTTTAGGATAAGTTGAAGCGGTATATTCGAGATCTATCATCTGGGAAACGAATGGTCGCTTTGTTACTCTTGGATAATTCCCAGGATTCAATTATGGACCGCACGGTATTCTTCTTTTTGCTGTGTGATTTTTACGAGGATATATAACTTTCAGTGACCTCCTTACGATTTTCTGATTCTGAATTGCAGGAAGTATCCTTTGATCGGAATGGAAAAATGAAGGTTTCGAAGTATATGGATTCCTTTCCCTTCCCTCATTACGTTGTTCTGAGAAGCATTGAAGGTCTGCCCCGGACCCTTGCAAGCATGCTTAGACAGGTAATGATATTTTCTGAATTACATGATTCAATATGGTTTGTTAAGTGTTGCAAGACGTTGATATTTGTCATCACATTTGGTTCTATTGATCATTTGATCATTTTCAATTTGTTGTCCTTCTCTTTCAGTGGATGGAGGAGCGTGTGAAGAATTCGATGGACTAGGATCCTCGTGGTCGGGGGGAGTGATGCTTGCTGCTTGTTGTCCAAATTCTTTTTGCATCTTTTGTAGCTTATAGTATCATCTCTTTCATTCATCTTATTACCCTTTTGTTCGAAAGTGGAGTTCCTCTCAAGAATACAATTGTGACGTGGATGCATTCCCTTCGTTGCCTGCGTAACATGAATTCTTCTCGTCTTCTCTCTGATTGAAATTTTTTTTTTTTTTTACTGAAATAAGAGCAAGCGCAGGAAGAAAAACGCTCGTGTTTGTATACGCACACCCCCATGCTCATGCACGGCCACTGAAACTAATTTGAATGAAAATCTATGTCTATGTTAAGAATTAGAGGGTGCCTTGTCCCCTTTTTCAACAGGTTTATGCTGGTGATTTTTGACATCTAGTGATAAGGATCATGTTCTAGATATTTTGAATCAGCTTCTCGAAATGAATATTTTTGAAACTGGCTTTAATAGCGCGATATTTTCTTGTCTAATCCTTTTTCTGTTATTTTACGAGTTAGAAATAAATTGATACCCTGTTTTTGGGCATTAATGGAGATGTATACCTTGGATTAATTACATGCAAAATGGATTTATAACGTCTTGTGAACGACTTGACAATTTGAAATATTTATTCACGGCTTACCCTAAGTTAACTAAGGTTGATTAACAGTTATATTTGTTAAGCTGGCAAATATAAGTAACATAAAGGTCCTTGCTTATTAATTTTACCTATTAAAAAATAAAAATATAATCCTTTAAAAGTTAATGTTCGGTTTAAAAAGTAATTCTAGATGCTAATAGCCTCAATCATCACTATTTACAAATTTTAATCCATCTAATTTTTCTGATGAGGCGGTTAGGGTCAATTTATAGAGATGAAAAATTATGATATAAAATACTATATGAACATAAATATATGTAAAAATATTTTATTATACTAACAATACATGCTTATTTACCAAACATTTTTTTTTTTTTTGGTATTGATGAGAGAGTTGGAGAGGATATAATGAATTCATCTACGCTAGTTTAGTGAATCAACTTTTTCTCACGAATAAATGTAGGCAGTAAATTAAGGCGCAATGCTTTGGCCCCAGTAAAAAAAAAAAAATTAATTAATTATGACAAAGCCCGTAGTGACACCACTCCCAAAAGTCAACTTTCTTACTAATAATGACACCTACGAGCTCCTCAGTTCAAGAGATTTGGATGGAAATAACACCATTCTCCATTTGCCAGTCATGTTGAAGCAAGTTAAGGTGCCTCAATTTCATTACCATTTGCAAATTCTGTACTATAGTTTAATTAACAACATACTTATATAATGACAAGTTTTCAAGCAAAATTATGTGGTGTTACATATCCCTTTCATTTCTTGATATACGCATCATGTGGACTAATCCAAGTGTTTGCAAAATAGATGTTGCTAATTAAATTATTACCAAAAAGTTAAGTGATGCATCCAATTGATTCAAAATATTATTTAAATTATTACCAAAAAGTATTAATTAAATTAATATTAATTAGATGTTGCTCACGCGCTGGCGCAATACAAAAGTAACAATTAAGTTGAATACTTAAATATGTACAGATGGGTCAGGGGCTATATTATTGATCACATGATATGCGAGTTCGGCTGCTAATTAAATCAATGATGCCCTGGGGAAAGTTAGTTCCTTCCTTCATTCTCAGTCAATTTATCCAATCTTTATTAATGTTGCATTTCATGTGGTAGTAATTATTGTTAATTCCTTCATTTAATGCGTGTGTATATACATATCTTGTATAACTCAAATTATCCTTAAGTCACTCTGGACTTGAGATTAATCTCTGTCGAGCCGTGAGCGTTAACTTCCAACAAATGTTTTCTGGAATTTGAATTTATGTTCTCTTCTTTATATAGTGAGACTTCTTAGCATTTCAACTAACAGCTTATTGGTAACATATTTTTTTCTTACTATCTTGAATTCACCTTGTTTCTCATCCTCACTCTTCACTGAAGATTTTCTTTTACTAAAATAAGAACAAGCGCAAGAATAAACGCTTGTACACACACATACACACACTTGCAGGCTCGTGCCTGGCCACTGAAACTAATTAATTTGAATGAAAATCTGTATTAAACGTAGAAAACTAGAGGGTACCTTGTTCGCTTCATGGATCAATACGTTTATTTTGGTGACTTGACACCAATTGATTCGTTTCATAAGAGCATTTTCTAGATATTTTAATTCAGCTTCTCCAAATGTATATGAGAAAATTTGAAGAACTCTTATTTCATAGATGAATATATGAGTGTGCATATATATTCTAACAACTAATAATAGTAAAATAACAAGTGTTTATATATAAGAGCTGACAAAAAAATTTACAAGTATTTACAAATATAGATGAATTTAAGGGGTAAACCTATAAATTTACTTTTCCAAATGTCTTCTTTTGTGGGCACAACCCTTCATTTTCTTTTTCTTTTCCGAACAAGTCAAGCCACCAAAGTTTTAAAGTTCAGGAACTTGAGTATTATCTCTATTTTCTTTTTCTTTTTACGCGGGATCATGTGAAAAATTCTCAGAAGTTGCGCAGAACTAGTGGACGCTACACGGCTCATGATTATAGTATACATAGTTAGTTAATTAATGATTATAATATTAGAGATTATATGCTTGTTAGTTATACATCCCCAGAGAATAAGAGATATAAATAGTCTAGAGCAGACGAGTTTTAGGTGCTCACTCTAAGATGAGCACCTCTACTAGTTTTGGAAAACCAGGAGTATTTTAGAAGGGGGAAAAGCAAACAAATACAATATGCAAAATCTAAGAAATAAATTTTTGATAGTCATACTTCTAAATAGCGCAACATGTTTTAAATTATATATTTATTTGTAGTTAATTTTTTTTTTATGACCTATAAGCTATATATAGTAATAATGATTAAGATGGTGAGTGTTATAGGATAACCAATGATACTTTTGCAAATAATCAACTTATCTAATTTTTTAATCTGAATTAATTAATTAGCTTTTATATATAAGACAAGATGGATTGATTTATAATCATATTGATGGAAGACATGGTGTTCGAGAAAACAACGAATTGATCTATATATGGAGCCTTAGTTAAATATGAAATCAACTCTCTCTTATACGTTGCATCATATGGGTTTTTGACTTAATTATATAAGCTAAAGTGGTTCCATTAACTTTGTCACTTGGCTATTACAATCATATAGGTTTTTCTTTCCCAAGTCTATTAAGGTGGGCTCAAACTAAACCTGATTTATTCTAAAGAGGGACACGTGAAATAGTTTAATACTTCAATTATTAGGAGTTAATAACTTTAATTAGTGGAAGTGGAGAGAATATTTATAATACATGAGGAGACCAACGAGGAGAGGCCAGAGAAATATAAATAGCTGCAGGAGTTTCGTCCTTAACCAGCACCGTACATTTACTACCATCCATTGTCATGGAGCCCATGAAAATGGAAATTGCTCATCATCATCATCATGAAGAAGAGAATATGAAAGCTCTTTATGAGGCATCATACCAAGGAAGTGTTTCGATTTTGAACACACTGATACAGAACGATCCATTAATCTTACACAGAATTAGCTCACAAACTATCTTTGTTGAGACTCCCTTGCACATATCAGCTTTACTTGGCCACCTTGAATTCTTAAAAACCCTTCTTACTCACAAACCCAAACTCACTCTTGAGCTGAACTCCTTCCAAAGCACAGCCCTCCACTTAGCTTCAGCAGAAGGCCATGTCGAGATTGTGAAAGAGTTGCTGTTAGCTTGTGATGAGGCATGTTTATTTTGTGATCAGCAAGGCAGGATTCCCTTGCATTATGCTGTCATGAGAGGGAGATTTGACGTTGTGATAGAGTTGATTAGAGCCAAGCCAGAGTCTTTGAGGATGCTCCATAAAGGGAACACCATTTTCCACCTTTGTGTCATCTACAATCGCTTGAAGATCCTAAAAGCCTTGATGGAATCGGACACTACTCACACCTACGAGCTGCTCAGTTCAAGAGATTTGGATGGAAATAACACCATTCTCCATTTGGCTGTCATGTTCAAGCAAGTTGAGGTACTTTGCTTATTTTTATTACCATTTAAAAATTCTGTACTATAGCTTAATTAACTTAGAGATTATGGGCAAAAACTCAAGTATTAACATGCTATTTAATTTATGATTATATATGCAGATTGTAGGGTACCTGCTTTCAGTTCCTGAAATAAGAGAGGTGGCAAATTTGGTGAACTGCATGGGTTACACCGCTCATGATATTGTGAAACGAATTCCACAGGACTTGAAGAGCCTTGAAATAGAGTTGATATTCATGAACACTACTTGCATCAAAAGAGACGAAAAGAAAAGAATGGAAAATGCTCATCAAACACCAATTACTGATGAGCTGGTTTTTGACCAAGCAGCTGCGAGCCCTAAGGAGAAGCGTAGGACAAAGAAAATTTTCAAGTGCATGGGAAAGTGGTTTAAGCATAATGGTGGTTGGTTAGAGGAGATGAGAGGGAACTTAAGTCTTGTAGCCACTGTTATTGCAACCATGACCTTTCAAGTTGCCATTAATCCTCCAGGAAGCTTCATTCAACAGGGTCTAGTTGATTCCAATGCCAAAGCCAGTAACAACATGGGACCCCTCGATTGTTTCCCGTTGACAAAAGATAATGATGGTTCTGAAATCTATAAAGCATGTCCAGGGGAAGCCATGCTTGCTTCTCGTTATCCATATGACTTCCGCATCTTCGTAATTTACAACACCATCTCTTTCGTTGCATCTCTTGGCGTTACCCTTTTGCTGGTAAGTGGGGTTCCTCTGAAGAATAAGGTCGTGATGTGGACCCTATGCATAGGAATGTGTATCACTCTCACATCCCTAGCACTGACCTACTTTAATGGACTTCTTTTGATATCCCCATACACAGTTTGGGATTCAACTGTTGAAGTGTATAGCGTAGCCACTTGGACTTGGGTTGCGTTGCTTGGAGTCGTAGGTTTATACATCATTGTGGGCGTCGTTATATGGGCAGTGAAGAAATGCATCAAGATAGTTAAACATTGCATGTCCGTGTGTCAGAGGAACAAAAACGAGAATGGTTGTTGTTTGCTATGATTACAATCACTAGTGTGCTATAAGCATGTGTTTGTGTGTGTGTGTGTTCTTTGGATAATAACAAGAATTTTCAAGCAAAATTACGTAGTGTTCCATATATCTCTTTCATTACCATAAGATGAAACTTAAAACAAGCGAATAAAATACCTTGCTTAGTATTGATTCGCTAACGAAGAGAAAGAAACAGATTAAAATGAGAATCGTCAACAACTTAGGGTGGTCAATCTTGCGGCTTACTTTTTAACTTATTGTTATATTATTATTGTTACTATATAGTCATGTATTTTGTGTAACTTTAGCAGTTTTAAAAAAATTACAGAAATTTGATTATCGATGAATTTAAGATATCACACAAGCAAAATACTACCTCTGGTTTTAATTATAAAAGCTAGTTGACTAATATGAGGAGATTAAGGAAATAAGTTAAGTTAGTTATTTATAATAAATAGGTGTTGTCTTTCCTAAAATATCTTTGCTAATCAAGTGTTTGGCTAAAACTACAATTATTAGAAGGACTATCTTAGAAAAAATTACATAAATATGAGAGACAAAGTGGATTGGGGTCTTATATTTAGGACCAAAATAAAAGTCAAATGAGGTCTTATATTAAGGATTGGAGGTAGTAATTACGTACTAAAAAGTGTCTATTCAAACTTTTATAATTTAGCCTAAAATATTATACTTCCTTTGGTCTTAAATATAAAAATTTAAACCACTTTGTTCTCTAAATTCATAATTTTTTTCAATTTATCCCTATTGATTGTATAAATTAATAAATTTTTTATCATAGAATTAGTTCTCACAGAAATAATTAAAGAGGATATTTAAAAAATAAAACATATCTTTTTACAAATAACTAATTTAGTTATTTTTTTTAATATCTGCAAATTAGTTATCTATTCTTTACATTTTAAATCAAAGGGACTAATATATATATATATATGTGTTATTTATTTATGGGGATGATCCAATTATGTATCCTACAGCACAAAAACAATTCAAGTAGTACTAGATACTTGTTTGTTGAGAGAAGGCTCATTGGTTCCTTAGCTTCTGTTGATAAGGAGGAAATGTTTACTGATATATGCATCGCATGGTGGACTAATATATCCATGTGATAATTAAGGTAATATTAATTAGATGTTGCTCACAAGTTGGCAATACAAAAGGAACAAAAAGTTAAGTTGAATACTTAAATACAGAGGTCAGGGGCTATATCATACATACTACTTCAGTCCTAAATGTAAAACTCAATTTGTAGTGTAATTTATATTGTAAAATGAGTCTTATATTTAATCAAGGGATGCTAGTTAAATCAATGATGCTGGGAAAGCTAGTTCTTTTCTTCATTCTCAGTCAATGAGGTATTCAATCTTTATTAATATCTTTTTTCCCATCCTATCTTGAATTCTTCTTCTCTCATTCTCAGCTCTCAACTGAAGATTTTCTTTTGCTAAGATGCTCTGTTTTCTTTTTCTTTATTAAGACTTTAATGATGAATATATATGTAATTTAATTATACCAGACTTTCTTTCCAGACTTCATGCCTTCGTACCAAACAGAGTAAGCTTCCCCATGAAAAGCTCTTCCCTTTCCCTCTCATTTTTTCCTTTTCCCTTGAAGGAGCTTTCATACGCTACCAAATATGGCTCTGGAGTTTCTTGGGTGGATGAGGATGAAGACTACTAATTATCAATCTAGAAAGCTCTCAAAGCGTTTAATTATTGTTTTCACCTAATGAGAGACATGTGAAAAATTTCTAAACGTTAGACATAGTGGGAGATACACGACTAAAAATTAAAAAGGTGAAGCATGGCTATATAAAATTCATACAGGGAAATGATAGTTGATTTAATAATGACGCATGAATAGGTCAAATTTAGCTAAGTCACTTTAATTAAAGAAACTTCTAAGCTTATCTCCCAAAGTCGTCTTGGGTGAGCTCAAATTAATTAATGCTGGTGTGCCGATGCTTTAACAGATTCTTTTCTCCCTATTGATGGTCACGTGAAACAGTTTAAAACTTAAAATGTTAAACTTTTGCATAGTGGAGAATTATTAATAAAGAAACTATTGAGATATTGTACTACTAAATTGGATCACTATTTATCCTCAACCAGGAATGGTCCATGCAATGAAAATGGAAACCAGTAGTCATCATGAAGATGAGAAAATGAGAGTTCTTTATGAGGCATCACACGAAGGGTGTGTTTTAATCTTAAACACACTAATACAGGAAGACCCACTAATCCTACACGAAATTAACTCAAGAATAATCCTCACTGAAACTCCCTTACACATGTCAGCCTTACTTGGCCACTTTGAATTCACAAAACTCCTTTCTCACAAACCCAAACTTGCCCTTGAGTTTGACTCCTTCCGAAGCACAGCCCTTCACTTAGCTTCTGCTGAAGACCATATCCACATTGTGGAGGAGTTATTGCAAGCTTGTGACCATGCTTGCTTGATCCCTGATCAACAAGGTAGAATTCCATTGCATTATGAAGTTATAAGAGGGAGAACAAATATTGTGCTCGAGCTAATTAGTGCAAAGCCAGAATCACTGTGGATTCTTGACAAGGGGAAAACTGTTTTCCACTTGTCTGTGATGTACAGTCACTTGGAGATTCTTAAGCATTTCCATTCCTGATGTAAGCATTTTCAGTTTCAGTTGCTTATCAATCTAATTCATCACTCAGTGTTATAACCCATTTGAAGGGGTGAGTTCATCACAAATTACCTCAAAACAAGCATATTTGAAGGGAGGCGAAAAGATATTGTTATTTAGGTGCAATTTATGAGAGCAGCATGAAAGCTCTAAGCTCTTTACTTTGAAAAAGAAGAAATACGAACTATAAAAAGGTTAATTTTTTAAATTTATCTATGAAGTATTTCTTCATGTGCACCTAACACTATAAAGTTTTTTTCAATACAAAAGTACACACGAAAGTTCCAAAATCGTGTAAATATGTCATAGCTATATATTAAGTCAACTAATGTTAATTGTTTAGCAAACATGTCGGTCAATAACATAATGCAAAAGTATGTCACGCCCATTAAATCATGTATTGTTAACTAACAAATAGTCCCCATGCACGTTGTACAACATTTTTGCTCTTCTGCACAACGCAATGGTTACGCCTCTCTGGTGCTAGAGCTGTCCGTCTCCTAGCTGCCTGATCTGCCGTCCTTTTCTTTGGTTTCTTCACCATTGATGAATATTATTAAAAGATTTGGACGTGTTGATTTTCATGACAACGGATGAGTCATCCTCGACCCCCTCTTTATCTCTTTCCAGCAAATGACTAATTTATAATAATCGCGCCCCTCGTTACCTCTAATCTAGTTTGTTGTTTAATTTAGGATCGGAGATAGGTTCCCCCCCCCCCCCCTTATTGACCTCAAAAAGAGAGGAACCTTTTTTTTGTACGACGTCAAAAAGAGGAATTTCTTTTTGTTGACCTCGGAAAGCATGAACCCTTGCGCATGCTTTTGGGGAATATATGATAACTTTATAAATGAGCGATGCCTGTCCAGAAGCTATTAGGAGTGAACCTATCCAGAGTGCCATTTGAAGTAAATATATAAATATTTTACATGAAAACGAGTACTCGGAATTGATAGATTATTTTTTTTAAATCTTTTTGGTAATAGATTATCTATATCGAGTAAATAATGCCTCCACTAAGTAATGGCATGTTGTCAAAGCGAAACCAACACCGCTGGGAAAGAGGCTGGGAAAGAGGAGAGGCTCCGGGTCCGGCAAAAGTGTGTTTTTCAGATTTCCTGAGTTAAATAATACTATATGTTAACTAATTTGAAAAAATTAAGTACTAAATTACCTAATTATATATAGCAGGTGTTATATGATCTCTTTAAGATACTTATGTATACCATTAGATTATACATCAATTTATAAGTAACGCAAATTAGTTTTAAAAAAAACAATAAATATAAATATTTTAAAATAATTTAATAACTTTTTTAATTTTTCTAAATTAGCTAACTAGATCTTATATTGATGAAAGGAAATTAGTAATAACAACAACAATAATAATGCCTCCCCAATAAAGTATTAACCTAACAAATATTATTGTTGAGGAGTATAAATTGTGGAGTCCCAGCAACACTGGGTTCAATATATTCTGGAAGCACGTTGTGATTAATAAAGATATAAAAAGAAAGCATAGTAATAAGCATATAATATGTCGCCTCCCAATGATTATATTTAATGGTTTGGTGAATCAATAAAACAAGTAACAACTTGTATAAAAAACAAAACAAAAAACAAATAACAACTTGTATGTTACAGGAAGACGCATGTGGGTGCTTGCTGATATTTAGTAAAACAATCTTGATTTTATATGGACTACTCAAATAAAACCGAAATTAAAGGCAGAACGTTACACCTTTGTGTTTCTAAGTCAAGTGTAACAATTGTGACACCTATGGGTCTCTGTTTTAAGTCAAGTCCAACAATTATACTTTTATAAAATAATTCTCCTTTTTTGTTTTTTTGGGGGGGGGGGGGGGAGGTCGAGTGTCCAATCAACTGCATAAATGTTCAAACTTCAAACCTGCTTCAAACCTTTTTCAAACATGCTTAAATAAGACACTTGAGCTGTCATCTCGAACTCGAACTGTCCCTCCAGTCTCCAATCTCTCCATCCTCCGTCCTCAGTCCTCAGGTCAGTCCTCGGTCCACTCTCTCTCTCTCTCAGCTTCCCTTCTCCCTCCTCACTCCTCAATTCTCACTCAGTCCTAATTTCTGAAATTAGTCCGAACTTGCTTGCCTATACTAACTCCCCTTTCTTGGATATCAATGACCAGGGAAGTTCTCATCCCATGAACGGCAGCGTTTGGGGATGAGCTAGGTACTTCGTTTTTTTATTGCAAATTTATTCCTAATCTTACTTTTCAAATGCAACCAACACTGAATCTTTTTAGTGGTACAATTTTACTTATAATCTTTTTTTGTGTACCAAAGATTAAGGGTAAAGTTGCACCTAAAAAAATACGGTCATGGGTAAAATTGCACATTAGAAAAAGGTCATGGGTAAAATTATACTATTAAAAAGATTGGGATGCTGAATGTACCCAGGGAATAAGATCAAAGATAAATTTACACATTTACCATTTTTTTAATGTTTTGAACTTTTTATTAATTTTTATTTTTTTTCTTACTTATTTGGGTTAAGTTATGCTCAACACCCTAAATTATTTTCTTAGTAGCACCTAGTATCATAAAATTTTGTTAAGTAGTACTCAATATCTTCAATTAATTAATTTTTGGTGCATCCGATACACTGAATTATTTTCTCAGTAGCACTCAGTACCCTAAACTAATTTTTTATTCATGAAACACCCTAAATGTAATAGTACTTAGTATCCTAAGCTTAAGGTGCTCATTGCTCCTTGGTAGAACCAAGAATTAATTTAGAATACTGAGTACTGCTTAAAAAAATACTTTAGGTACTATATACATAAAAAGTTACTCCCTCCGTTCCTTATTATAAGAAACATTTGATGCTTATGGCATGTTCTCATATATAAGAGACACTTAAAAGTTGTCTCTATTTTTTTGTATTGATTTCCTATTTTACCCCTATTTATTTTGTCTCCAACTCATACTCTCTCTCCCTCCCACTTCTCTTTCTTTTAATAATTTAATTGTTCTCTCTCATACTCTCTCTCCTTATTAATAGGGGCATTGTTGGAAAAAACATTATACTTTTTACACATTAATTGTCTTCAACTAATTTTAACTGTTTTTTTATCAACGTAATTTGGTTATTTGTCTCTTTTAATAAGGAACGGAGGGAGTAGTTTAGAATACTAAGTGCTGCTTAACTTAAAGTGTTGGATAAACCAAAAATTAATTAATTTAAAATATTAAGTTTTATTGAAAAAATAATTCAGGGTTTTAATGGATTCAACTTAAATAAAAAAAATTAATAGAAAGCACAATTTCTTTTTTGCAAAATAGGTTACCTAGCTCATCCTAAGCGCTGCTGTTTAGGGGATGAGCATGCCCAATCTATGAGCAGGGCATGCGGACTCTCTTATTCTGGATTTTCTGAAACAAAGTCATATCTTGTCAACTAAACTCATGCACTAATTTGCGGACTATTGATTAATACTCTTAACAATTTGGATTGATTTTCTGTTGATAAGGACTAGAAGGTTTTGTTGAGTATTGGTTTGGCAGCTGGTGGTTGGTCTATAAATAGTTAACAAGCAAACGCACCCAGCCATGTCATCACCTGAAAATGGAAATGGCAATAGCTGATAACAAGGAAGAAGAGAGAATAAGGGATCTATACAATGCATCACAAAATGGCTTTGATTCAACTTTGAAAATACTACCCCAACTTTGAAAACACTACTCCAGCAACTCATTGATCTTGCACAGACTATGCTCACGATGAACCCTCCCTGAAACTCCCTTACACATCTAAGCTTTACTCGGCCACCTTGAATGTACCAAAACCCTTCTTGCTCACTGTTCCCAACTCGCCCTTGAGTTGGACTCATTTCGAAGCACACCTCTTCACTTGGCTTCTGCACAAGGCAACATCCACATTGTGAAGGAAATGTTGCTACCTCGTGGAGAGGCATGCTTGTTTCGTGACCAAGAACACAGAACCCCTCTGCAGTGTGCTGTTATAAGAGAAAGAAGAGAGGTTGTGTTGGAGCTGATCAAAGCAAAGCCAGAGTCTTTGAGGTTGCATGATGACAAAGGGAAAAATATTTTCCACTTGTGTGTGACGCGCAACCACTTGGAGATCCTTATTTACTACTACAAAAAGTGGCTTTAGTAGCATACATGTAGTAGCATTTTATAAAAGAAATGCTACCTCTTATTTATGAATTATATTTGGATTTTTTTTTAAACTTAACTGCAGCACTTGGTTTATTAAACGCTACCGCTTAGCATATTGTTTTTATTTTTCAAAAACAATGAGAGAGCGTTTCTATCTCATAAACGCTCCCAATTATACTAATTCTTTTATATTTACCAAGAGGTAGCATTTCATCGAATCAAATGCTACCTCATAGATATGCATATTTTGCAAGGAACAAAAAATCGGACCGGAGACTAAACCGGTCGAGGTAGTGGGTTAAGGGTCACTGGTCGGACCAGGGGTCAGACCGGGATTAGACCGGTCATATTAAAATAATATAATTTAATTCAATCATCAAATCATCATTCTAAATTTCTAATTTCTAACACTTCTGATTATTACCTAAATAGCAATGGAGCGGAGGAAGCAAAAAACAATCAATCAAACGCAACTCTAACATCTAACACTATCCCTCCGTCTCCACTACGAGTACTCAAATAACCAAACCTGAAACCTCTCAGCCAGTGAAGCAACTCGAAAGGCAGAGCAATCCGGTGAAAGGCAGAAAACAAAGTAGAAAGGTAGAACTCTCATCTCAAGTGGCTTCAAGTGTTCAGCTAGAGATTTTTATCTCCCCTCACTTCCCATTTCCCACACCTCTCGGCAGTGGAGAAAGATTGAGAAATCAGAGATATTTGTCAATTTATTCCTAAAATCACAACCTAGCTGAAAGGGGAGGGAATGTTTTTCGAGCTTACCCAATGCGCCAAAACTAGTATGATTGATTGAATTTAAACCATGCGAGCAGGAAAATCCAGGATTTGGAGAGGCGACCACCGTGCCTCCTCTGTCTTGACTCTCCACGACGTACGACAGATCAACCACCATGCCTCCATCTCCACTACAAGTCGACCACCGCACCGCTGTCTCCATTGCAACTCAACAGTGCTGCAAGGGATTTGGGGCAAGGAGAATAGTTGACTAGAACGAACTCAACGAAGAAGGGAATGGGAATCTTGGTCAACCACCGTGCCTCCGTCTCCACTACAAGTCGATCGCCGTGTCGCTGTCTCCACTCTCCAAGGTAACTCGACAACGATGCAAGGGATTTGGGGCAGGGAGAACGGTCGAGCTCATTGAAGATGGAAAGGGGATTCTGGCCAGGAGAGAAGACAGGGACGAAGGGAATTGAACCGGCTTGCAAATTTTTTTTTTTTTAAATTGGACGACGTCGTTTGGGCATTAGGTGGGGAAAAAATTAAACCGGTCAACCATCCAAACCGGGCGATTGACCTGTTTAATACCAGCTTCACCGGTTAATTACCGGTTCTATAGGTGACCGGTTTTTTCCTTGAACCAGACCAGATTGGGGATCGGTTCACCGGTTTTCCGGTTGAACCGGCCGGTCCGGTCCAAGTTTTTTTCCCTTGATATTTTATTTAATAAAATGCTGAGGTAGCGTTCGGGAAACGCCACGGCTTGCATAATTTTTTTTTTAAATAAAAAATTGAATGTGGTAGCGCTTCCTTTTAGGAAATGCCACCGCTGGCCAACTTAACGTAGCGTTTCACAAGCGTTACCTAATATAATAGTAGCAGTGGAATAGGTAGCATTTGAAAAGCGCTACTAATGACAAAAAATAAATGCCACCATTCCTTTTTTTTTGTAGTAGTACTCATGACACTAATCAGCTGCTCACTGAAGGAGACTCGGATGGCAACAACACCATTCTCCATTTGGCTATCATGTTGAAGCAAGTTTAGGTACTTTTTTACTTACTTTATAATTAGATTATTCAGTTTGAGATCCAGGAAGACTTGAGTCAGCTGGATCTCCTTTCTTGCAAGTGAAGATCGTACCTCCTTACCTCAAACATTTGTGTTTCGATCCCTTGTTTTCTTTGGTTCTGTTATATAAACCTAACTCACAAGTATAACAAATTGTATCTGCTTGTACGTTGTTGTCTAGACTGAGTTACCTCATTTCAATTCCAAAGATAAGATCAGAAGCATCGAACTTAAAGAATGACATGGGTATATACAGCTGCCGATATTGTTCATCGAATTCCCAGAGACTCCAAGAGCCTTGAAATACAAGTCATATTGATGGAGTTTGGGATCAAATGTGGAAGGAGAGAAAGGATTGATATTGGGAGCGAAGAAGACAGAAGTGAGAAGAAGAAGCTATCATGGGGAAATGTTTTGGAAAGGAGAGACCAATGGCTAATGTACAGTGGCAATTGGGTAGAAGACAGGAGGGGAATCTGAGTACTGTGGCTACTGTCCTTGCAAGCATAACCTTTGCAGCTGCCATTAACCCTCCAGGAAGGGTCATCCAACAAGTTATAAGACCAAGTGATCCCAACTTTAACCTCACTTCCAGTTCCAACACTACTCTCTCTCGGGGACCCAAGGGTTGCTGGAACTACAAAGATGGGATTGGGGATATTGGATCCGCCGTGGGAGCATGTCCTGGGAAAGCCATGCTTGCTTATCGTGATGTAGATAACCTTGCCAGCTTCATAATCTACAATACCATCTGTTTCGTTGCTTCTATGATTGTTGCCCTCTTGCTTGTAAGTGGAGTTCCTCTCAAAGATATAATTGTGATGCGGGTGCTATCTCTAGGCATGAATATAGCTGGTACGTGCCTCCCAAATGCTTATTTTTCTGGCCTCATCCTTATCGCTCCATACACTCTGTTTATCCATGATGTGGTGACAGTAACGACCACAATTTTTAACACTTTGCAAGCACTGGTTGGCGCATACATCTTTCTGACGTCCTTAAGATGGGCAAGGACGAAGAAAGTTATGGAGAAGTTAACTAAGCATCGCAACTCAAGTGACCAAGGAACAAGGGCGGGCACATCTAATGCAAGATATGTGATCTCAATCAATTGAAGCGTCTTAGGTGTGAACATAACTCCTTCTCAGGGGTTGGTTACTGTTGATTTTCGTTGCGTATGCATGCACTTTAAGTTTTAATATTGAATCACTTGGTTTTACTTTTTTGCTCGTAAGTGGTGTTCCTCTCGAGGATAAAGTTCTAATGTTATTGGTCACATTGTATGCGAGCTTGGCTGTTAATAAATGAGTTGCTTCCTAGCTAGTCTGTCAATGATTTATTCATTTTTTTAATTAATCTTGCGTTTCATATGGTATAAATTATTGTTAGTTCTTCCTACGTATCTTGAATTCTTCTTCTTCTCTCCTTTGTTTTTCTTTTGGGCTTTTATTTAAATTTTAAGGGTAAACATGTAATTTACTAATCTCATTCTTTCTTTCTAGCCTTCATGGCTTCGTGCTAAGTAAAATAACTTTCTATTTCATGTTAACTAAACTTATTCCCACCCATGCACACACCAAGCTTCCACGTCAAAAGCTCTTCCCTTTCGCTCATTTTTTTTTTGGGGAAAAATCTCCCAAAAAAATACCACTTAAATTTTAAAAGAGAAAATTTCATTAAACCCCCACAATAGATAATTAATATCCACAGCCCCCATAAAATTCCAAATTTAACTGCGCTCCTTGGATCAAAATAAAATTAAAATTTAGGGGTGGAAAAACAATAACAACCCTGCTTTTTTTTTCCCAGAAAAAAAGAGATTAACTGTTGCCAGAACTCTGACATCTAGTGCCAGCCACATGAGGGTCAGTGGCTAGAACTCTGACTTCTAGTGGTCAGTCACCAGAGCTCCGGCCACCAAAGGATTTTTTGACCAGGGGGTTTGAACCCGTGATCTCTTGGTACACTAAAATGATTATAACTATGAAGTCAACCAATCCGCTGGATCATATAATGCAAAAAATATATATATATACGTAGCAAAACAAATGCAAGTGTCCTAGTGTGAATAAACAAGTAAAATTTGGTAAGTTACAACCCAAACTTGATGATTTACAAGAAACATAAGAGAATTCACAATCCCAATGCAAGTAGTTAGGTGGAAATGAACAAGTGAAATCCGATAATTTACAACCCAGATTTTGCAATTTACAAGAAATATAAGGCAATTCATAATCCCAAATAGAAGTATTCATGTTTCTTATAAATTGTCGAATTTGGATTGTACATTGCCGAATCTCACTTGCACATTCACACCTAAACACTCGTATTTAAGATTGTGAATTTCCTTATATTTATTCTGAATCACTGAATTTGGGTTGTAAATCGCTAAATTTTGATTGTAAATCATCGAATTTCACTTGTTCCTTCACACCTAAACACTTGCATTTGAGGTTATGAATTTCCTTATATTTATTGCAAATCATCGAATTTTACTTGTTCATTCACACTTGGACTGTTACATTTGTTTTATTACATATATTTTTCTTTGTATTGTATAATTAAGGGTATTTGTTGGCTTGGTTGTCGCAATCATTTTGCCACCTTATTTGGAAAAAATGCTTCGATGGCTAGAGCTCCAGCTCTAGCCACCCATGCTCATATGCAGTAGCGCCAGAGATCAGAGCTTTGGTCGACCAGCCATGAGAGCCCCAGTGACAGTTATTTTTTCCTAAAATTAAAATAAAAAGCAGGGATATTATTGTTTTTACTTGTAAATTTTAATTTCATTTTCGTCTAAAAGGGTGGAATGAAATTTTGAAATCTTATGGGAGCTGTTGGATATTAATTGTCTACTGTGGGGGTTTAATGAAATTTTTTCATTTCAAAATCCCAAATCAAAAACTCCTACAAAAATATATTGTTATTTGCTTTTTAAGTGTAATCAATTGTTATTAAAGTATAGAAAATAAGAATTATTTGAAATAGGATTTTCTCTTTTGTTTCCTTTCCCAGAGCTTTCCTATGCTACCAAGCATGGCCTTAGAGTTTCTTGTGCAGATGAAGACTAGTAACTATCAAACTAAAAAGATCTCTAAGAGTTTAATTATTTTTTTACCAAATGAGAGCCATATGACAAATTTTTAACGAAGGCATAGTGGGTGATAGACGACGAAAGATTAAAGCAAAAAATTATCGTTGTTTGATAGTTTTTTGAAAATCTTATAGGATAATTATCGTTGTTTTAATTATACATATTAAGTTAAATTAGGTAAATCACTTTAATTAAAGAAACTTCTAAGCTCATTTTCCAAAGTTTTATTGGGTGAGCGCAAATTAATTAATGCTCGTGTTCCGATGCTTTAATACATTCTCTTCTCCCTATTGATGAAAACGTGAAATAATTTAAAACTTTTTTTTTTTGGCCATCGAAATAATTTAAAAATTAAACTTTTGCATAGTGGAGAATATATTAATAAAGAAACCATTATAAATCGGAGCACTAGTTATCCTCGACCAGCGTGGTCCATGCAACGAAAATGGAAACTAGTCACCATGAAGATGATGAGAAAATGAGAGTTCTTTATGATACACCATGCGAAGGGTGTGTTTCAGTTCTAAATACATTAATACAGAAAGACCCACTAATCCTATGCAAAATTAAGTAATTAGCTCCCTTGCACACATCAGCTTTACCTGGCCACCACCTAGAATTCACAAAACTCCTGACAAACCCAAACTTGCCCTTGAGCCTGACTCCTTCCGAAACACAGCCCTTCACTTAGCTTCTGCAGAAGGCCACATCTACATTGTGAAGGAGTTACTGCTAGCTTGTGACCATGCTTGCTTGATTCCTGATCAACAAGGTGGAATTCCCTTGCATTATGCAGTTGTAAGAGGGAGGACAAATGTTGTGTTTGAGTTAATATCTGGCGCCATTGTGTTTAGTCGTTCTCCATGTAAAGTGGCTATACTCTCACATTCTCATGACAACCACCAGGCCTATGAATTATGGATCTATAGAATGGGCTATCAAATTTTTGGCCCAAACATAAGAATTGGATGGAAGATTATTGTTATTGCATGCGTGTCTTGTAACTTCTTCCTATAAAATTGCGTTAGTTCTTCATTATTCCCCTTGCACATGCTAATAAATTTGATTGCTATTTTGTGCTTGAGTATTACTATCTCCTAGTCTTAATATAAAACCCAGTTGACTGATTTGGGAAGATAAAAAAAAATTAAATAAATTACTTTAAATTATATTTATCACCAACAAAAATTTTAATATCGATTCGTCAGGTTGTGAAGAACTAACTGTTTTCGTTAAACTCAATTCTGATTGGTTTGTTGAGATGTACTCCTCTGGTCCCATTTATAAAGGAGAGAGAAGAGAGGAGAGATTTTTTGGTCATATTATAGAATACTGAGAGAAATTTTTTGTATGGATGCACAATTTTACCATTCATTTATTATTATGTTGATTTTGTTTACATGAGATATAGTGTATATTAAATAACGATAAAATTAAAAAGTTATTAAATTTTAAATGAGAGTCAATAAAGTTTAAGATTGTTTTTTAATCTGTGTAAAACATGTTGAAAATGCCTTATAAATAGAATCAGAAAAATATGTCTTGGTTACTACTAAATCCCCATCCTTTTTCTGGCTTTAGTAGAAATAAGTTTGAATAAGCCCCAACACTTATCTCCATTTCTGAATTTTTTTTTCTTTTTCCTTTTCTTTTTTGGTGATTTAGCATGTCACCTTGGTTGCCACGTATCGCATGTTTTGTTATAATCATTTTTAACTTAATGTAATATTACTAATGACTTTGTAACCTACTAGCCTAGCCTAGAAGCTCTGCTTAAATGGCAGGGTGTCTCGTGATCTTAAACTGTCAGCGCCACTCCCTCTAATTAAAAAAAAAAAAAAAAGGGTTCACAATCATTCTGGGTTTAGCAACCTTTTCAAACACGTGATTGTGACCGTCTGGCAATAATTGTATTCCATTGCATGTTTTAATGTTAAATTGGCATCGGTAAAAGAAGTGGGTAAACATGGAAAATAGAAATCACGAATAAAGATGAGATGAGCAGCACTCCGTCCCGTGCATAATACAAGAACAAATTAAGAATTAAATATTATCTCTAGTTTTTAATTAAAAAAAATTATTTAACTTTTATTTTGATCCTAAATATAAAACACTAATTCACTTTATCTTTCATATTTATCTATTTTTTTAGGATAGTTCTTGTAATAATAGTAATTCTAATTAATATACTTGGTTAACAAAGATATTTTAGAAAAAACAACACTTATTTATTACAAATAACTAACTTAAGTGGTCTTTTTAATTTAATTAAATTAATTAACTAACTCTTATATTAAAAACAGGAGGTGGTATATTTTAAGTTGATAAAACTTATTTATTTTACTTTTATTAAAAAAATATAATTAGAAAATTATCATTTCATTTAAAATTCTCTCCTCCTCCTTATAATAAAAGTAAAAATAAAAAAATCATCATCAATTACCCCATCTTTTTTTTTACCTAAATTAATTACACTATTGACTTCTTATATTTTGAACCGAATTTTTTTTAAGTATAAGTATTCTATTATTAGAGGTAATTCTGTTCGAGGTACTATCAGATACTAAATATAAATACATCTCTTAGAGGGAATTCAAATCTTAATTCATCATCCAATGACTTTGAAAGAATTGAACGAGGAGCTGTATGAGGTGAAAATCTCATGAAAGCAATTTTTACTAAATCCAAACCCCCGTTCATAGACCAAAATTTTATTCAAGACTTTTTATAATTTGTATGATGTTGGCAGGAATGATTCTTTGAAAAGTACAAGAAAAAAGTGATGCACTATATCTTTAAGGCATTAGTAGTACTTTCCTTAAAACTTAATTTGCTCTCACCTATTCTTATTTTATAGGGTGTATGTTGGTTGGCCAACGCATTTCATTCAAGGTACAGTAAATACTTTTAAATATAAACTACACTATTAATATTCAAGCCAAAACAATAATGACTTTTTCAGAATGATAATTTAACTCTATTTCTGCGTGCACTTGAAGAAAAAGGAATGAGTTTGATCTTGGTGTATTTGTATTGTGTTGTGTTGTATGCAAATGCAATGATGGAGAGGGATTTATAAGATACAATAAAGACTTTTGAATATAAACTACTACACTACTAATATTCAAGGTAAAACAACAATGATTTTTACAGAGTGATGATTTGACTCTATATCTCTACACGCACTTGAAGAAAAAGGAACGAGTTTGATCTTGCTGTATTTGTGTTGTGTTGTATGCAAATGAAGTGATGGAGAGGGATTTATATAGATCATAGAGTGATACTTCAAAGAGATGCCTGTTGAAGCAATACCTCTTCAGTAAAAAGTCAGAGTCATATGTTATTTCATGAACCAATATAATTTAAATAACTAAAGAATATTTAATATCATTTTCATGAAGAATTACATTTTTTAATATATAGGATTGTTTTAAGAAAACAACACAACCTTTTACCGAGTCAAACATTTTTATATATACATTTAGAAATTAATCGTGGTATTTTTTTGGTGTTGTTACTTTTTAAATAATCCTTTATATAAATATATATTAATTTATATGAAAACACAACCTCTCATATAAATATATTAATGTACAGATAACATAATCTTTTATACTATTCCGGTCCTAAATATAAGACCTATTTTATAGTGTATTTATACTGTAAAATAGATCTTATATTTATAACTAAAATAGTATTATATATGACTTTTTAAAAACATTGCAACGAGAGGGAGTATAAAATGGGGGAGGGGGAGGGGAGAATAGAAAATGATTCACATCCTTCCAAATACACGCTGATAAGAGTCAATGTCGAAAGCCGTGGCATTTAATTTTTTGAATATGACTGAGGTGATGTCATCGTGTGTGAGTCATGTAAATGTTGTAAAACACGCTAGCTAGGACGTTGTAGTTTATTTAGACTTCTGACAACACGCTATGATCAACACTCCAGTTTGGAAGATGCTCTGAACTCACGTAGTCACGTTACCCATGACCGTATCCTTTCGCCACGAGAAACGAAGAATACGACCAAATCTGAATAATGGCCCCTCTCAGCTGCTTGGAAACTTGTTTGTATTCGCATGCTTTTTTATTAGATATTATAATTATATTATTATATATCATATTCATTTGGAAAATTAAAAAAAAATGCCTATAGCGTTTATTTGATACTTTAAATAAAATATTTCTAGAAAAAACAATAATTTTGTTATATTTTTGGCGTCAATTCTAAAAGTGCTTCTGTTGAAAGAATTTAGTTTTAGTACTCATCAAATAATCTTTATTTTTTTGCAACCGGGCCAATCAGTATTAATTTGAATAGTTTAGATTTAATTTTTTTCTTTTCATATTTTGTCAAAAAATTATTTTTATCTGTATAGAATAAAAATAAAAATAATCTCTTAACTATCATCTTTTTAAAAAATTATTTATTATTTAAAAATAATTAATTAAAAATTTTAAATTTAAACCATTAAAACTAGATTTAAATGGTGCATATTTTATTATAATGATAAGCGGCATGATGATCATCAGATCACCCGCAAGCCTTTGTTTCGTAGTCACACCACCTAGGACAAAATCATGTCCGTGTGATTACTTGATTTAGATTTGAAAAGAAATGACGGGTGACTAAAATTTAAGGAAAATCGCAGAAAAAGACCACTAAAATAAAAAATAAATAAATAAAGACTCATAACAAAATTTGCATAGGTTTTGACAACAATGGCATGAGTTTTGAAAATATTTTTGTGAGCAGGTTATTGTGTTCAATTTTTCTATTTTGGTATTTTTTTAAATGATTTTTCCTGTAATTTATGCCAATTTTAAATCAGATTGATGTAACTTATTTTATTTGAATTGAGACATTTTTTTATTTGTTAACTTTAATTTATAAATTTTGTAAAACATTTATTTATAAAATACACAAGTGTTTAAAACCATGCAAAATAAAATGAATTTTATTTCATAAAGTTTATGAAATTATATAAATTAAAATTAATAATTTGTACACCTAAGGATTAATGCCTATAATAAATCAAATTATAAAGACACATCATAATTTTTCAAAAAAATAAACTATAAGAATTTAAGTTGCAATTGAAGAAAATTACAGTAAATACCTACCGGATTAATTTTTCTTATAAAGAGGAAAAGAAATAGATGGTCACTTGATCCCGTAGCTGATGATCACACCGTTGAGAAATAAGATCAATGCGCATGCAGGAGCCTCCACCCCTTCGTTTCTCTAATAAAGATATACTGTATATTTAGCGAAATATGTAAGCAAGAAATTTTATATGGTTAATAATTACATGTGTCTTATTTATATTATTTGAACGACCACAGAAGAATGAAGACTTGAATTTTATCACGAAAAGCAAAGAAATGTTCACTTGATCAAATTCATGCACACAAAAAAGGACTTCCGAAAGAAATTGTTTGCAGTGAAAAATAATAACAATAGTAATCATCATCAATCCTCAATAATAACCGTCTCAATAGATTTTTATCACGAAACAACGCAGAAGTTATTGACACCATAAACAGTGAAAAAAATTGAAAGAATATTCCGTTAAGGGGCCCGAGACAGCATTATAAATTGGAACACAAAGTTAGCCTAAACTTGCATCACGCGGTAATTAAACCAACCACATAATGATGAAGCAGACGAGTCATTCTTCTTTGCAAGAGACGGAGCTGATGAACATAGAGACTGCTCATCATCATGAAGAAGATAGGATGAGAGTTCTCTATGAAGCTTCATATATATAAAGGCTGTGTTTCAACCTTGAACTCACTGCTACAGGAAGACCCTGGAATCTTGCAGAAGATTAGCTCACAAGCTGTCTTCATAGAAACTCCCCTGCACATATCAGCTTCACATGGTCACCTTGAGTTCACAAAAACCCTCCTCTCTCACAAACCAGAACTTGCCCTTGAGAGAAACTCTTTACAAAGCACACCTCTCCACTTAGCTTCTGCAGAAGGCCACATGAACATTGTGAAGCAGTTGTTGAAATACGGTGAAGAGGCGTGCTTTGTTCGTGACCAGGAAGGCAGAATTCCCTTGCACTATGCTGTTATAAGAGGTAGAAGAGAAGTTGTGTTGGAGCTGAGTAGAGCAAAGCCAGGGTCCGTGAGATTACATGATGACAACGGGAAAAATATTTTCCACTTGTGTGTGATGTACAACCACTTGGAGATCCTTAAAGATTTGATGGCTTTGGGTATTCATGACACCAATAAGCTTCTCATTGAGAGAGACTCGGATGGCAAGAACACCATTCTCCATTTGGCTATCATGCTGAAGCAAGTCAAGGTACCTTTTTACTTGTATAACTAGCTAGCTTGAGTTTGATCACGTTACATATATAACCGTTTTCGATCTTTTTCTGGTTCTGTTATGTACAAGTCACAAGCATAACAAATTAATTTTCTTGTTGGTTGTTATGTTCAGACTGTGAGTTACCTCGTTTCAATTCCAAAAATAAGATCAGAAGCACTGAACTTGAAGAACGACACGGGTTATACGGCCCAAGATATCGTTCATCGAATTCCCAAGGACTCCAAGAGCCTTGAAATACAAGTCATATTGATGGAGTGTGGAATCAAATGTGGAAGCAGAAAGAAGATTGATGTTGATAGCAAGGAAGAGACATGTTGGATGAAGAAGAAGTGGTCGTGGAGAAATTTTTTCAAACACATAGACCAATGGCTCCAGTATAATGGCGATTGGGTAGAAGACATGAGGGGGAATCTAAGTCTGGTGGCTACTGTCGTCTCAACCATAACCTTTCAAGCTGCACTTAACCCTCCGGGAAGCGTCATCCAACAAAATATAAGACCCAGCAATCCCGATTTCAACCTCACTACCAGTTACAACACTTCTATCAATGACGGACCCCTCGGCTGCTTGCCGTACCGAGATAATTTTGGGTTTGACCGCTCTTACGGACCTTGTCCCGGGCAGGCCATGTTTGCTTATCGTAAGCCATATTACTTTGGCGAATTCATAACCTATAATACCATCTCTTTTGTGGCATCTCTGTGTGTTGCCCTCTTGCTTGTAAGTGGAGTTCCTCTCAAACATAGATTTGTGTTGTGGCTGCTATCTATAGGCATGTGTATAGCTCTCACCTGCCTTCTGAACGCCTATTTTCTCGGCCTCGAACTTATTTCCCCATACTCTGTGCAAACCGGAAAGGGGGTAATGATAGCCACTCAAATTTTCATTGGCTTGTATGCACTGGTTGGTGTATACCATGCGGTGAAGTTTATTATATGGGTGGTGAAGAAATTGAAGGACAAGATAACAAAAGTGAAGAAATTGAAGGGAAACTTGGCATCAGAGAAGTCAAGTAAACACACGTGCCACGGCTAAGGCTTGATATCATCTCAATCAATTGATGCGTCTTAGGTGTGTAGAACTTTTCAGGGTTGATTACTGTTAATGTTCCTTGTGTGTGTGTGTGTGTGTGTGTGCACTTCTTAAATATTTAATGAATGGCCTGTGTTGTAGAAGTTTTCAGTACTGTCTTCCTTATCTTCACTCATCCTCATCACACGATTTGTATCTTAATATGCTTCAAGTTTTGAAGGTCCTCTCACTTGCTTATGTGTATGAAAAGCCTTCTTTTCCTCCACGAAATTACACCTCGATCTTGATTTCGTTGATATCATAAACCATTTTTATAACCTTTTTTTTTCCCTTAAAGAAAGAAATTTTAATTTTTTTTTTTTTTTGCTAAAGAGAGGTATCCTCTTATTGGAAGCAATCATGTTCGAGATACTATTAGGCACTAAATGTTAGCAACTTTCTCAACGGGGATTCAAATATTGACTTGCCACATTGTAAGGGACTAACTCCTTCTATTAGACCAATCCCTATTATTAAATTTTAAAATAATTAATGAAGTGCCACCATATCTTATTGAAAATGGGCCAAACGGGAATTTGGGCTGTCGATGAAGTAAATGGCTGAAAATTATGCCCAAGGTTTTGACAAGCATAGGTCATCAATAACAATCAAAACTCAGAAATACATGTATATATAATAACAGAACAAATATCAAGCAAAGGTAACCAAAAAAAAAAAAATCAAGCAAATGTTATATTGTTCTCATGACAATATGGATATTGTCATATTTAGAAATAGAAAATATGCAGAAAGGGAAATGTGAGAAGAAGAGAAGAAGAATTCCAGAGGGAGGAAGGGAGCACTTGGAGAGGAGAGATTGCAAAATCATTCCACCCTCTTTTCAGTCTTCTTTTTGTCTATATGTATCTTCACTTTTGGCTACCCTAAGCCCAAAGTCATCGGCCCAATAATATTCTCTTGACAATCCAATTCTCTCAGCTTCCAGCCATACGCGGCTCCTTGATTCTTGGTTTGGGCTCTATTTTAGATCACCAACTAGGCCCAGCTCCTTTAGGATCATTAAATCATCTAAGTAAAGGGGTTACCATGAGAAGGCGAGGATGGATTTTATTTTACCAGTTCACTCTTCTTCTCTGGCCATCGTCGCTGTCGTGTAACTACTGAACTTCATCTCTTCTGCAACTTCTTAACTGTAACTACTCCTTCTTCTTTCTTCGATACTCTTTCTTCTTATTTCTAAATATTGGGGCCTTGTGTTTCTTATATACAAATATATGTGTGTGTATATATATATGTCTTGTGTTTCTTATATATATGTGTGTGTGTATATATTTGTGCTTTGAAGAACATTTTAACCCTGTGGCTATTGTTTAAATACCAATTTCACTATGATTGAGTTGATTTCCAGCGTTAGTTTCAGAGTAACCATAACATGACCACGGAGTAGTTGGGATATTTCCTTTACCCTTGCCAATGTTCGGTCGATAACCCCACCTTCTTTACAAACAAGACTTAGTCTCTGAATTTCTAGCCACCCACTTGAATAAAACAACTGGTGGGGGCTGGGGGCTGGGGGCTGGGGGCTGGGGAAACAACTTGCTAAGATACACCCGGTCTTCCATGTCTCCATGCTCACGCCATGTCATGGACCGTTGCCTACACCTTATGTCCCCCTTCCATTGTTCACTAATCTTGAGGGACCTATTGTTCAACCGATAGCAGTACTGGATTCCAGGACTCTTCAAGGTGGGGACCGTTTACTTCCACAGGTGTTGATTTAGTGGTAGGGGGTCTCTTCCCCTACTTGGGAGTCTGTCCACGAGTTTCATACTTCCATCAATTCTATCCAAATTTTGACCTTGGGGACAAGGTCCTTTTTGCACCAGGGGGTGATGTTATGGGCCATGGAACAGATCAGGAGATGTTGGGCCAGATTGAGACGGATGACCCAGTCCAAGAGATAACCGAGAATCATGCAGATGGAGGGCCTCGTCGAACCACACGTGAGAAAAGGCTCACATGGAAACTGAGGGAGACCTAAAGGATAAATACCGTTGGAGGAGAGAGGGAGAGGGTGCGATTGATATGATGATTTTTCTGATTCTCTCTGTATCTTTTCGTCTTTTCTGGATATTCTATTTCCCTCTCTGGTGAATTCTTCCTCTCTGCTGTTTTCTCTGTCATTCTGTGATTTCATCTTGTAATCCGGATGCTGATATCGCCTGAATTCATGTTTATATCAATATAGATAATCCAGATTTCCATATTTGCTCATTTACATTTCTGTCATCTCATACGAACATTCCAACTTTCCACATCCCCCTCGTTTTTTTTGTTTTATCGTCCCAAACATACTCTCTTGTCCTTTAAAATGTTAAATGTACTACTCATATGATACTAGCCTTATGTTTGGTTAGAAGGAAATGGAGAGAAAGAGAGAGGAGGAACAAATTTTATGAGTTCAATTTTAAAAAAACATTAAAAAAGGGATTATAAATTTTAATAAAGAAAAATGTAAAACAAAAGAGTAATAAAAATTAATTAAAAACTTTTAACCCCACTTGGTCATATCTAGTTGGATCAATATAATGACCCGTGCACAAGCTGGGTTCGTCACTCCACCAATGGATTAGCTATAGAATTAATGAAGCAGCCAATATGGTAGACTCAATGATATATTACTTGTTAGAATCAAAACTTACGTACAAATAGAGGATTCATAGGAAAAGTTCAAATAAGTTATTTCTATACATTTGCATCCACTAGCCTTGAACTTGTTGAGAGATCTATTACATTGTTACAAAATTGAGTTTCTGTCTATAATACCATATAGCTCCCTTTCTTTTATATAATGTACATGTACTCTCTTGAACTCTAGCATAAGCTAGCTTGCATAGTAGAGAACCAGCCTTTATCAATCAATTTATGAAAAAGAAAAATCTATTTTTATCTTAATTGTATCATGACCAACCCAATATGATGCCCACCTTTCTGGCCGCTTGATTTGCCATGTCAAAAATATATTACTCTCTACGAAGCAACATTGGCTTTTTACTTTGATCTTCAACATTGGCCCTAACATGTCCAAAAAGTCAGAGAAGATATGGTTGCATCTTAAACCGGTCCCGCTAAGGAAACGCAGCTCCAATATGAGCATTTGGATTCTTTGAATCTAAATAAAGATGATAGCTCGGCATGCCCTGGAGATGCAGTATCAGCTATTAGATACGCACCTTATTTTCATCCTCCCTACACAAAAATACAATAACTCAGCTTTCATTTCATCTCTCACTGTCCTCCTTATACTCGTAAGTGGAGTTCCCCTCAAGCATAAGGCTGTGATGTGGATGCTATGCGCATAACTCTCTCATTCTTGATACCCACCTACATTAATGGCCTCTATTTGATGAACCCAGATGGTGAACTTTTTGACTCGGCTTGGAAAATGGTGGGAGTATCACGTAGGATTTGGATTGGCTTCCTAGGTGTGGCTGTTCTGCTTATAACATGTTGCTTATTATTTGGCTAGGCAAGAAAAAGTAGTTGAAAAAAATTCAAGCGCCAGATTCATCCGAGCATCGGCAACGACAGCATATGACAACCGCCAGGCTTCTGAATTATGGATCTCTTCAGAATATGCTGTTAAAATCTTGGGCCCAACATAAGAATTGTTTTTAGATTATTGTTACTTCAAGTGTGTCTTGTTACTTCTTTTCGTTAGTTCTCTATTATTCGCCTTACACATGGTAATAAATTAATATGTTTACTGTTCTGTGATTGTGTTTTACTTGAGTAGGGGTGTTAAACTCTGACATTTCCACAAGTTCTTTTTTCTGATGTCGGTTTTGCAAGTGGAACTTGATGATTGATTGGAATCCAGCATTAGAACTATTACATCATGAATAATGAAGTTTATTATCGATGCATATATGTAAATATATAGATATGAAGTGACAACTCTTCGTTTTGAGTATTTTTACAAGGTATTTTGAGTGATTTTTGGAGAGTTACCATTAGAATTTTGAGTGATATATTAAAGAAATTAATTTGGAGCATTAATTGGGGGATTGTTTCATTGTAAATATCTTAGACGTTGGAGTTAAGATTGTGTTATCTTATCTTCTCTTCTCTTATTTCAGTTTATTTTTATTTTATTTTAGTTTATTTTCTTTATTCTTTCCTTTTATTTTTATTATGTTTTCTTCTTCTGTCTTAGCCGGATGCCCACCGTTTTTTTTGAGGAGTTCGGATTTGGGAAACTGAAGCCATAATGAAGAGAGGGAGAGATCGAGCTGCACAAGGAGGCGACTGTTCATTCTCTTCTTCCCTGGAGGAGGGGACGAGTTTAGCGGACTGAGCCAGTGGATCGAGACCGATGACGAGCACGCTGCTGCTCTTCCTTTCCTTCTCAGAGAAAGCTCGACAGAGTAGCTGAAGAGGATGGAGATCAGAGGCTGGATTCTGGCTAGAGACGGGAGAGACTGCATGTTTGGAGCTTTGGGTTCTTCTCATTCAGTTCGCAATCATTTCGTTTTCCATCATACTATCGTTCAGTTCATTCATTCCACTGTTTATATTCTTCTTCCATTCCATTATGTCATTTTGTTTCGAATTTATTGTTGCTCAATTCAGATTTGCTCAAAGCCATGTCTGACTAGTTCGATAAACAACCCAGAGAAATTATGAAGTTGTCTGTGATTTAGAGATTATTCCCACTTGTTAGTTATACTTAATTTTAATTCAGTTTAGTTAATTCTGGGTTTGTTGTAACTTGCTTCGTCGCCATTGAGCTTGCTTTGAGAATTTAAAATTGAACTTGACAAAGGGAATATTAAACAACAGACTATGAGATTAAGTAATATGAAATTAGATTTAATCTAATTCACATTTAGGGCAGACATATACCTAGATGTTCTACATAATCAAATTAGCATGAAATTAGGTTAACTTGCTCCTTATATAATTATGTGAGATATTACATTATTAATTGAGGTTGAATTATAAGTAGACCGACATGTATTTATAATTATTAAGACTCTAGATCAACTGATAAAATTTAATTAATTCAGTGGAGATAAAATCTGAGACGCAGACAGTAGATTAGTGACTCAAAGTTGTTTTTTTTTTAATATTTGCGTTTGTTAATTTGATAACACTTATTTAATTTAATTTAATTACACTTCAATCAATTCAAATTCAATATTAATTTTTCAGCTTAAATGAAACAATAATGTTTATTGTCTAATTGCTTATGGTTAGCTAAGTTGTTTGTGGGATCAGTTTTAATTTGCCACTATCTATTTTTAAGTAATGTACACTTGCGGTATCTATATATAGTTATAACTTATAAGGCAAATGTGCTATCTTTTTAGCATTGTCCAATCACTACAAAAAAACAGACTTTAGGCGATGACTTTCGGCGACGACCAAAAAAGTTGCCGCTGAAGGTCCACTTTCAGCGGCGACTTTTTTTGTCGCTGCCGAAAGATCGCCGCTGAAACTAAGGCCTTCAGCGGCGACAAAAGTGTTGCCACTGAAAGTGGACCTTCAGCGGCGACTTTTTTTGTCGCTGCCGAAAGATCGCTGCTGAAACTAAGGCCTTCAGCGGCGACAAAAGTGTCGCCACTGAAAGTGAACCTTCAGCGGCGACTTTTTTTGTCGCTGCTGAAAGTTCGCTGCTGAAACTAAGACTTTCAGCGGCAACAAAAGTGTCGCCACTGAAAGCGGACCTTCAGCGGTGACATTTTTTGTCGCTGCTGAAAGTGTAATATAATAATATATATTTTATTTTACAATATTAATAAACAAATTCAATCTGGCTCAGCGGCAAGAAGATTGAACACGAAAGGAGGTGGTCACGAGTTCGAACCTTGAAGAAGACACATTTAAGGTGAAAATATTTGAATGATGACGTGGTGAGAAGGAGTGATGTGGCAATCACGTGGCAGTCGACAGTGATGATGTGGTCGTCGATGATGATGATGTGGTGACTGACGGTGATGATGTGGTGGCCGGCGACGATGACATGGCACTGGCGGTGATGAAGTGGCGGCCAGCGACGATGACGTGGCGGCTGGTGACAATGACGTGGCGTTAGTGAAGCCAATTCTTCTTAGGCATTATTTTCAGCAGCGACAAATATTATGGGAGAGTAAAATACATACAAACACATGTATTGTTGATGAATATCACTAATATATGTGATGGTTTTCCATACTTTATCTTGGGTTTTTAGCATTATAATATGGCTTAATTATGGTAATTAGAGATTATTGTGCCTGAAAGACCAACAGTATGACAGCCTCGACTGATCAATCCGTGACATACCCATTCACACACACATATATGTCCACTTGTTCGAAATTTCACTTGGACGATCCCTTGGTTTTTCTCAGTCTCACACATCTCCATCTCTGTCTTCTCCCATTCTTCGCCTTCGTCTTCATCTTCAATGGCTGCTATGGTAGAATTGCATCAGAGCCATAGTACGTGGAACTTCATCCAAGCCCATGAGTAGCTAATCGATTAGGCCAAGTGTTTCTGGTGAGCACTTCTCAAAGGAGGCCATGCTAGGTTTAGTTATTGTAATACTATCTCCAGTCCTAATTATAAGATCCCATTTATAACAAACAAGATCTTATAATTAGAACTAGAAATAGTACGTAATTCAACCACTAGTGACAAGTGAGATTGTTATGTACTTCCTAAATGTGATTCTTTATTAAGACCTTTTGAAGGATTTTCTTAATCTTATTTCTAAGGAAAAAAAACTCCAGTTTAGATTATTGATTAGTTTTTCATTAAAATCAAAATTGGATCAATTATTAAAAACAACCACTCAACTAGGGGTGTGCATGGACCAGACTGGACCAGGTTTGTTATCAACCCGAAGTCTGGTCCAATAAAGACCTCGGGCTGAAAAAGACAGCCCGAGGTCTGGTCCAATCCAGTATCAACCTGAGGTCGGGTTGGACTGGACTTGGTCCTCTAGACTGCCTGGACCACTCCAAGCAATCTAGGACCTAAATTTATTTTTTTTTTTAATTTTTTTCCTTCAATAGGAGACAAGATTGTAACTTACTATATAAAATTGTGTACATATTTTAATCCAAAGTTCATCAAATTTAATCATTCTCTTTCAATTTCTCAATAATGTCATGTTTTATTAATTAATCCTCATTAATATAGATCTTATATTGTAGAAATATATATGCATGCTCATTACTTAGGAAGTTAATAAATAAATCTTGATTATTTGAATAGACAAAAAACTTATATAGAAAAATTAAACCAAATTAAAATTATATAAATAATAATTAAAAAAAAACCGAGCTAGACAGGACTGGACTAACTAGTCTGAGGGGCCAGTCCTTAGTCCAATCCAGCCCGATGAGACTAGTCTGGTCCAGTCTTGTTTCGGGCTAATTTTTTCTAGACCAGACTGGACCGGGTTTGCTCGGGTTGAACCGGACCATACCGGACCATTGGGTTTTTGCACAGCCCTACACTCAACTATTAAATGAGAATATTTTGGTAAAGAAATTTACAATTTTGACATATTTATAAAAACCCAACTGACCTTAACTACCTTTCTTAATTTTTAAAAATTAGTTATTCTTCTCTTATAAAAAAGAAAGGTGGAGGATTTGCAGAAAATTAAGAATGAAGAAGTATTAGAAATAGGCAGAAACATAATCAAAAGACAATAGGCTCTTTATTTTTCAGTTCTTTGGATAAAACTCCATTGACAAATTCTTCGAGATTCTTCTTTGCCCTCAGCCATGTCATCCAAGAGCTCAGGATATATAATAATTCCATTAGCAGGGGCGATCACTTCGTTTTTTGGGTGGCCATGTATTGGAGCAATGATTACCTCAAAACAAGCATTTTACTAAACGCTATCCACTCACGTGGGTTTGAATTAACTGTAGGAAGATAAACTTCGGATAAAATTTATTGGTAAAATAAATTGTCTTGAATTATGATTCATTAAATGATTATGAAATTGATTTATGACGATTATTTGAAACTTTTTTTAACAGCTTATGGCTAAATCAAAATTTCAACCCAATCTAAACAAGCAAAAAAGTTGTCACTAGGGCTATTATATTAAATATTATTAAATAATAATATTATTAAATATTTATATTTAATTTTTTTGGTTGATTAAAATATTTATTTATAATATCCACTTTGTATTAAAAATAAAATTCATACAATATTATTTTATATTATTTTAATTATTTAAGCTATTATATTATTTATTTTAATATTTATATTTATAATTATGTAATATGAGAATAGTATATAAAAATAATAAAATTTAATTATAAATTTTATCATGATTATTTAACTCTATCTCACACACATAATTATAATATCTCACTCTCATATACACTCATTCCTTCCTCCTCCCCTCTCTCTTGCTCTCACACACACACCATATTATTTCTCTAACCTTCTCTCTCTCTCTCTCTCTCTAACACACCAACATGGGAAAATACTTTATTTTGTTATAACAAATCATATCTTTTTTATAAAAATTAAAATAATAATAATAATAAGTTAAAATAGACTTGTGTCACTATTGAAATTGTAGTAGTTAAAAGTCCTTTTTAATGACAACATTAAGTAGCTGCTGAATACTTTTAGCGGTGACATGGTTATGAGACTTCATTGCTGAAAGTCCTTTAGTGCCATCTTTTCTTATGTGCAAGTTATCATTTTTATGTGCAAATTAGTCTCTTGTAACCAAATAATGTTTTGTGCAAATCATCTCCCTATATGCAACCCAACTTTTTTGATGTGCATCTTATCTTCTTTTTTGCAACTCATCATTCTATAAACCATTTGCCAATTAATTTTCTAATGAGGAATTTGTTACCAATTTTTTCTTAATTAATCCTCAAATTATATAATGAAAATGATTTTTTAATTAAATGGTGGTGAGTTTCACGAGCATTAGATTATTAGAATTATTTCTTAGTAGAAACCCCTTACAATCAATAATAATATTTTAAAATAATAAAAAATAAAATATTATGTTAAGAACTAAATTTAACATACAATTAGTTTTAATATTAAAGACGGGTTAATATTATTGTTGAGTAGTGCTATAGGGTCCCAGTCATACCGGGTTTACTAGCAGCCTTTTGAAGCATGTGATTGCATTAAAAACAAAAAGTAGGTAGAAAGAGGAATATAGAAAGATGAGGAGAAGAAGGAGAAGAAAAAGATGGACTTCCCTCCAAATACGCGCACGCTGATCATGGTAAGAGTCAATGTCTCAAGTCGTATCATTTATTTTGAATATGACTGAGGTGATGCCATCATGTGAGTCGCGTAAATGATGTGACACTAACGAACTAGGACGCTGCTATCTATTTAGACTCTTGACAAAAGATCACTCTCTGATCATTGATCAACACTTTGGAACTACGTGGAAGATGATGTCAACTTGCATTAAACATTAGTTATATGCAACAACCATGTTCCTTTCACCGCCTCTCTTTATCCTTTCGAGGGGCTGCTTCTCCGCTGTGGCCCCAGGCCGCCATGGATGTCGCCTTCCAACACGTCGGTGCGTAGGAATATTCTTTATCAAGGAATGGAAAACTAATTTTTGAGATCACTGACCAAAATATGAAACCCCAATTGTTCTCAAGGAAGAATTAAATATTAGTTAGTTTTATTTGGTAAAAAAAAAAAGTAGCTAGTTATATATGTGTGTATATATAATGCGAATTGGTTTTATTAAGTTATCTCATTTAATCATTTGTACTAAAAAAAAATACTCCTTTTTTATTCTCTTTATATTACTTTTAACATATTCTAAAAAAAAATAGTCATGGAAATACAATTAGACACATATACAGGCCATACAAAACATAATAACAGAGGCCTATATTGTGTAGATTCAGTCTGGAGTTCATCCTTATGAGCATTAATTATCTCGACTTTTCACATAGTGATTCATTCTGTGAGAATTATTAATTTCATCCCAACTTTTTCTACGACCAAATCTTTTCAACTTTCTTCGACCAAATCTTTGTTGGGACCCGTTTTGGTGTGCAATACTGAAGTTGTTTCATAATCCGTCGAACTAGGCCCAAAGTTTTAACGTTTTCATGTGCCGTTTATGTTCAGCTCATCAATTTGGAATACAGATCAGTCGGCTTTGAATTTATAACTGCTCAACTTGGTCCTCCTCAAAGAAACTTCTTAAGATTTAACTGAATCTGAAATAACATCGAAGTTCCCTTGAACAAACCTTGAAATGACTTGGAAGAGATGGCGATGTAGAAGATAAGTCTATGACAATTCCTTACATAAATCGCAGCCTAAAACAACTCGGAAATTTCTCAGAACTCGCATTTCACATCAATTATATATGCAGCCTGTACTTTTTGAAAGAAGCAAGAAAGCCATTTGAAGTTTAAGTTCTTCATTAACAGAGGCTTCTCAAGACTTCCCTTTTCTGGATCATCAAAATGTCCCAACAAGAAAGCGACCAAATAAGCATTCTTTATGAGGCATCAAAGAAAGGGGACGTATCAATGTTAAAATCATTGGTACGAGAAAACTCGCAAATCTTCCACAAAATTTCACTTTCTGACTTCGCTGAAACTCCTTTACACATATCGTCTTCTCTTGGCCACCGTGAATTCACAGAGCAACTTCTCACTCTCAATCGCAAACTAGCCACTGAGTTGGACTGCTCCAATAGGACAGCCCTCCACTTGGCTTCGGCAGAGGGTCACATTGAAATTGTGAGGAAACTGGTAGAAACTGATAGTGATCCATGCTTGTACCGTGATGACAAAGGAAGAATTCCTTTGTACTATGCGGTGATGAGAGGGCGAGTAGAGGTTGTGAGAGAGTTGATCAGACTGAAGCCACAATCTCTGGATGTTCGTGACAAGGGGGAGACGATGTTCCATTTATGCATTAAGCACAATCGCCTCGAAACCTTGAAAGCCTTAGTAGAACTGGAGCTTCGCACTACCGGCAAGCTTCTCAACTTCAATAGTACTGATCGCGCTGAGAATACCATTCTCCATTCAGCTATCATGCTGAAGCAAGTTGAGGTACTCTTTACTCTTTAGTGATTTGTAAAAGAAGTAAAACTGCAAACTGGTTGGTTCTTGATAGATGTTAGTGGTGTTTGAAAATCACAATTTACTACTCAATCATATTTAGCTCCGCCACGCACAATATTCTGACACGTTCACTATTTAATCAATCAGACCGTCAGGTACCTCCTTTCAATACCTGAAGTGAGGCAAAAAGCAGCAGCAGGGTTGAAGAACAAGCTTGGTTTAACAGTCCATGATATTGTGGAGCTTGTTCCAGATGACTTCAAGACCCTCGAGATACGAGGCATGTTGAACGGAACTGAGCCCACAACCTCAACTCCTGGCATCAAAACTACTCATCAGCGCAACGGTTGGAGAAAGATTCTTGGGCTTCTGGTACACATATTAAGTGATAACGACACTAAACGGCTAGAAAAGATGAGAGGGAATTTGAGTCTAGTGGCTACAATGATCGCAACTATAACCTTTCAAGCTTTGATTAACCCTCCTGGTGGTTTTGTTCAGCAAGCTGTGGCTCCAGGTGAGGATCCCTTCGGTTGCTTATTTGATGAAGAAAATTACGTACTAGCATGCCCTGGAAAAGCACTTTCAGCTGTTAAATCTAGTTCTGCTTTTCGTCGCTACCAAAGGTACAATACCATATGTTTCATTGGATCTCTGTGTATCACCCTCATACTCGTAAGTGGAGTTCCTTTGAGGCATAAACCAGTGATATGGGTGTTATCGGTTGGCACGTGTATTACTCTCACATTCTTAACACTCACGTACCTTCAAGCCCTCTCCATGGTGAATCCAAATTTTTCGCTTCTCGACTCACCCACTAGAGTGATTTCCGGATCACTTTTGTTTTGGTTTGGGATGCTTGGGATTGTTGCTGTGTTGTCCACATTGCGCTTCGCATTTTGGCTCAAGATCAGAAGGGGGAAGAAGCCCAACTGGCTGTCGGCTAATGTTTTGTCGTTTCCGAGGAGCGGAATCCAAAATGCATGATGCTGCCAGTGAATTAGATGCCACATTTTGCCATGTCTCTTCTCCTCCCTCTGTGGCGTCTTTCGTCTACTTCTCTCTGAAATTATATCTTCTGCTGTGTTATTTACTTCAGTATCTCATTTTCATTCAGACTTGTGTCAGATATGTTCTATGAATTTCAATGATTATGAGATCAGAGCTCAGTTATTCTGATACATGGCACGTTTTCTAACTGTGCTCTGCTAGGGATCTTTAGAATATGTTGTCATAGTCTTGGGCCAAACATAAGAATTGATGCTTCTTTCTACAGTGATCTGAGTTAGTTTTACTTAATCAGAAGTTTTAAATGCTCTGACATTGCCACAAGATTTTAATTTCCTGATGTCGATTTTGTAAGTGGGAGTTGGTAATTGATTGGAATCCAGCATTAGACGTATTACATGATGAATAATATTAAAAACTGTTGAAGGGTTTATTGTCATGAGACGTGTTGTTACATCCTTTAAACAAAAGAACTTTTGAAGGGTTTTCTTTATGTTATTTGTGGAAAAACTGTTGTTTTAGATTATTTATTATTGTTTACCTCATTAAAAAATATTTCTTCAAATAATCAGTTATTAAGAGTCACTATAGTCAATTATTAAATGAGAGTATTGTGGTAAAGAAATTTACATCGGCAACATATTTATTGAATCCAACTGACTTTAACTGAAAAATAAGAAGTTTTTTTTTTTTTTGGTTGCCCAGAGTATCCTCCCACCCGAACGGTAAGAGACTAATCTCTCGGGGTACTGTCAGGCGCCGTAGCGGGAACCCCTCCCAACAGTGTTTTTTCCATACACACCGCCCCAAGAATCGAACCCAGGACATGATGTTTAAGGAACTCAAGTCCCTTCCACTTGGACCAACACTTGTTGGTTATTTTTAAGTTATTTGAATAGAGCTCCATTAACAAATGGAGAGCTATCAGCCATCATCCAAGAGCCCAAGACACATACACAACAATCCAATTATGCAATGAATGGGCTTCGCATTAATGAGGAGCAGTAGGAAATTACTAGTGGGCCAAAATATGATAATACTCGGCCTAGGAAGTATGGGCCGTTATGGATACCGATATCAAAGAGTTATGCAGAATCATTTCTCCCATATTATGAATTAGGTATAATAAAAAGAGTTAGTTCTTTACAAATTAACAAACTCATGTTTAAATCCTCACTGGAAAAGGTACCCATATGAGTACTTAATAGTGCCTCAAATAGAATTGTTTTCAATAATAAGATACATGTGCTTAGGAAAAAAAAAAAACCAAGTTGGAGATCTAAAGTAATACAAAAATTAGTTAACTAAGTTGGAGCATGCAAAATTGAGCAATGAACCTTAGAAAAATTTCATTTTGAATGGCACGACTCTTTCGATTTTTTTGCTGGCATCTAAGTTGTCTCCCCTCCTCTTTTAATTGAATTGAGACACTCGACACAAATAGTTCCAGTGGCCCGGCTTCTGCCTCTATCAGGCGGTGACAGCCTCCACCTCCACAGCCACGGCATGGATGAGCAGCTCCTTAATCCGCATTACGGAAGAAAAAAAAATTCTCCAGATTGATATCTGATGGTAAACTTAGGAAGCAGATGTTACATGATTTCTCTAAGATATTTATGTGTATTATTAGATTATATATCAATTTATAAATGAAGTAAATTAGTTTGGAGAAAAATAATAAATATAAATATTTTATACTAATTTAATAATTTTTTTAATTTTTTTAAATTAGCTAATAATTAGATCTTATGTTGATGACAGGAGGTAATGACAATAATAATAATGCCTCCCCAATAAAGTATTAACCTAACCAATATTATTGTTGAGTAGTATACATTGTAGAGTCCAAGCAATACGGGGTTCAATATATCCTGGAAGCATGTTGTGATTAAAGATAAAGAAAGAGCATATTGTTAGGCAAGTGATGTGACATCTCCCAGTGATTATATTTTATTGCTTTTGTAAATCAATAAAACAAGTAACAACTTGTATGTTACAGGAAGATGCATGAGGGTGCTTGCTGATATTTACTAGAACTATCTTGATTTTATATGGATTATTTAAATAAAACCGAAATTAAAGGCGGAACGGGACACCGATGTCACTGTTTTAAGTCAAGTCTAATAATTGTACTTTTAAAATAATTTTCCTTTTTGGGGAAAAAAAAGGTCGAGCGTTCAATCAACCGCATAAACGTTCAAACTTCAAACCTGCTTAGGTAAGAAACTTCACCCTCCCTCCCCCAGGCACTTAGAGCTATCGCCTCGAACTCGAACTCTCTCCAGTCTCCAATCTCTCCCTCCTCCATCCTCAGGTCAGTCCTCGGTCTAGTCTCTCTCTCCTGGCTTCCCTTTTCCCTCCTCACTCCTCAATTCTTACTCAGTCCTAATTTCTGAAATTAGTCCGAACTTGCTTGCCTGTACTGACTTGGTCCCCTTTCTTGGATATCAATGAGCAGGGAGTCCTCGTCCCCCAAACGGCAGCGTTTTGGGATGAGCTAGGCACTTTGTTTTTTTTTAAGTGCAAATTTATTCCTAGTTCTACTTTTCAGATACAACCAACACTGAATCTTTTTAGCGGTACAATTTTATTCATAATTTTTTTGTACACCAAAGATTAAGGGTAAAGTTGTACCTAAAAAAAAGATTACAGGTAAAATTATACCTTAAAGAGGGATTATGGGTAAAATTGCCCTATTAAAAAAATTGAGGTGTTGAATATACCTAAGAAATAAGATCAGGGATAAATTTACATATATAAGTAAAATTGAATTAAAAAGATCGGGGTGCTGCATGTACCTAATAAATAAGATCAGGGATAAATTTACACATTTATCTTTTTTTTAATGTTTTGAACATTTTATTAATTTTTATTTTTTCTTACTTATTTGGGTTAAGTTGTATTTTACTCCCTCAATTATTTTCTTAGCAGCACCTAGTATTATAAAAGATTGTTTAGTATTACTCAATATTTTCAATTAATTAATTTTTGGTGCATCCGGCATACTGAATTATTTTCTCCATAGCACTCAGTATCCTAATAAACTAATTTTTTATGCATGAAACACACCAGTACTTTTTCTAGTAGTGCCCGGTATCCTAAGTTTAAGTTGCTCATTTCTACTTGATAGAACCAAAAATTAATTTAAAATATTGAGTGCTACTTAAAAAAATACTTTATGCATTATACACATAAAAAAATAGTTTAGAAGACTAAGTGCTGCTTAACTTAAAATGTTGAATGGATCAAAAATTAATTAATTTAAAATATTGATTGTTACTGAAAAAATAACTCAGCGGGTTGATGGATCCAAGTTAACCCAAAAAAAAAATGATAAAAGGCACACAATTTTTTTTTTAAAAAAAAAAGTTAACTGGCTTATCCCAAATGCTGCTGTTTAGGGGACAAGCATGTCCAATTTATGAGCAGGGCATGCGGACTCTCTTATTCTGGGTTTTCTGAAACGGATAAAACTTAGGTCAAGTTAATTAGGTCCATTATATCCAGTATCTAATGAGCTTCTGCCACCTGTTATAATTTTATTTAACCCCAAATTTACTGTTAAACTGCCGTTAGTTCTGGAAACCATTTTTTTTATAAAAAAAAGCCGATAATTGTTTTTAAGTATGTGTTCTTCTCCGAAAACTGGATGCTTGCAGATGCTGTTCATGGAGGTTGTCCTCAAGGAACTTGAAGCTTCATATTTCCCTCAATTGTGCTCCGTTATTTCCCCTCTCCTCCTTCACCTTTTCTTACTGCCATCGGAGTTGCCAGCTTGCTGCCACCGCCGGTGACAATAACGCCCTTTCATTACTGCTCTTTCTCCTCATAGTTGCTCTCATCGGCATCCCAGCAAGTGTTTTCGGCTCATCGCATTCGAGTCATTCTTTAAGCAGATTCGATATCGTCATATCCAACACATCTTCCTCTTCTTCTCCTGGTGATTTACCAAGTCAAAAAGAGAATTTCAAACACAGAGCGTGAGTGTGCTTGCGTTGGAATACCAGTGCAGAAACGATAGCCAGGTACAGTGATAGTGATTTGGGGTTCAGAATAGGAAATTTAGAGATGGGTTCCTTAGGAACTTAGAGGAGAGGAATAAGAGTGAATCGAATCAAAGAAGATTGTTATTGGTTGCTGATATATTGAGGAGTAGTGAAGATGATGAAAATGGAGAAGTCGAAAATGGATCATTGAAGAAAAATGGGAGGGAAGAAGAAAGGACTTGACGGTAGTTTAACGGTAGACTTGGGGTTAAGTAAAGACTAATACAGGTGGCAAAAGTTGATTGGAAACCTGGACATAATGGACCTAATTAACTTGACCTAAGTTTAGTCCTTCTGAAACAAAGTCATATTGTCAACTAAACTTATGCACTAATTTGCAGACTGCTGATTAATACTTTTAACAATTTGTATTGATTTTCTGTTGATAAGGACTAGAAGGTTTTGTTGAGTGTTGGTTTGGCAGCTAGGGGTTGGTCTATAAATAGTTAACAAGCAAACGCACACGGCCACGTCAACACCCGAAAATGGAAATAGCAATAGTTGGTAACAGTGAAGAAAAGAGAATGAGGGATGTATACGATGCATCACAAAATGGCTCTGAGTCAACTTTGAAAACACTACTCCAGCAAGACTCATTGATCTTGCACAGACTATCCTCACGAAGAACCCTCCTTGAAACTCCCTTGCACATATCGGCTTTACTCGGCCACCTTGAATGTACCAGAACCCTTCTTGCTCACTGTTCCCAACTCGCCCTTGAGTTGGACTCATTTCAAAGCACACCTCTTCACTTGGCTTCTCCACAGGGCCACATCCACATTGTGAGCGAACTGTTGCTAGCTCGTGGAGAGGCATGCTTGGTTCGTGACCAAGAACACAGAATCCCTCTGCACTGTGCTGTTATAAGAGGAAGAAGAGAGGTTGTGTTGGAGCTGATTAGAGCAAAGCCAGAGTCTTTGAGGTTGCATGATGACAAAGGGAAAAATATTTTCCACTTATGTGTGATGCACAACCACTTGGAGATCCTTGAAGATTTGGTGGCTTTGGATACTCATGACACCAATAAGCTGCTCACTGAGGGAGACTCGGATGGCAACAACATCCATTTTTCATTTGGCTATCGTGTTGAAGCAAGTTCAGGTACTTTTCACTTACTTTTATTATTAGATTGAGTTTGAGATCCAGAAAGACTAGAGTCAGCTGGATCTCCTTTCCTGCAGGTGAAGATCTTACCTCCTTACCTCACACGTTTGTGTTTCGATCCTTTTTTTTTATTTTTTATCCCTTGGCTATGTTATATATATGTAAGTCACGAGCATAACAAATTATATCTGCTTGTACATTGTTGTCTAGACTGTGAGTTACCTTATTTCAATTCCAAAGATAAGATTAGAAGCATCGAACTTAAAGAACGACATGGTTTATACTGCTGCCGATATTGTTCATCGAATTCCCAGAGACTCCAAGAGCTTTGAAATACAAGTGATATTGATGGGGTTTGGGATCAAATGTCGAAGGAGGGAAAGGATTGATGTTGGGAGCACATGAGACAGAAGTGGGAAGAAGTTGTCATGGGGAAATGTTTTGGAAAGTATAGACCAATGGCTAATGTACAATGGCAATTGGGTAGAAGAAGTTGTTGGTTAATGTGATATTCATCATCAGTATGCTAAATATATATGTTCTCGGGATAATGACGTACGTGTTTTCAGCCAAAATTATGTAGTGCTTCATATCTCTTTCATTTGCAATGTTTGACCGTACGAATATGGAGGCAGAAACCGTGGAAGTGAAATATGTCTGTTCTTTCATGGTTCAATGTTCTGACTCAATAAGTACAATCCTTATTCATCAGCTTTATATAGCCAGCTGTCAATCTATATCTCATTTCCACTAACCGACTCAGAGTCTGTTTGGATTAAAGATTAAAAAAAAAAATAACTTATTTGCAATCTGACTTTTAAAAAATTTAGATTAGACAAAAGTTAAATTGAGTAATATGAATTATATTTGGACTGGATTTTATAAAAGTTGGTTTGTGAAAATTAGATTTGATAAAAAGTTGTTTGGATTATGATTAAATAAAAATAAGTTTAGGTTGTAAAATTATCAAAATGGGCATGAGTTTCATTAAACTAATGAGAGAATAATGGGAGGAGTGAGAGAAAATTATTATTCTGACAATTTCCAATGGTCCTAGACCCGATTGCCACTTGTAAAAGCTACCTCCCTAGCTTAAGGCGAATCGTGCGTTTGGCCCCTTTTTGGCCCCAAGTGTAGTCTTGTACAAGCTCTCCCAAACAAGCTTACTTTTTGAATCAAGCTTCTACTGCAAAATAAGCTACTTCTAGCCCATAAATCGCTATCTCAAACACACATTTAGTTGCAACTCAACTTATCCCAGCAATACAGTTAATTTTCAGGGCTATTGTTGTTATGGTAGTGGATCTGATGACTTACTTTTTAAACTATCGTTATATATTATTATTATCGTTAGTATTAAAAAAAACCCTTTTACAGCATTTTAAAAAGGCTTGTACCACTACTTATGAAACCGATCTAGGAAGTTTAATACTTTCTACAGCAGTTGTACATCGGTTGAAAAAACCGGTATAGAAAAGTGAAGAGAAAGACGGGAAAAAAGAAAAAACTTCACTTTCCGCAACCTTTGCTTTTAAAGATGAGCAAGGAGCACAGACACGAAGACCGAGTTTAGACAAAAACTGAGAGCTAATGCGAAGTTTGATCAAGCACGAACACAAAGATTGAGAAGGGTTACCAACAAGCGTTGGGTGCAGTGGTAAAGGCACCTGACACACCCCAGGCGGACAAAGGTTCGAACCTAGAGCCGCGCTTGTTGGGAGGGGTTTACCGCCTTTGGTGCAAAGCACCTTAAATGGGCGTGCCTAAACTCAACCCCGCTCCGGATTAGTCAGTTGCCCCGGGTTACCTGGTCCAGTTTAGAAGGCCAGGGACTCAGGAAAAGGCGCTGGATACCGGGGGGAATCGCGGGTCACTCGCCTTAGATTACTGAAAAAAAAAAGATTGAGAAGGGTTTTGCATTAATTAAATAACCGGTGTAAAAATTTATTTACCTTTTTCGCCTTGGTTATTTAATTTCTACGACTGGCGTAGAAAATAATAAAAATAATTTATTTAAAAATATTAAAAAGTTAAATTTGGCTAAATCGTTTTAATTAAAGAAACTTCTGAGCTCATTTTTCCAAAGCCTTCTTTGGTGAACTCAAATTAATTAATGCTGGTGTTCCGATGCTTTAACAGATTCTTTTCTCCCTGTTGATGAACACCTGAAATAATTTAAAACTTAAAAAAGAAACCATCAATATCAAATAAATTGGAGCACTCGTTATCCTCTATTGGCATGGTCCCTCCAATGAAAATGGAAACTAGTCATCATGAACACTAAAAAAAAACAGCTGATTAGTGATGAAATTTCTGACGGAAACAAATTCTGTCGCTAATTTCTAACAGAATTGTGACGGAAATTCCGTCGCTAATTTTTTAGACGGATTAGCGATAGAATTTATTAGCTAAGGATTAGCGACGGAATTTTTGTCTATCACTAAATTCCGTCGCTAATCCGTCAGAAAATCCGTCAATAAATATTTAGCTACAGAATTAGCGACGGAATTTTTTCCATCAAAAATTTCCATCGCTAAATTGTTTGTTACAGAAGTTTTTGTCACTAATTCCGTCACAATTTCGTCGCTAATCCATCACTAATTTTAAATTTTGTTATTTTAAATTATAATCTTACAAAAATTTATATAATAACAATTAAGAATATAATGATTTAAAAACATTTTTAATTATAAAATAAATTGATATATTTGTGGAGTTGGTATTAATAAAGATATTGTCATCATTATGTATACACTGAAAATAGAAAGATAATTTCTTAGAAAACTTGTTTATATTTTGTTAAAATAAATTGCTCTTGATTATTAATAATAATTAAAAAAATATAATAAGAATATTAATAACTTTCTTATACAAACTGAGATGAGAAAGAAATAATTTTATCATATGTAAAATATATTGAAATCTATAATATATGATAAAAATTCAAAACCAAAAAATAAATTTATATGAATGCAAACTAATATTGAAGTAAAATTTGAATTTCAATTATTAAAAAATAAAATTTAATCATGATATAATTAATACCCATGATATACATTGATTTTGGTCTTCAATACAAAAACAAATGGTATATACAAAGAATTTTAAGAAAATAAATTACATAGGATATATATATAAGTAGAAAAATACTGTTTATCATAATCTATTCAAATCATTTAATTTTTTATATAGAATAATTTATTAGATTTTATTATAGTAGTTATTTTTTGAATAACAAGATTTTTTGACTAATTGTAAATGATTTTCTTCAAGTATATAAAACACATATAGATGATATAATATAATGTGATATAATACATATATAATTAAATTGTACATCTTATCAATGTTAATTAAAAAATAAATTTAAAAAATATTTATAAAAAAATTATTTATGATTTAAAATTCAAAATTAGTATCGTTAGAAATTAAAATTATATTAAAAATATTTTTTTAAAATAAAACATTATAAAATGAATAGTAAAACAAATATTTAAAAATTATTTTTTCATTAAAATTGTTATTATTAAAATTATCATATAATATATTTTTAGTTTTTAATAATATATAGCGACGGATTATTTCTGTCAAGAATTAGCAACGGATTAGCCACGAAAAATTTCTGTAAGTAATTAGCAACGGAATTTTCTGTCGCTAATCCACCGCTAATCAAAGGAATTAGCAATGGAACAAATTCCGTCGCTAATTCCATCACTAAATAAAAAATTCTGTTACTAAATTCTGTTGCTAAAAGCATATTTTTTTTGTAGTGGAAGATGAGAAAATGAGAGTTCTTTATGAGACTTCATAGGGTGTGTTTCAATTCTAAACACGCTAATACAGGAAGACCCACTAATACTACAAAAAGTCTTCATTCAGTGCTCATCACAACAATGAATATTATATGTTCATCACTGTAATGCAATCTAAACCATCTAAAACATAATATGGATGGGTCAAATTTAAAATTTTTAATATACAATTTTTTCAATAATAAATTTATTTTTTTAAAGATATGATAGTTATGATATTATATTTATTTTGAATTTTGTATCTGTTAAAACCAAAAGTTGATTAAAATGTATAAAAAATTTAAATTCAATCTAAGCCTTTTAAAATCGATCTGAATAGTCCAAATTACAATGGGCCTTCTATGCTCAACATTGTGATAAGCATGGAACGTAGTCCCATGCTACAAACAATTAACTTCACCACAATCTTCGCTGAAACTCCCTTACACATATAAGCTTTACTCGGCCACCTTGAATTCACAAAATTCCTTCTTACTCACAAACCCAAGCTTGCCCTTGAGTTTGACTCCTTTCGAAGCACAGCCCTGCACTTAGCTACCGGAAAAGGCCAAGTCCACATTGTGAAGGAGTTATTGCAAGCTTGTGACCAATTCCATTGCACTATGCAGTTATAAGAGGGAGAACCAATTCCATCGGGGGAAAACTCTTTTCCACTTGTGTGTCATGTACAGTCACTTGGATTTTGCGGGAAGGATAAATTTTATTGGTACAATAATTTTTCTTCGATATGATTCAGAAAATGATTATAAAATTGATTTATAACAATTGGTTATCTGAAACTTTTTAATTAACAGCTTATGGCAAAATCAAAATTTTAACTCAAAAATGGATTTTATCATTAAGAGGGGTGCATAGATAATCTTTAACAAAAACAAAGTTTAGCTAGATATGTTTTATCATAAACTCATTGGCCAAAAAAAAAAATTATAAGCTCAATCCAAACAGACATTTATAAGAGTCAAAATTATAGTTTTATTAAAAAATATACCAACATTCTTATACATGCAAAATCAATTGTGAACTCAAAATTTACATGTCAAAATTAATTATTAATTAAAAAAACTATGATTATCTTATAAATTACTATACATTTATATATGCCCAAAATCAATTATGATACTTTACTTTTATAAATCGGTGCGTATACCCACGCGCTTCCAGAAGCTTACAAACATTCATTTTGATTATCTTATGATAGCCGAGTTATTCTTTTTTTTGATACGATGGCCGAGTTATTCTCTTGACACGTTTGTGGAATATTTTTTATACCTTACTTTTATAAATTCACATTGTTGTGGGGTTTGTCTATAAAAAGACCCACCGAGTAATTATGGCAAAGAGGTTGGGCATAGGAAAGCAACGAATGGAGTCAACCATAAAAGCAAGCTAAAATTTTCCATTATTTCAAAAAGTAAATTATCAGTTTTAGAACATGTGTCACTTCTTTATTAAATCCCACTTCGACAAAAAAAAAATACCCACTATTGGTGACAAAAAAAAATGGTAAAACAACAGCACTATTATGATAAACGTATTTTATCGAAGAATATTTGGAGGTCCTGCGGGACTATTTAATACTACCTCGGATCTTTAATATAAAAATTAGTTCACTAATTGGAGTAGATTAAGAAATTAGTTAAATTAGTTATTTGTAATAAATAGGGGTTGTCTTTCCTAAAATATCCTTACTAATCAGGTATATTGGCTAGAACTACTATTATTGCAAGAACTATCTTTAAAAAAAAGATAAATATGAGAAATAAAGTGGATTGCGATTTTATGTTGAGGACTAAACTAAAAGTTAAACAAGGTCTTATATTAAGGACTGAAGGTGGTATATATACTCTCTACCGGTAATTTTAAATTTAACATAATTTTCAGACTATATATTTATTAGAAAAACCAACAGATTAAAAAATTTTCAAGAAAGAAGATAAATTGGATGCTCTCTTTCTGTTTGTGGATTTTATTTTCACTTCAAGACGTTCCGCATAAATCAATTAATCCTCAAATTATATGATGTAAATGATTTCTCAATTAAATCGCAGTGAGTTTCATGTGCATTAAATTATTAAAATAATTTTTTGGTGAGAATTCCCTTACAGTGAATAGAAATATTTTGAAAAAAGATGAAAAACAAAATGAATTGAGATATTATACTTAGGACTAAATTGAACTCACAATTAGCTCTTATGTTAAGTAATGGGGTAATATTATTGTTGAGTAGTGGCGTGGAGTCCCAATCGTACTGAGTTTACTAGCAACCTTTTAAATCGCGTGAATATGTCTGGCAATAGTTATATTCCATTGCACTTTTTTCATGTCAAATTGTCATTGGTAAAAGAAAAGGTAGGTAGGAAGAGAAATCACAAATAAAGGAGAGATGAGGACAATAAAATGAGACAAAGAAGAAGAAGAAAAAGATGCACATCCCTCCAATTACACCCTGATCATAATAAGAGTCAATGTCTTAGTGGTATCATTTAAGGAGAATTACAATCAGGTCTTAAGGAAGGGATTTAATTACTTTAAAATCTATCAACAAGTAAAGAGTATGTAATGACAAGTTTTAAGGATAGTCTCTTATCATTAAGATGTGTTGGCAATTAAATTTTCTTTCACAACCTCCTGGTAATTTTTCCTGCCAATTATTTTGAATATGATTGAGGTGATGCCATTGTGTGAGTCATGTAAATGATGTAATACTAACGAGCTAGGATGCTGCTGTCTCTTTAGACTTCTGACAAAAGATCACTCTACGATCATTGATCAACACTTATAATTAGTTTGAAACTACCTGGAAGATGAAGTGAACTTGCATTAAACATTAGTTATATCCAACAATCATATTTCTTTCACGCAAGAAGCAGAGAAGACGACAAAGAAACTTGTTTTGTATTTGTGTGTGATGAAGCCCCGGGGGGGGGGGGACGGGTGATTGATATAATGACACTACCAACCCACTTGATCCTTCCCGAGGGCTCTTATCCGATGTGGCCCGAGGCGGCCATGGACATCGCCTTCCAATATGCTGGTACGTACATAGGGATATTCTTTATCAAGGAAGGGAAAATTATTTTTTGAGATCATTAACCAAGAAAAGAAACCCCAGTTATTCTCAAGAAGTAAATAGTAGTTAGTTTATTGGGCAAAAAAAAAGAAGCTTGGTATATATATATTTATATAATGCGAATTGGTTTTGTTATGTTATCTCATTTAATCATTTGAATTAGAAATTAGAAAAAATCACAAGAAAACCGTGAAAATTGCAAAATCGTAAATTGGGACTTGTTAGAACACTTTCATTGGTTTTGATAACAATTGAATCTCAAATGACAACACATTTTTAACAAAATATCTGATTTGCAACTTCACAATTTCCGTAGTCTTTTCTTTTTTCTTTTTTGCAATTTTTTCTAGAAATTACTCCTCTAATCCTATGTATGTCACTTCCAATATGTTTCATGAAAATCATAAAAATCTTATCTTATTAATCTCGTTTTAAAATTTATCAACTTTCTATTTACACCTTTATTTAACATGTTACGCTTTTGTCAAAAAATAACAGTCTATACAATAATAAATTTCAGTTAACATATATGAAATTCTAAAGCGAATTAAGATGCCGTTCTAATTGTTGTCATTGTTATTATTCTTTGAGTTCCATTCAAGTAAGCAGACTTACAGATTTACGCCAATTTGTTTTATTATCAAAATTCTACATTTTTTTGCCATGTATAGATTTTTTTTATTAGAGATAGTCTTATTTAAAGTACTGTTGAGTATTAAATATGTGTACCTCTTTTGTTGAGAATTTAAATTTTGATTCTGAAATATTTACTCCTATCATACCAAAACCCATTAGTAAATTTTACATGCCTTAAAAAAAAAAAAAAGAAACAAGGTCATGGGAATACGATAGAGACCTATACAAGCCCTACAAAACTTAATAATAGAGACCTATATTGTGTAGATTTTCAGTCTGTGGTTCATATATCCTTATGAGCATTAATTATCTCGAATTTTCACTCAGTGATTCATTCTTTGAGAATTATTTATTTAATCCCAACTTTTTCTACGACCAAATCTTTCAACTTTCTTCGACTAAATCTTTGCTGGGACCCGTTTTTGGTGTGCAATACTGGAGGTTGTTTCATAATCACCCGAACTAGGACAAAATTATTGCCAATCATACCTGTGTCATTAATTACTTGTTTTTATGTATTTTAAGTAATTATAATTTATATCAATTTTAAATCAAGTAAATTATAAAGGCCTACGAGATTAAGCTCAATACGCAGGAACCTCCACTCCATCGTTTCTCTTATCAAAATATATATACTGTATATATAGTGAAATATATGACCAAGAAATTTTATGTGGTTAATAACTACATGTCTTATTTATATTCTTATCTATAAAAAATATGGAAAAATGACAAAGACCATAAAAATTACACATACATTATTTTAACAGGTTTTGATAACTTGTAAGTAACAATATATTTTTGTGAATATACTTAGTTTTAAATTTTGTGATTTCCACCTTTTTTTGGTTATTTTTCCAAAAACTATGGTGATTCCTTTTTTTATTTTTTGTGAATCCTGTCAGTGTGACTTGCTAGGGTCAGTGAAACTAAGAGTGTGTTATGTGTAAAATGTTAAGGTCTTCTTTTTTATTAGAGTCTTCTTAAGTTAAGAAAAAAAATATAGGAATTAAAAAAAATTATTGGTGGGCTTAAATAGGTTGGCCCATGGCCCTACAGGACTGGCCCATATATTTTTCGACCCTACAGTACTGGTCCTTTTAAGCCCAACTTCCCTTTCAAAACTTTAGAATACAAGCCCAGCTCTACATCCAAGTTTTTGTCTCTCTCTCTCACCTTTCTCTCTCATCTGTTGAAGCTAACCACGATGAACTCGATGACATCCAGAAGGAGTGAAGAAGGACTGCCTGTTCAACTGGTCCTACTACTTATCAACATGGGCATGCTGCTTCTAGGCTGTTATAAGTTCGATTTTGCAAAGATGGAGTATAGTGGGGATTGGCTTTCAGCATTACACCCATGGCAATTTTTTCGGTGAACTCCTGTGGCCACTTTCGTTAGCTTAGTTGCTTTGTGTTTTTTGTTATAGATAAGCAAGATTTGATGAATTCAGATCTTAGAGGAAATATTATAAGCATGAAACTTGCCAAAAACGCAGTGTGCTAGCTTAATTAGATTAGAATCAAAGTGATATGAAAAGGAGGTTATATAAATGCTGGCAATATTATTACAAAGTGAAGAAATAAAGCCTGAGATGTGGAAAGAATTTCACCAATTCCTCCCATAAGACTCTGATCAAAGCTTCTTCTTTTTTATATGTTATAACAGCATAGAAGCAGCGTGCCCATGTTGATGAGGAGTAGGATCAGTCAAAGAGGCAGTTGTTTCTTCACTCCTTCTGGGCGTTGTCGAGCTCATCGTTGTTAGCTTTAACAGATGAGAAAGAAAAGCGATAGAGAGAGAGACAAAAACTTAGGGGATCTCACATTCCGAATTTTGGGCCTAGAAGTACTGAAATTAGCCTGAAATGAACAAGCTACCAGACCCTTTTTAGCAAAGGTCCTAGAGATTTCCTGGAAGGATAGTAGGATCCCCAAGGACTAAATCGCAAAGGGAAAGTTTTCTAGGACTTAAGAAAGAGAAAGTTAAAGACTCTAGTGAAGTCTCGAGGCCCAAGAATGATAAATAGAGATGAATGTAGGGCAATAATTATGTTGAAGGCCTCAATGAGGTGAATTTTGAGGTTAAGCCAAACCATGGGCAAAATTATAATTTTGCAAAGTTTTGGGCTAGTAAAGGCAAAAATGGAAATTATGCCCAAAATCCCAGAAAATGAGAAATTGTGGGTTAATGCCTGAACACCTAGGAAAATTTTCAGAAACTAGGAATAAGGTTTAGAGGTTTGTATGAGGCTGTAAATGCCCTTGGAAGGAATTTGTGGAATTCCCACGGTTTTGACTGATTTTGAATATTATTAAAAATAAATTATTTAAAGTATAGGGAGGCCTCAGATAATTGGAATAAAATGGAAAAAAATACTTGAGAAATTATGACAAGTTTTAAAAATAATTCCATCCTCAGAAAGCGAAGAGGTTGGCTTTAATAGAATTTAAAGCCTATTTATACACTATTTAGGAAAAGTCAAAGTCAAAGGTCTAGAGGTTGACTTTGGACTTAAGAAAAATTAGAGGAATTTCTTGTGATAAATAAATAGTATTGGTACCTGGAGATAAATTCTCAGAGTTGTGGACCAGTAGAAAGAATTCGATCAAGATCACTTCGAAATAAATATTATTAATTATTTTAATGAAAGAACAAGGGAAGGGCATCACTCTCTCTTTGGGCATGTTATATAATGCCATGTGGATTTATTTGAGGTGAGAAAATGGTGCCATAACATGTCCCAGTGGTCCCCTGTAAGTCAGGGCTTGAAAAAGTACCCTATACGGTGCAGAATGGCAAGATAGGTGGAGGAATACCTAAAGGTTGTATTTTGCACGAATTTTATATTAATTTCCTCCCTATTTTAATGCCAAAATGATGAAGGAATATGAAGGAGACAAGTGTGCGATTAGATGGGAAAAGAAGGTATTATGTGTACGGCTGGATGCAAGACACGTGTACGGTCAGATGCAAGACACGTGTACAGTAAAAGCATGTGGATTGATGATGTAAGCATGATGTCATCATCATGAGGTAAGCATGATGTCATAGGATACTTGTCACCATAAGATTAAAAGAGAAAATAGACGGCCCAGATCAAGCCACACATTCTTAAGATCAACAGCTCAGATTCAGTCTTGTTTTCTATAAATACCCCCTCCCCACCCCTCATTTTCGTCCAACCTAGAGGAAACCTTGGGGAAGCTCTAGCAAAATGGTTTCTAGAGAGAAAGAAGAGAGAGAAAGAAAGGCCAAGTGGTCATATGTAAGATCGAGCTCCAAAACAAGGTATGTTTATGATTTTTGATGTAGTTTTCACTACCCTTGTTGTTGTTAAGCTTGGTTATGGATTTTAATGATTTTAGGGAGCTTGAAACTCTAGGGGGACACGCTGCACAAAATTCTTAAGAGTAGAGGAAGGTGAAATTGATGTTAGAATAATGTTCAAAGGCTTGAAAGGAACACAAATCAAGTGGTTTTATGCTGAAATTGGTTGAACTTCATGATTATGTAACTTGGGTAATATTTCGGCCAGGGCTGGTTCTTGGGGCTAGGATTGGATTTTGATCATTTTGATGCTTCCAATGTGTTTAAAATGAAAAATTGTGTGGGGTAATGGTGAGAAAACAAGTTTGGAAGCATTAGAATTGAAAGTGGAATGTTGAGCCCTAACACCCTATGTTTGGCCAGATCAAGTTGAGTAGGGAGGAGTTTGATTTTGATTATTTTGAGCTTGGAAATAGATTCTACATGTAAAATTGTGTGGGAATAGTATGTGGAATTAATTTTGGGAAGGTTGGAAATCAAGCTCAAAAGTTAGAAGCTAATATAGCTCAAAGAAAACAAAGTATTGATGTTATTGATTACCATGGCTCTAATGAATGAATGGAAATGATGTGTTAGTGAATTTAGGGCCATGACACATCAAGGAAAAAGGAATGGCAAAGGTTGAGGAAGAAACCTTAACGGTTGGAAGCAAAAAAGGAGCAAGTTGAAGAGCAAGAGAAAACTTATGATACAAGGTAGCGAACTTACCTTTCTTGTGTGATTGATGTGTATGTGTGTATGTGCTATGAATGCCATGATGTGATTAAGCTATGTTGTTGAATTAGGATTGCTATGTTTATGTTAAGCATGCCTTGGTATTATGTTATGTGAATATGAATGAACTAGCTTACTTTCCATGGCATTTCACCATGCATGAAAGATAAAGTTATGTGCACAAAAGCATGCCATACACTTGCATCCATCTTGCTTGTATAAATGGTAATGTTTGCTATTGAGGTTCTCCTAAATCTCACCCTCCCTTAACCAACCATACTAGGTGCAAGAGAATGGGAGAAGAAATCAAGAAGTGGAGCAAGAAAGAGAGGAAAAGACTTTAAGAAATGTATTACATTACGTTATACACTGTATATAGCAATCTGTGTTGTAAAGGTGCCATTGATGGTATGTGATTATAAATGATGATGTTGGCTTGGGTAATTAGCTATGATAATGTATGGAAATAGTTAGTATATGAATGGAATGGTATTATGTATAGAAAGTCCTAATCATGAACTGTTAGTGCAAGTTAGGAGATAAGCTATCCCTAATTGAGCAACAAATTAGTGATAGTGTAGAAGTATGACAAATGACTAACTCTGCTCATAAAATTTGGCATGATTAAAGTACACACCCTGAGCTTTAGAACAAGTAATAGATCACTTAAAACGGATGTGTGTGCTAAGAGTTATAATTGCTCAAAGTTGGACTGAAAATCTGAAATTTAACCAGTGAATAGTAACATGAGAACCAATTACAAAGTTCAATCTATGGGCTTATTTTGTGAATTGCTTGAACCATAACGCTTCCAAACATGTACCCTGAGGGGTTAAAGGTAGGATGTTTCAGGGGAGGGGAGCGACAGCGCATTGTCAGATCATTCTTTGCCATTGTCTGTTAACAATGTTTGCAACATCAATGGCAGAAGGATTTTGTAAATTTAACAAAATTAACTACAAGGATTCAATAAAAAGAAATAAAACTATAAGAATCTAATTCAAAATTTGATCAAACTATAAGGACCTGAAATATATTTTCCCTAAATCAAGTTATAAAGACACATCATCATTTTTTAAAAATAAACTATAAGAATTTAAGTTACAATTGGAGAAAATTATAGTAAAGACCTACCGGCTTAATTTTTCTTATAAATAGGAAAAGAAATAAATGGCCACTTGATCCCATAGCTGATGATCGTACCGTTGAGAAATAAGAACAATGCGCAGGAACCTTCACTCCTTTATTTCTCTTATAAAAATATACTGTATATATAGTGAAATATGTAACTGTAGTTTATATATATAAATATCAACTCCCCAGATATTAGGTAGATTATAGGGAATCAGATTTATTTTTGAATTATTCCTAGAATATCTCTGTAATCTCTCTCGATCTCCATTCTGCTTATATATACATTGTACAGCAACACCCAGAAATATACAAGTGAATATTTTCATATATACCATGTCTATATGGTACCAGAGCCAGCGGACAGTCATCCCTCAACGAGTCCGGTGAATTCCTCTTCTTCGTCCTCCACATCGGAGGACATATCAGTTGGATCAAGCCCCAGGCAGCGTCCGACCATGATGGACCCTCCTGGTGGATCCCCTGCGCAAGTTTCTGGTTCGACCAATGCCACCTCCGTGTCGACCATCAATGTCGATAGCTCCTCTATTGCTTTTGTGTCGGAAAAACTCATCGGCAGAAATTACAGGGAGTGGGCTCAAGCTATGCGATTAGCCATTGGTGGTCGTGGCAAGCTTGGTTTGATCACTGGAGAATCGACCGCACCTAGTGACCCAAAGTCTTCAAAGATGCAGCAATGGCTCACGGACAATTCTCTTATGTGCTCCTGGTTGATTAACGCTACGTCGCCTTCCCTTAAACGAAGTTTTATGTATTTACCTACTACTAAAGACATGTGGGATGCTGTTCGAGAATCCTATTTTGATGGTGAGGACCTTGCCCATCTTTATGATCTAAAAACCAGAATCTGGAATATCAAGCAAGGTACTCGCACCGTTACTGACTACTGGTTGGAGCTCATTGGACTATGGCAGGAATTGGATATGATTATTGAGGAGGAGTGGTCATCTTCCATTAATGCTGCATGACACAAAAACAATGTTGAAAAGGAACGTGTTTTTCAGTTCCTCGCTGGTTTAAACCTTGAGTTTGATGACATTCGAAGCCGGATTCTAAGTCATTCGTCGCTGCCTAACACTCGTGAGGCTTTCTCTGAAGTACGTCGTGAAGCCTCACGTCGTGATGTTATGCTGTACCCCACCTCTTCAACCATTTCTGACTCCTCTGCCCTTGTCAGTAGAGGGGGGGTCCTCATCTTCCTCCACAAAGTCTAAAGTCACTTGTGATCACTGTAAGAAGCCAGGCCACACTCGTGACTGTTGCTGGGACATTCATGGCAAACCAGCTGATTGGAAATCTCGAAAGGGTAAACCTCGGGGTTATCAGGTATCACCAGAACCCTCCCAATCCTCTGATTCTCTTCTACCCTTGTCAAATGAGCAACTGCAGCAGTTACTTACTACTCTTAAAGGCCTCCCAGCGCAGCAACCTCCCCCTGCTGTGTCTGCCTCCATAGCTCACACAGGTACTCCTCCATTCGCTCTTCACACTTCATTCTCGTCTAACAAATGGATAGTTGACACTGGTGCTACTGACCATATGACCTCGGATGCTCGTATGTTTCTTACCTATTTTCCCTGTGCTGGTAATGACACGATCACCACTGCTAATGGTTCGGCTTCTCCCATTGTCGGTAAAGGCTCGGTTACTCTTTCAAATTCACTGCATCTCAATTCTGTCTTACATGTCCCTCATTTGGCCTGTAACCTTCTTTCTATCAGCAAAATTACTAAACATGCAAATTGTGGGGTGCTTATTTTTTTCCCACTTACTGTATTTTTCAAGATCTCTCATCGAGGAAGATGATTGGCATAGCTAGGGAGCATGATGGTCTCTATTGTCTCGATGTCTCTACCGTGACTACCTTGTGTTCGCAAATCTATGGTCCTGTCTCTACTTCTGACAATAATGATATTTTATTATGGCATAAAAGAATGGGTCATCCCAGTTTCTCTTATTTGCAACGTTTGTTTCCTCATTTATCCATTAATAAAAATTCCATTCTTCATTGTGATTCTTGTACACTTGCCAAACACCATCGTGTACCTTTCCCACCATCGCAATACAAACCAACTCGTCTGTTTTCTATAATTCACAGCGATGTTTGGGGTCTGTCTCGTGTTTCCAATCGTACCCACTCAGAATGGTTTGTCACCTTCATTGACGATCACACACGAATGACTTGGGTTTACTTAGAGAAAAATCCATTGTTCCCTCTGTTTTTATGGAATTCTTTCACCTTGTCCAAAATCAATTTAACACTACAATTCAGGTTTTATACACAAATAATGGTACTGAGTTTTTTAATCAATAGCTTGACTCTTTTCTAAAAACCAATGGCATTGTCCACAATAGCTCTTGCCCTCATACCCCACAACAAAATGGTGTTGCCGAATGCAAAAATCGACATCTTTTTGAGGTAGCCCGTGCGCTCCTGTTCACATGTAATGTGCCTAAATTTTTCTGGGGGGATGCTATTCTTACAGCCACTCTTTTAATCAATCGAATGCCGAGCCATGTTCTCTCTTTTGTCTCTCCTTTAGACAAACTTCATGAAACTCACCCAGTCACTCATCTTGATCACCACCTTCCGCTTCGCATCTTTGGTTGTTCTGCCTTTGTTCATCTTCCTCACCCTCAATCTAAACTTGATCCACGTGCCGTTAGGTGTATTTTTTTGGGGTACTCATCTAGTCAGAAAGGATATAAGTGCTATGATCCCACTTCCAAACGCCTCTTTGTTAGTCGTGATATCTCTTTTTCTGAGCATGAGCCGTACTTTCCCACTTCTTCAATTCAGGGGGAGAATTGGAGTGAATTTCAGCGTGTAGAAAGTGTACCTGAGCCTATACCTCCAACTCAGCCTGTTCTATCCATTTCACCTAGTAATTCTACACCTATTCCTCCCGATGTTGTGCAAGTGCCAAAGGCAGGGGGAGATAACACCAACAATAAATATAACAAGGTATACACACGGCGAGATAAAGAAACTATAGAGATCATAATGCCTAGAGCTCTGCCAGAATCTGACCAAATGAAAGATTCTGAAACGGCGATAGAAGTGAATGAGGAGGACTTGCCCATTGCCCTAAGAAAGAAGACTCGCTCTTGTACCATGCATCCTATCCAAAAGTATGTATCGTATGCCACTCTATCTCATGATTATCATGCTTTTACCACTAATATTTGAAATCAGAATACCTAAAAATGTACATGAGGCTCTTGAGCATCCTGAGTGGAAGAAGGCAGTGATGGAAGAAATAGCAGCATTAGAGAAAAATGAGACTTGGGAAGTGGTTAATCTACCAAAAGGGAAGAAAAAAGTTGGATGCAAGTGGGTCTTTACCCCGAAATATAATGCCGATGGAACACTCTACAAGTTCAAGGCACAATTGGTAGCCAAGGGTTTCACTCAGACCTATGGGCTAGATTATAATGAGACATTCGCTCCCATGGCAAATTTAAATACAATAAGGATTCTGTTATCGATTGCAGCCAACTTGGATTGGCCTTTACAACAATTAGACATCAAAAACGCATTCCTTAATGGAAAATTAAAAGAGGAAGTCTATATGACACTGGCCCCAGGTTTTGATAGAGGGAGACAAAATCAAGTTTGTAAGCTGAAGAAATCCTTGTATGGCCTAAAACAGTCCCCCAGGGCATGGTTCGATAGATTCTCCAAAGTTCTAAAGGTTGAAGGCTAAAGGCAAAGTCTGTCTGACCATACAATGTTCGTTAAGAAGAATGGAGCACTAAAGGCAATTCTTATTGTCTACGTAGATGACATTATTCTTACAGGTGATGATGTAACCAAGATAAACTGAATAAAGACAGCTTTGAATCGAGAGTTTGAGGTCAAAGATCTAGGAAAACTAAGGTATTTCCTTGGAATGGAAGTTGCACATTCAAAGAAGGGAATCTATGTCTCTCAACGAAGGTATATTCTTGATTTATTAAAAGAAACTGGTATGCTTGGTTGCAAGCCAATTAAAACACCAATGAGTGTTAAGAGGGAAAGCACCAACCGAGGTAAGAAAAAGGCAACTACCAAAGAAGAGGCTGAGAAAGAAAAAAAAACGACAAAAAGATGAGGAACCCATGGACATTGGCAGATACCAAATGTTAGTAGGAAAGTTAATCTACTTATCACACACTCGACCTGACATAACCTTTGCGGTAAGGGTAGCAAGTCAACATATGCACTCACCCAAAAAGAAACACATGGATGCAGCCTACAGAATTTTGAAGTATTTGAAAGTAACACCAGGAAGAGGACTTTTCTTTAAAAAATGTGAATCTAGAACGGTGGAAATTTACACAGATGCAGACTGGGCAGGTGCTCCAGAGGATAGCAGATCCACATCTGGCTATTGTACCTTTGTGTGGGGAAATCTAGTGACGTGGCAAAGTAAAAAACAAAATGTTGTATCTAAAAGCAGTGCAGAATTAGAATTGAGGGCCCTAGCTCAGGTATTATGAAGGTCTCTGGTTGGAAAGAGTAGCAGAGGAGGCTCAAGTTCAGATCAGCAAACCAATGAAGCTATTCTGTGATAACAAGGCAGCTCTGAATATGGCTTTAAATCCAGTACAACACAGCAGAACCAAACATGTCGAGGTTGATAGACATTGTATTAGAGAAAAAGTAGAGGATGGGATTGTATGTTTGTCCTATGTGACCTCAAAACAGCAAATTGCAGACATTCTCACAAAAGGGCTTCCTGAAGACTTGTTCGAAAAATTCATTAGCAAGTTGGACATGATTAGCATCTATGATCCAACTTGAGGAGGAGTGTAGTTTGTATATATAAATATCAACTCCGAGATATTAGGTAGATTATAGGGAATCAGATTTATTTTTGAATTATTCCTAGAATATCTCTGTAATCTCTCCCGATCTCCTCTGTAATCTCTCTCGATCTCCATTCTACTTATATATACAGTGTACAGCAACACCCAGAAATATACAAGTGAATATTTTCATATATACCGTGTCTATAGTAACCAAGAAATTTTATATGGTTAATAATTACATTTGTCTCATTTGTATTATTTGAACGACCACAGAAGGATGAAGACTTGATTTTTATCACGAAAAGAAAAGAAATGTTGACTTGATCAAATTCATGCACACAAAAAAGGACTTCCAAAAGAAATTGTTTGCAGTGAAAAAGAATAACAATAATAATCACCATCAATCCTCAATAATAACCGTTTCAATAGATTTTTATCAGAAACAACGCAGAAGTTATTGACACCATATACAGTGAAAAAAATTGGAAGAACATTCCGTTAAGCGACACGAGACGGCATTATAAATTGGAACACAAAGTTACCCTAAACTTGCATCACGCAGTAAGTAAACCAATCACATAATGATGAAGCAGACGAGTCATTCTTCTCTGCAAGAGACGGAGCTGATGAACATAGAGACTGCTCATCATCATGAAGAAGATAGGATGAGAGTTCTCTATGAAGCTTCATATAAAGGATGTGTTTCAACCTTGAACTCACTGCTACAGGAAGACCCTGGAATCTTGCAGAAGATTAGCTCACAAGCTGTCTTCATAGAAACTCCCCTGCACATATCAGCTTCACATGGTCACCTTGAGTTCACAAAAACCCTCCTCTCTCACAAACCAGAACTTGCCCTTGAGAGAAACTCTTTACAAGGCACACCTCTCCACTTAGCTTCTGCAGAAGGCCACATGAAAGCAGTTGTTGAAATACGGCGAAGAGGCGTGCTTTGTTCGTGATCAGGAAGGCAGAATTCCCTTGCACTATGCAGTTATAAGAGGCAGAAGAGAAGTTGTGTTGGAGCTGAGTAGAGCAAAGCCAGAGTCCGTGAGGTTACATGATGACAACGGGGAAAATATTTTCCACTTGTGTGTGATGTACAACCACTTGGAGATCCTTAAAGATTTGATGGCTTTGGATATTCACGACACCAATAAGCTTCTCATTGAGCGAGACTCGGATGGCAAGAACACCATTCTCCATTTGGCTGTCATGCTGAAGCAAGTCAAGGTACTTTTTTACTTGTATAACCAGCTTGAGTTTGAGATCACATTACATATATAACCATTTTCGATCTTTTTCTGGTTCTGTTAGGTATAAGTCACAAGCATAACAAATTAAATTTTCTTGTTGGTTGTTATGTTCAGACTGTGAGTTACCTCATTTCAATTCCAAAAATAAGATCAGAATCACTGAACTTGAAGAACGACATGGGTTGTACGGCCCCAGATATCGCTTATGGGTTTCCCAAGGACTCCAAGAGCCTTGAAATACAAGTCATATTGATGGAGTGTGGAATCAGACGTGGAGGGAGAGAGAAGATTGGCGGTGACAGCAGGGAAGAGAGATGTTGGATGAAGAAGTGGTCGTGGAAAATTGTTTTCAACCAAATAGACCAATGGTTCCAGTATAATGGCGATTGAGTAGAAGACATGAGGGGGAATCTAAGTCTGGTGGCTACTGTCATCTCAACCATAACCTTTCAAGCTGCACTTAACCCTCCGGGAAGCGTCATCCAACAAAATATAAGACCCAGCGATCCCGATTTCAACCTCACTACCGGTTACAACACTTCTATCATTGACGGACCCCTCGGCTGCTTGCCGTACCGAGATAATTTTGGGTTTGACCGCTCTTACGGACCTTGTCCCGGGCAGGCCATGTTTGCTTATCGTGAGCCATATTACTTTGGCGAATTCATAACCTATAAAACCATCTCTTTTGTGGCATCTCTGTGTGTTGCCCTCTTGCTTGTAAGCGGAGTTCCTCTCAAACATAGATTTGTGTTGTGGCTCCTATCCATAGGCATGGGCATAGCTCTCACCTGCCTTCTGAACGCCTATTTTCTTGGCCTCGAACTTCTTTCCCAAGACTCAGTGCAGACCGGAAAAACGGGGTGATGATAGCCACTGGAATTTTTATTGGCTTGTATGCACTGGTTGGTGTATACATTGCGGTGAAGTTTGTTATATGGGTGGTGAAGAAATTGAAGGACAAGATAACGAAAGTGAAGAAATAGAAGGGAAACTTGGCATCAGAAGTCAAGTAAACACTTGATGCGTCTTAGGTGTGTAGAACTTTTCAGGGGTTGATTACCGTTAATGTTCCTTGTGTATGCATATATATATATATATATATATATATATGCACTTCTTAAATATTTAATGAATGGCCTGTGTTGTAGAAGTTTTCAGTACTGTCTTCCTCATCTTCACTCATCTCATCCTCATCACACAATTTGTATCTTAATATGCTTCAAGTTTTGAAGGTCGTCTCACTTGCTTATGTGTATGAGACGCCTTCTTCCCCCCATGAAATTACATCTCGATCTTTATTTCGTTGTTATCGTAAACCATTTTTATAACCTTTTTTTCCTTAAAAAAATAGATTAATTCAATGAAATTTAAGATTTATATGCATGGCTCACTTTCCTTTAAAAAGAAACTTTATATATATATATATATATATATATACTGCTAAAGAGATGTATTCTTCTACTGATAGCAATCCTGTTTGAGATACTATCAGTACAAAATGTTGGCAACTTTCTCAATGAAGATTTGAATATTGACTTGCCTTGTTGTGAGGGATTAACCCCTTTTACTAGACTAATCCCGTTAATAAATTTTAAAATAATTAGTGATGTGCCACCATATCTTATCAAAAATGGGCCAAATGAGAATATGGGTTGTCGATGAACTAAATGGGCTGAAAAATATGCCCAAGGGTTTGACAAGCATAGGTTATCAATAACAATCAAAATTCAGAAATATATGTATATATAATGACAGAACAAATGTCAAGCAAATGTAATACTGTTCTCATCACAATATGGATACTATCATACTTTAGAAATAAAAAAATATGCAGAAAGGGAAATGCCAGAAGAAGAGAAGAAGAATTCCAAAGGGAGGGAGGGAGCCACAGAAAGAGGAGAGATTGCAAAATCATTCCGCCCTCCTTCTGGTCTTCTTTGTGTCTGTTTGTGTCTTCGCTTTTGCCTACCCTAAGCCCAAAGTCATCAGTCCAATAATACTCTCTTGGCAATCCAATTCTCTCAGCTTCCAGCCATTCCCGTCTCCTTGATTCTTGGTTTGGGCTCTCTTTTAGATCACCAACTAGGCCCAACTCCGTTAGGATCGTTACATTATCTAAGTAAAGGGGTTACCATGAGAAGGCGCGGATGGATTTTATTTTACCAAGTCACTCTTCTTCTCTGGCCATCGTCGCTGTCGCGTAACTGCTGAACTTCATCTCTTCTGCAACTTCTTATCTGTAACTACTCCTTACTGCTTCTTCTTTCTTCGAGACTCTTTCTTCTTATTTCTAAATATTGGGGTCTTGTGTTTCTCATATATATGTGTGTATATGTTTGTGCTTTGAAGGACATTTTTAACCCTGTGGCTATTGTTTAAATACCAATTTCACTATGATTGAGTTGATTTCCAGCGTTAGTTTCGGAGTAACCATAACATGACGGCGGAGTAGTTGGGATATTTCCTTTACCGTTTCCAATGTTCGGTCGATAACCCCACCTTCTTTACAAACAAGACTTATTCCTCTAAATTTCTAGCCACCCGCTTGAATAACTGGGGGGGCTGGGGGTTGGGAAACAACTTGCTAATTCCATTCATGTGCTTCCAAGCATAACGTCAAAAGCTTAAGGCATACTATTACCTCAATTCAGGAATAGTCTAGAGGCATCTCAATGACCCCTTAATTTGAATATATTATTATTAGCCGCCAATGTGGACTCAAAGCTATTTATGACTTTGCACATCCCCCTCGTTTTCTTATCATCCCAAATATACTCTTTTGTCCTTTAAAATGTTAAACTTACTACTCATATGATACTAGCATTATGTTTGGTATGAAGGAAATGGAAAGAAAGAGAGAGGAGGAAATTTTTTATGAGTTCAATTTAAAAAATTAAAAAAAGGGATTTAAATTTTAATAAAGAAAAATGTAAACTAAAGAGTAATAAAAATTAATTAAAAGCTTTTAACCCCACTTGTCATATCTAGTTAAATCAATATAATGACCTGTGCACAAGCTAGTTTCGTTACTCCACCAAGGATTAGTCAGAATTAATGAAGCAGCCAATATGGTACAGAATCAATGATAAATTACTCCTCCGGTCCTTAATATAAGACCCATTTAACTAATTTGATCATTAAAGAAGTTAGGTAAGTTAGTTAATTATAAGAAATGTGGGACACGTTTTTCTTAAAATATCATAATCATCTTTCTTACTACTACTCCATTTTCTTTCTACTTGATTATAGTTGAAGGAGGATCTATAGGTGTAATTTAAGAAAATAATAAATATGAGAAATGAGTCTTATATTTAGGACAAAACCAACTCAACTATTAGATTTTATATTAAGAACCAGAGGAGTACTTGTTAGAATCAAAACTTAAGTACAAATAGAGGATTCATAGGAAAAGTTCAAATAAGTTATTCTATACATTTGCATCTATTACCGTTGAACTTGTTGAGAGATCTATTATAGATATTGTTACATAATTGAGTTTCTTCTGTCTATGATATACCATATATCTCCCGTTCTTTTATATAATGTATATATATTCTCTGAATCTGAAATGCATAAGCTAGCTTGCCTATGTAAAGAACCAGCCTTAGTCAATCAATTTGTGAAAAAGAAAAATCTATTTTTATCTTAATTGTATCATGACCAACCCAATCAAATATGATGCCGACCTTTCTAGCCGCTTGACTTGCCATTTCAAAATATATTACTCTCTACGAAACAACATTGGCCTTTTACTTTGATCTTCAACATTCCCTGACGTGTCCAAAAAGTCAGATAAGATATGGTTACATCTTAAACCGGCCCCGCTAAGAGAAACGCAGCTCCCAATATGAGCATTTGGATTCTTTGACTCTAAGTAAAGATGATAGCTCGGCATGCCCTGGAGATGCAGTATCAGCTATTAGATACGCACCTTATTTCATCCTCCCTACACAAAATACAATAACTTAGCTTTCATTTCATCTCTCACTGTCCTCCTCATACTCGTAAGTGGAGTTCCCCTCAAGCATAAGGCTGTGATGTGGATGCTATGGGCATAACTCTCTCATTCTTGGTACCCACCTGCATTAATGGCCTCTATTTGATGAACCCAGGTGGTGAACTTTTTGACTCTGCTTGGAAATGGTGAGAGTATCACGTAGGATTGTGGATTGGCTTCCTAGGTGTGGCTGTTCTGCTTATAACATGGTGCTTATTTTTGGCTAGGCAAGAAAAAGTAGTTGAAAAAATTCAAGCTTCAGATTCATCCTAGCATCGGCAACGACAGCATATGACAACCGCCAGGCTTCGGAATTATGGATCTCTTCAGAATATGCTGTCAAAGTCTTGGGCCAAACATAAGAATTGTTTTTAGATTATTGTTACTTCAAGTTTGTTCTTGTTACTTTCTTTTAGCTAGTTCTCTATTATTCGCCTCACACATGGTAATAAATTAATTTGTTTACTGTTCTGTGATTGTGTTTTTGCTTGAGTAGGGGTGTTAAACTCTGACATTTCCACAAGTTTTATTTTTCTTCCGATGTCGGTTTGCAAGTGGAACTTGGTGATTGACTGGAATGCAGCATCAGAACTATTACATCATGAATAATGAAGTTTATTATCGATGCACAGTCTACATATATATATATATATAATAATGATAACGGCAAATATATATATATATATATATTAATATATAACTAGCATATAAACCCCCGTGCGATGCACGGGAAGAGTTCACTTCAATCAATATAATCAACAATATTAATTTATCACAAAAAATATCAACACATTATAACACATTTCTATAATAAATAATGATTTGAAATTACCTCCTCTATTTATAAAGCAGTACATACAGTAACAACTATAACTTTGTCGCAAGCCAATTAATTATAATACTATTTAGTTTAAAATTTTCCACATTATTATGATTTCTAATTTAAATATATTTTATTTATTAAATATAACTTTTTCCTATGATAATAATTTAAAATTATTATATTTGGTAAATTCATAATTTTTAATCATTTTTCATTACTCAATGAGTCATACCTATTCACCCCAAATTTGGAATGGCATTTTAAAATCACATTTTTATGCAAAATTTAACATTTATTTGCTTGTATGTTTTTTTGTATTTTTCATGAAAAGCAAATTAGTCTTGCACATAGGAGGTATGCTATGTACAAAAGCCAGAGACATTTTCTTATGGAAGAACCTGTAAAAACTTGTTCCTCCTTTTTGTCCTCCCAATCATTTTGTGGTTCCCCAAAAGGATGTCATGAAGGCAACAAAATATAGCCCAATGGTCAAAGACCCTGTACCAATTCAACCTACCAATGCCTCCAAACTCACTTGAACAATATTCATGTCTTTAATGTGACGTGATTTTCTTTTGCAAAGCTCTTGAAGGGATTCTTTCAAGACAATACCATGGTTATTGCTGCCAATGGTTCCTTGATATGAATATGAATATACTTTATGAGCCTATGTACAATCAAAGAGACCCAACGGCCTTACTATTTTAATACTTTCATGCTTCATACTTTTGGATCTCCTTTTCTTCTCTCTTCCTGATACCTATTTGAAGATCAATAGACTCAATGCTTCAGTCACCTAAACTTGACTCCATATAAAGGAAACAATGCCTTGGCCTGATCTTGGACGTAAACATTTATTCAAAGAGGCAACTTAGGAAATTTCCAGTAGAAGTGTGTCTGTCTATGTAGTCATGTTTGCAAATATAAAGACTCTGGGAAACAACATCAAATATGCCCCTGCAGCACCAGCATTGCAAGAACATCCAAAACTCATTCCTTTGAAAAGTATAGAGGCAGGCTTCTTTAACATAAATGCACTTATTATTTATAACATAAATAATCTGTCCCAAGGCTTAGATAGATATTCATTATAATACTGAGAACCATGAAAAGATATAATGAGAAATTATATTTTTCCCAAAAAAACTTGCTGTATCGGTCCATGCATTAAGAATATTGTATCATCATGTTTACTAAAAACTTGGAAATTCTTCCATCTCCACCCCCAACAAATCGATTTCCTCAAGTAGCACTGATCCTGCCAGTTCCAGTCTAACATTTCACAAGGAGACATTAACTGCAAACTTACATTAGGCCAACAACACAAATATGTCCAGAATACAAGAGAACAATAATGCTCACAAAAAGAGCAACAAAATGCCACAAATGAGCTCTGACCTTGGTAACTCTTGGGTCTTTGACATACCACCTCAAACCTACAGCTCATTAAAAGAGTTTATTAAATGGATAAACCCATACTCCATTGAGTACCAATTCTCATACTTAGATATGTACACTATTGGATTCAAAATCCATATTCCATACCAAAAACCTTATATGTTGCAAGAGGTGAGTTTCATTTTGATATTTAGAACACCTCAACAATTCCAACAAAACACCAAATAGTCTAATTCAAGAACCATGCACTATAGCAAGGATGGGAAGCAAATTAATACTAATCCATTTGGAGAGAAATAAAAAACAAACACTATGGTAAGGGTGACATCTCATGTGACAAAAAAAAATACACCACTATTCTTAAATGAAAGTATGAAGCCCACAAGGCACTGTTAAAACTGCAGATATTAACAAATTAAATTGTATATACTCTTCATGACAATTAACATCAAGCCTCCACCAAACAAAATAGCATCCATCATACAATACCAAATAAACCTTCTATGATATTAAACAACACTGGATGAATATCAAGAAGGAAAACAACAAATATGAAAATGCTGATATGAGAGCAGAAAAAGAGTTAACCTTGATCTCTCTTCACCAAAGCAACTAATCACCATACCAGTTTTTGCAAGTAAATGTAAGGCTGATGTTCAACCTATAGCTTCCACAACACAATATCCAAGCAAAGCACACCTTATTCTATTCTTCCTATATGATGATGAACTTAGATAGTCTCATAAAAAAATGAAGTAAGACATTGGAAAAAGATAATTGTACCAAAAAATGCAGAAACCTAATCATACTGGAAGGCAGAATATTAGGGTGAACGCACTATTGAGCCATAATTACCTTTGAACCAAAGACGTTGTTCGTGAAAACATTTGTGTGCCTTCTCGGGGGCCATTAATGAGACCACAAAATGAGAATTAGCCCAGTATTTTTAGGAATAAGTCCGTGCATCAGCATATGCCACTAAACCTACCCAGCTACCCCCCTATAACTTAGACGAGAAAAAATTAAAACCAGTATTTAAAAATAAACAATGGAGGATTTGAATTGACTTTGTAGTACATAATATGTAATAGAAGCATAAGCTTTGAGAATAGATGATGAACACCTGACAATGAAATATAAAACGTTCAGCCTGTTTTGTGAAGAATTTTAAAAACCCTTCGTTTAGCAAGGAAAACCCATTACAGAAAATAAAATACATTAAATAAAAAGACAAAATAAAACTGTGAGGAATACTTGAAGAGGATATGTAGAAAGGTGAAAGGATGAAGAAAGCTAGGATTTACCTGCAGGTTCTGCCCAGAAGCACTCCTTGCTGTTATATGAGAGCGTCCTACCATATCTATCACCACCCTCACCCAACGGTTGTCGCATCGGAGACCGCAAACTCAAGCTCCCACAACGGTTTTGCAAGAACGATTCACCTGGGAAATTGAGGAGAAGAGGGGGAAAAAAAGAGGAATGGGAAAAGACAATGGGAAACACGTAAAAGGAGAGTAAAAAATAAAGAATAGAAAGAAGACGATTTACCATGCAGAAGAAGCAAAGGAGTCCACATCTGGTGACAACGTGAGAACTTGCTAAGAGCATAACTAAAGCTAAAATGACGAAAAAATGAAACTCGAAGCAAAAAATGAGGGCAACGGAGAAAAGTATACGACTTATCAAGACTACAGAAAGCGTGTTGCAAGGGAGAAAGCGTGTGGCAGTCAATTTTGGGATATGTTATAATTAATTTTTTTTCATTTTTCCAAAAGCCAAAAATTTACACATTTAAAAAAATCTGAAAATTTTACTATATTATAAAGGTAAGCAAAACTATTTATTTTACTACGTCAAAAAATATTTATATTATAATATGTTATATTTTCAAAGATAAAAATTATTATAAACATTAAAATATTTAAAAATTGATTTTTTACCGTATTAAAATTCAAGTAATTTCTGCATCTATAATTAATTTTTATTTAAAACTGTTAATATTATTGCAACCGTAAATATATGCAGTAATTTTATATTTACTTCTTTATATTTATATTATCATATACATTTCTAATATTAATTTTTATTTGCTTATTATACTTTAAAACTTTGTATATAACGTGGGGAGGATCAAAAAAGCATCATAAAGAAATCCTGCAGATTTTGAAACCAAAGAGTGAGAAAGAGTTGAAATGGAGGGAACTTCAAATTTTGAAACTCCCATCTGGACACTTTAAAAAAAGTACTTGGCAAAAAAAAATACAATACACAATTAAAAATAGGCGCAGCCCAAAATTGAGCCGCTACTATTCCTAAGCTGGTACTGTTCATAGAACATTATTTGAGTGAGGAGCCATTATGAAGGTGAAAATGAGCCGGCTTGTAGTTGATTTTGATTTAATTATAGATTGATGATAACTCTCCATTTTGAGCATTTTTACATGGTTTTGAGTGATTTTTGGAGCGTTACTATTAGAATTTTGATGATATCTAAGAGTTAATTAAAGAAATTAATTTGGAGACCGGAGGAGTACTAAAATTTAGAGATTAAAACAAATAATCTTGAGGAAACTGTGTCTTCACTCGCGTATTAGACACACACATTAATATTTATTCTGATTAAATTATTTAAAAAATAATTTAATTATTGCATCTCGTGCCACCGAATCTCTCACACCCAGTAAAACAAAGCAGACTAGGATGATATAAACCAGTTTGATACTTTCACAGTTGTGTTTCTTGCTTTCTTGGGAATTTTCACAATTTCTTGGTATGCATGAATCTACTTTATCAGACAGACGACCATTGCAAAACACCTCCAGGTCCCCAGCCTCCCCTTGATCGGCCATCTACTCCCCCTCAATTTTGAGCTTCCCAAATACTCACCCTTTGGCTCAAACCTACGGTCCCATCTTCTCGCTTCGACTCGGAACCGAACATGGCATCGTCGTGTCCTCCCCTTCAATGGCTCATCAAGTGCTTAGAGACCATGACATCATTTTCGCCAACCGTGACGTTCCAATCGCTGGTAGGGTCGCGACCTATGGCGGATGCGACGTAGCGTTTTCGCCTTGTGGATTAAATTTTTCCCAAATCAGCTTTTTTACTAATATAATTCACTTTAAATATTTTAAAGCTAATCTCTGCGTTTCAGGGGCTAGAACAATTTTAAATTCATAATAACCTCTCAAATAATTTTTTATATTTTTTATAAATATTGAGGCTTCATATATTTTATATAATTCAATTCGGCCAATTTTTTCTTATTAGCCAAAATTTCATGGAATTACAAAAAATTCCAAAATAAATTATTTTCATGCTATTTTCATCTTTTAGGCCTCAAACACTATTCTAGACCCTTTATTATATTTTAAAATGACAGTCCGATTCCTGGTCAGGTTTCAATTTAAAAGTTATTCTCTATCTATCTACTATGCTATTTGGCCCTCAGTCTATTATATATTCCCTATTTTCAAGATTAAAATTAATAAGACGTGACACAAAACTCAAGGATGGAGATGGTAGAAATGGATGGGTAGCGGCGGGAGAGGATGGGTCAAGGTCAATGTTGACGGTGATCGAAGCAAGCTATTTAGGGGGGCGGCGTGCGGAGGAGTCTTCAGGGACCATCAAGGTCACATTCTTCGTGTGTTCATGATAAACGCTGGGATGATAAGTAGCGCCATGGCAGAATTATGGGTCATCACTTGCTGGCTGAAGATTGCATGGATTATGGATTTCGACGACTGGTACTAGTAAGAAATTGTCAGGAGGCTGTGGATTGGATCAAAACGGGCGCGCGGATTCTAAATGACAATGAGCCCGTTTTAAGAGAGATCTCCCCTCTTTTGAGCAGAGAATGGACTGCGATTGTGAAAACCTACAAAAGAGAGTCTAATATGGTTGCTGGTATCCTAGCTAAGAAGGCCCTCCAGGTGGCCTCCTGGATTGGTCTCCTTTGAGTCCCCCGTGGAGGACATCCGACCAGTGCTCAAGAAGGAATCTAGATCTTATGTCTAATTTTGTGTAGTTCTTTTGTTGCGTATAAAAAAAAAAAAAACAAAGAAAGAAATAATTATTTCACTACTTTAGTTGTTGTTGTCATTTTAGAAAATGAAAATTGTTATTTGTTAAATCAAAGTTGAGAATTCATTAACACTTTTGAATTAAGATGCTGAATTTTTGTAAAACTGACTATCATGTTTTTAGTTTTGACACTGTTACGTTGTCATCTCATGAAGGGAAAGTTCTATCTATTGAACAAAATTGTTAATTTTTGTGAAATTATTAGTTCTCTCCTCTCTCTCATTAGTTATTTTTACCATTTCATAAACTGAGCTTGTTAACCCACAAAAAGATTTTTTCTGAGTAAATCAAATATGATATATTGGTGGTCTAACAAGAAATTTTAATTGCATCACATTTACGGAATCTCACAACCTGTAAAACAAATTAAGACTAGGATGATAGACAATGATTTGAAGGGGCTAATCTAAACCTCAGCTTTCTTATGTGCCAAAAAAACAAAAAACAAAAAAACCCACCTTTCTTATAAAGTCCTTTTGGCTATTCTTCTGGCTTTAGGAATCTAAATATTAATAATGATATATCTCCCAGCTTTCATTCATGATCTGATGTATTCCATATACCCGTTTGATGCTTTCACAGCTGTTTTTGCAGTTTCTTGTTATGCATGGGTCTAAAATTATTTTCCTAAAATTAAAGAGAAACATTCTATAGAACTCTCAAATTAAATGCAAATAACAATTGATAATAAAAGGTAACAATCAAATTAGAACCATATATCAAAATGCATGAATATCTTAAAATCCCAATTAATCATCATTTCATATTTCATCACATGTATATATTCCAAAAGTCTCACTCTTGCAGGTCCACCATATCTACCCCACTCATATTGGAAAATCTTGCATTCTACTTCTCGTACGTCTTTGGCTCCGACCCACGTTCTCATCTTTTTGCTCAGACTAGCTCCCAAATAAAGCATTAACTCTTTCGGGAAAAGATGCCAATTCAGTAAAGTATATGAACCGACAAAGGTGATGAACATCAGCATTTCATTATTTGTGCGGTGCATGCATGTGCAAGTTGTTGTTTTAGTAACAGCTTTCAATTCGTCTTCTTCTAATTAACATTTCTGGAAATGCCGACCAATTCCATTCAATACCTGTCACAATAGTGGGCCAAGAAATATTGAATGGTGACGTAGGCGGGGTTTCCGAGGAATACAAATAACCTCGGGTTTTTTTTCAGATTTTCTGGACGGTAATCAATGTCCACAATAACGCGTTATCCTGTCCATTCTATAGACAAATCGACTTAGCTTGTCCCTTTATTTT